>NW_003852398.1:28644668-28670834 GCF_000181295.1 Otolemur garnettii | reverse complement strand
GAGCCATTGATTATATTTTCAAAAAATATTTGCCACCTTTTTGTACTAGGCCTATCCCTGTAGGCACCTTTCCAGAAAGAGAGGTGCAGCTCTCACCGCACTGACATTGGGATTAACCATGTGATTTATTTTGGCCAGTGGAATGTGAATTGGAGTGAGATGTGGGAATATCACAGCCATTCAGAGAGAGCAGTAAATCCCAGAAGTAGTGAGTGAGAAACAAGCTTTATTGTACATCACTTGGATTGAGATTTTTGGTTGTTCATTACCACATTAAAAGTGGCTAAAGCTGATTTATACAAATGTAAACACTCCCATTGTTCTTTGCCAGCCTTTCTTCCCCCAATCTTATTTCATTCTGTCTCAGGGTAAGTATATCCTCATAAAACAGAATCAGCCAATTCTCATCAAACAAAATAGAGATACTGCTTCAAGAAAAATTCCCACAGGAGAAAACTATAAATTAGTTGAACAAACAAATAAACAAACAAACAGTACTTATCAAAAATAGCACAAATAATCCTAAAAACAGAGAAGCTCCAGAATTGTCTCTGAACTTAACTGTCAACTATGTAGCAAAATTCCACTCATTTTAAACAGCACAAATTTGGACCCAACATTACACAGACAATTATTTACAAGTAAAAAACAAGTCTTCACATTTGTATTTAGCATCAAAAGGGTCTCTGGGTTCCTGCACATAGCTATATAGCACAGGCTCGTTATTTAATGCTTCTGTTGGAAATAATTAGAAAACAGAAAGCTGAGGGACTCTAAGAAAAAACACTAGAAGCCAAATGGGGTGATAATTTAGAAAGAGAGGTTTTTATAATGCAATGTGGGGGGAAGGGGAAGCTAGAACAAAGATACTTGAACTTAGAAAGATACTTTCTAAAACAGCAGTTCTTAACTGGGGCTGATTTTGCCTGGTGCTCCCCCTCCCTCCAGAGAGATTTGGCAATTTCTGGATATTTTAAGGCAGTGATTCTCAACCTTCCTAATGCCACAACCATTTAATACAGTTTATGACCCACAGGTTGAGAACAGCCATTTTAAAGAGTTAGTTCATATGTCAGTTTTATTTGAAATTGTATAATGCATTGCTTTTTGGAACACTCACAAAGTTGTGCAACCATCACTAATGTCTAATTGCCTGAACTTTCATTTCTTTGTACGGTCACAACTGGGGTGTGCCTAGTTAGAAGGCAGAGTGTGGGGAGAACCCAGGGACACTACTAAACCCTCCACAATGTATGGAACAGAACTTCCCCTAGTCCCCCACAATAAAGAATTAAGAATTATCTGGCTCAAAAATGTCAGTACTACAGAGATTGAGAAATCCTGCTCTAAAGGAAAGAAGCTGAGGTTTGTGCGGGAGGGGTTGGTGTGCTTTGGTGAGACCGAGAGCATTAAGGTTGAAGTTACCTGACAGTCGATGCTGGAGAAGGGGGTGGCGTGTGTGCATGTGTGATGTGTGTGCTGGCGTACATTTCCATGGTTCTGTCTGAGCCCCAAAGCTACAGTGAGAAGCATACATTTGTAAGACAATTACTTGGGTGCAAGTAATTCCTGGGCATGTCTGCTGGATGTGAGGCATGTATGGTATTGACAAAGTCATGGGCATGTGACGTTACTGCAGTGTCAGTTCTGGCATCAAGACTGTGCCTGCTGGGCACTGGGTTTGCTACCTGTTCAGGACTGTGCCAGATATAATGGAAAATACAGATAACAGCATAATTTGTTTCTGATTGCAGAGAACTATCAGGTCCAGATGGAAAAACAAAATTAAGTAGGAAAGGTAACTGATGGCAAAGATGATGCACAGCTTCCTCACCATCTCCAATTCCTAGTACAATCCTTGCATGGAGAAGCTGTCCACACGTTTCATTGTTAAATGAATTTGTTAGGCCACATCGTATGACACATGCTTGATTTCTTTTTCCTTTCCATCCCCTTGCCATCCATTTCAACAGGAAATCTTGTCAGGTCCCAGACAGATCCTTTTTCTACCTAGGAGAAGGTTCTTTTGACCTCTATGGTGACCAAGTACTCTGAGTCACTGTCACCCTTCATCAGGAGTGGCATAATTGCTCACTCCAGCGCTTCCTGCCTCCAGCATCCTATATCCACCGACAGTAGCCAACGTGAGCTCTCAAAATATGAGAACATTCACCACAGTCCCTTGAGGTTAAGGCGGTGGGGAAGGAAAGAGAAGTTATCTGAGTTGTACTCAGAATAAAACCTAAACTCCTGCAGATCCTAATGTGATCTGGCCCTTTCCTCAACCTCACCCTGGCTGCGTATGCCCCTGACACACTAATTTTCTCTGTTCTTGAATATTCCAAACTTACTGCCACCATGGGGACTTAGCCCTTGCTTCCCCTATCTTTTGGGACACTTTGCCAAGATCTTTGTATGGCTGGTTCCTTGGGTCTTAAACATCTTCAGAAAGGTGTTCTTGGGCCAGCCAAAGTGGCCAGCCCTACTCCCAGACTCTCTCTCTCTCTCTCTCTCACACACACACTGTATATGACTTTCTTCATAGCATTTATCACCACTCTTTGAAATTGTCTTGTCACTGTTCATGTGTGGATTGTCCCTGCCCATCTGAAAGGCAGCTGAGAGTAGTGACCTTTATGTCTTTGTTTGCCATCACATTTCCAGTGCCTGGTACTCAGCATTTTCTCAATAAATAGTTTTGAGTGAGTGTAGAACAGGGTGTGAAATGTGGATTTTTTTAGCAGTGTATGGCCCATTATTTTCATCAGAGAGATCCTAAAGGAGATGGGTCTTAAAATGGGACTGGAAAAAAATGAGTGCATCTGGATCAATGAAACAGAAATTGAAGGGTATTTTAGGGTAGGCAATTATGCAAACAAGACCTTAGAGGTGGGAAATCATGGCCCCAGTGGTATCAGCAAGCTTTGCGTGAGTAGAGTGGAAAAGAGGCTGTGGAGGTGACCTCACATCAAGTTTTTTTGTGAGGGGTAGCCACCTAGTGAAGAGACTTGTACAACACTTGACTTAACTGGAAACCATGGAGGTTTCTGAGCAAGAATGTACCATGAGAAAAGGTTGTTAAGAGTGTATGGCAATATGCATGGTGGACTGAAGATACGGGAGCTGTAACTAAGTCCACCTGGCTCCTGCGCCTGCGTTTAAAAATGCCATTTATTAAGACAGATCATAATTATTCTTTGTATAAATATCCTTTGTATCCATCTACAGATCCTAAGTTTTGTGAAGCCGGGTCATGGTGAATTCTCTGTCTAGTGCAGTACCTGACATCAAGGAAATGCATTTAAAGATTTCTCTGACTGAATAAATGTGTCAGTGATGGAGTCGGGTTACCCTGGAGGACAACTGGCAGTACCTAGAAGCTGCTGCAATAACAAAAGGTCTGCACACGTGTGCCTGAGTCACAGTGTGAACCGAATGGACCAGCTTCACAAACATTCCAGGGGAAGGGCCAGACAAATACACTGCTACATTAATACTTGGAGGTAAGGGACAGGGAAGATTCCAGGGTTTTCAGATGGAGAGATGTGGATATGATAAATTCTACTGACCAAGACAGGTAGACCGAGTGAAAGGAGCAAAGAAAGGGCAGGAACGCATGTTTGAGTTCACTCCGAAACATTCAAGCAGAAGTGTCTAGCAAATGGTTAGTGGTATGCTCTAGAAATTAGAATGGATTACATAGTTATATCTGAAGAACCCTAACCAATGCCTTCTGGAATATGTCTGTGAAATTAAGCTCCTGGACAAAAGGAAAGAAGAAGACTAAGAAATAACTGAAAAGGCATATTCAAAGAACACTGGTTTAGGAGAAAGAAAACATCAGTGGAACAAGGCTCAGAATTGTAATGTGCCTATCAGCTCAAATTGAATAACTTAACCCAGCAGAACCCTCACTTCCACGAGAGTACCTTAGCTAACTGGTTAAAGAGAGACTTAAATAGGGGGAGGATTTTATCATAAATTTAAATACATTATTGCATTTAAAAAAAATTCTTTTCAGATTAGTCCATCTAAACAACAGACACTTCTGCGATTCCATGATGTAATGCCAATTTGTTGAAATTAACTAAGTGCTATTGCAGCATAAGGAATTTGTACAGAGGACACTTTTTTTGTCCTTTGAGACAGAGTCTCACTATGTTGCCCTTGGTAGAGTGCCATGGCATCGCAGCTCACAGCAACCTCAAACTCTTGGGCTTAAGTGATTCTCTTGCGTCAGTCTCCCAAGTAGCTTGGACTACAGGTGCCTGCCACAACACTTGGCTAGTTTTTGGTTACAGTTGTCATTGTGTAGCAGGCCCTGGCTGGGTTTGAATCTGCCTACCTCAGTGTATGTGGCCGGCACTCTAACCACTGAGCTATGGGCACCAAGTCCAGAGGACACTTTTATTCCCTGCTAGAAGGAAAGAATGCAAGAAGTAATGCAACGATGCCATAGATACAATTGATAAAGGTTTTAAAAACTCTTCCCTTGGGCCCCAACCCAAACTTTGTGATAGAATCACAAAGGAGCACTGGTATTTATCATTTTGGGGATAAATGGCTTCAGAATTTGCTGCTGATTTGGGCAATCTGTGAGCCTATACAGATTGACAACACTTCTAACTGCCTCTCAGTGTGCTCAGTGTTCTGTTCTCTGTGAACTGTTCTTATTGGTGTCATAAAATAAACCCTGGTCCTTTCCCACTCATATCGATCACTGATGACCGTGTTTCTTACCCCCTATGTATCCAACTGTGCCAGCGGCTTCTCATAGCTTCTGAGGACTGAATACTGTTGCCTGACACTTTCAATTTGGGGAGTTCTTATTGAATCTGCTTTTTAGTCAACGTCCCAGTCCTCACCTGTCAAGCTATGACATGAATGAAGAGTCAGATCTAAGAATGTTGGCTGGAAATCAGTAATGGTTGTCAATTTTGAGCCTTGTTGGTCTAGATGAATCCTGTAAATCATGGATGATGTCGAGTGCAGTGGTCAGGGGTACTGGCCTTGGAGTCCAGCATAGTTGAGTGTAACCTGACTCTGTTCTTACTATCCGTGTCATCTTGGGCAAATCACTTACTCACCCTTATCTCCAAAATTGGGATAATAAGAATACTTACCTCATAGAGATATTATGAAAATTAAATGAAATGATGTAAGTAAGAGCCCTTAGTTTAATTCCTGACATACAGAGCATAGCAAGTGCCAGGAAGTAAATGGGGCTTCCAGGCTTTGTTGTTGCTGTTTGTTCTTGGAATGAAGAAAAAGGCCTTTTTCTATTTTACTCAGATTATTTGTCAGTAGCTGGGTATGGCCTGGAGTGAGCAGAAGGAGGGAAGTACTATCTCTGCCCTGGAGAGTACCTTGTTTCTCTGCACAAGGGAGATGATCAAGCTCCTTGAGACTCAAATGCTATTTCATGACAGAATAGTTCTAAATATAGTAGCAGTATGTAACGCTTTTGAAATGCCAGTGTTCTCAAGATCAAATCATTGCAAAACTATCATCCTGTATCTGGGTGAAGGTGACAAACAAAAGTTGTTTGTTTTTGACTCTGAAAATAACTCCTTCCTCCTGGGCTTCTCCACACCTGTCCAGGATCCCACGTACTTAGCGCTAAGCCCCCAGCTCTGACTACCGACCCTACACGGATGCAGCGACTCAGTCCTCACCTGATGGGCTTGCTGTAAGAGTTCCATTCTCTCCTGAAGAATCTGACAGTCATACTCTCTGCTCTTCCTCAGCATTTGCCGCCGTAACTTTTCTACTGCCGTCCTCAGCTCCTCTTGCTGTTTTTCACTTAACAATTCACCAAACTTGATAACAGTTTCTTGCTGCAGGGCATTGTACAAAGTAGCTTCTAGTTCCTGGATTCTCTGGCAAATAGAATTAGAACTTGGCATTTATGTGTGGTGTACACTGTGTATGTGTATGTGCGTGGATGTATTACGTTAGCCTGATGGGATCTGAGCAAGAAAAGGGATTTCAAAGCTTCCCTCTTATGAGATTCCATAAGGGTCATTAGCCATTTCTCCTCTCTAGCCAGGAGAAATTTGTTCTCTTTTTTTGGATTCTGTCCATCCTCTATACTTTTCATTTTTGAAAAGCCCTTATTTGGTTATAGTAGCTATACCTCCTATTCTCAGATTTAGTGGAAAGTAAGTTTGTTCTCTTCCACTTGAAAACTTCATATATTTAAAGTTCTCTATCCTGGT
Source organism: Otolemur garnettii (assembly GCF_000181295.1). Taxonomy (NCBI): domain Eukaryota; kingdom Metazoa; phylum Chordata; class Mammalia; order Primates; family Galagidae; genus Otolemur; species Otolemur garnettii. Next base: position 28,664,616 of record NW_003852398.1, on the reverse strand, counting down.
GACCATATTTTAAAAATCAGTGGTCTAAGTTGGAACAAAGTACTTGAAATTGGAGATATATCTCATGCAGGAAATGCCATCTCTCTTCCATGTAACAAACCTCTGTACTAGAAGATGGTTTTGTAGTCTCCATATTTTTTCTTGAAATAAAATGGGGAAGTAAGCTCAAAACATGACCTGCAATCTTGGAATTGGTCTGTTTTTGGTTCTTTGAGATGCATGGTTGCTCTAGCTATAACATATCTCTTTGACTCTCCTCTTTTATAGATGAAGGGTCTGCTGCCTCAAATCTGTGTATTTTTTCCCCACATGCTGCAAATATTTGCCAAAATCCACAATCTTATCTCTAGTAACTTTCACAAAAGCAACTACCCGCCTCCTAACCCCTTTGGTGGGGAATATTGTGTCCTAGCTCTTGTTCTGAACTGAGAAGATCTCATCTTCTTTCAGTTAAATCATGTTTTTTAAAAACATGATTCTTCAATAGTTGAGGGTACCACATAAACATGTAGCTACCTTAATCTTATTTTACCTATAGGTGGGAGTGGCAAAGGTGAAAGGGTAGGAAGGGAGGGAAAAATCACTTTCTCTTCTATTCTCTAATTAGTACCAACTCTCATTCTCTGCTCAAACAATGCTCAGAACCCCTTACTCATTTTGGACAGGAAAGACTAATTCATCTTCGTTACAGCAGGGGCTGAGAGCTTCACTCTCTTCCCAAAAGTGACTCAGGCTGCTTCCAGGAAAAGCATTATAAAAACCTCTGCTAGCAACTCCTTGAAAAATTCCTCTAGTTTGCTCTTTTTCTTTTGATTTATTGCTGTGAATTAATGGGGGGTCTGGGCATCAGGAGAGAAGAAATGTAAGGCGTAGTGCAATATTAGAATTGTGTAATATGAATTTGGTACAGGGAATGGATCAAATGTGCTCCTCTATCAGCATAATATTCTGTGGGGGAGAGAAAGACATAACTCACTTACCAATGCAGCCTCAGTCTCTGTGGCTGGATTATGGCTGTTAGGGCCACAGTGTCTGGAGTCAGATCTACACACTACCCTTTTCCCAACTTGGGCAAAGTTCTTCTGCTATCTAAACCTTAATTTCCTCGCATATCAGATAGTAATAATAATCTTACCTATGCCTCATAGGGTTGTTGTGAAAAAATAAATGAATTAAATATATGCATAACAAACATTAAACACATTATTATTCTACCAACTAGACCAGACTGCCCAACAATTGATTTGATAAAAATTTCTCTTTGATCTACATTGCCATCCATTCAATCCTTCACCTAAAATTATCTAACAATATATACAGTAGAACCCCTGTAAGCTGTCCAACCAAGGAACTATAACAAATTGGTCACCATACAGAGGTGGTCAGCATAGGGAATTAGGCCTCCTGTATTGATATGTATATGTGGTGCATGTCCAGTTTGTGAAAATTAGATCAATTTAAGGAGGTGTTCAATGTAGAGAAGCGGTCAGCTATGATGGTTCTACTGTAATTTTTAAAAAGAAATCATTCAATATTTCTTAAATATTATAAGGCTATAATAATAGCAAAGTGCTAAAGATATATTTTTTCTAAAATTGGAACTGGAAACCAATGAATAAATGACCTGAATGTTGTGGTCTATTCAGGTACATAGCATGCCAAACTAAATAGTATACTTTGCCCCATGGTATATGGTTGTATACTCTGAGCATCTCTATCACTTGTGGTACCTACCATATATGCTTGGTCAAGAGCTTGTTTTCTGTAGTCTAGCTCTTCCTCCAGATAGCCTTTTATTTTGCAGAATTGTTCCTGTAATAAAGGGCCACATTGATAAAGAGCCAGCTTAGTTAACTAGAAAGTGACATATAAATTGTATTAATTAATGTTTTCTCCAGTCCTACTCTAAGACTAATCACTAGCATTTGTAGAGTCATAGATTTTGTCTGCTGGGAATACAGCCCAACTTTCAGTCTCACAGAGGGAACGTGAAAGTCAGTGGAAAGAAGCATAAAAGATACGATGAAAAATCCGCATGGAGTGCTCTAAAACAGCAGTCTCCACGCTGTTTGGCACCAGGGACGGGTTTCATGGAAGACAATTTCTCTACAGACAGGGTTGAGGGGGAATCTGACAGGAGGCAGAGCTCAGGTAGTGATGCAGACAATGAGGAGTGGCTGTGAATACAGATGAAGCTTCACTCCCGTGCCCACCACTCACCTCCTGCTGCTCCTGACAAGTCAGGGACCAGTAATGGTCCACAGCCTGGGGGTTGGGGACCGTAGTTCTGAAAGATTTGTAATATCTTTTAGACTAATACCTCACGTGACTGGAGTCATCTAGTATCTAAGAGTAATGTAATTAGGAATAGATTTTTGACAAGTGTTAAATAATAAGTCTATGTAAAAATATTGTGACAGTATATTTTTGGAAGATTGTTATAAAATGTAACAGAGCAGGCTTATATAATAAACAAGTTTAACTTATGCAGATTCATCTAAGTAGAATTAGCAATCACAAGGAAAAATAATGTATTTAGATTCATCTGTGTACAATTAGCAAACACAAGGAAATATAAAAATAATTAAAGAGTGGGAGGGATATTACCCACACTGCTGCTTATTGAGGGGGTGTCTGTCTTTGCCACCCAGCCCAGGAGGGCTGGGAGACATAAAATTGACATTCCCTCACTCGTTCTCAATTTCTGTGTTCCTCTTAATATAAGAATTTTGCCAATAGCATTTAAAACTGTATCTTCATGTACAACACAGTTCCAAGTTTAAGTCATTTATTTCTTCTGGGTGCTTAACTAAAGGAACAAAGACCTCTTCCAACCCTGGAGAAAAACCCAGTGGTGTTGACTTTTGAGAGAATACATGTCTGCATGTAGCAATTTTTGTTGTTGACTTTCCTCATGATCCCTGCATTGCAGTGCCTGGAACAGAATACTGGTACAGGCTGATTGCATAGTTAATATTTCTGCATTTAAAGAGCTTTTAAGGGTAATATTGAATAGAGTTCTTGCTATGTGCTTTAACTTCAGAGCCTGACTTGGTGGTAACATGTGAACCCTGCATAAATACATATAAACAAATGACTTATAAGTTGTCACATACTATACACATGCAAGTTGTTCTTATTACAGCACTCCCTACCCTGATAGTAATCCATTACATGTGTTTTAGTTATAACAGTAATATTAATGAAAGTTTTATTATAAAATTCTAATCATTGTTATAAGCTAATAATAATCAATTCCTAGACTTGAGGATTTAATATTTTTTAATGTGTGGTGAAAGACACATAACATAAAATTTACAACCTTATTGTAAAGGTTACAATATTACAACCTATTTTTAAGTGTAGTTCAGTGTGAAGTGTATTCACAGTGTTATGCAACCAATGCTCAGAGTGTTTTCATCTTGTGAAACTGAAACTACATGCATTAAACAACAGCTCTACAATTCCTTTTCCTCTCAACCCCTGGCAAGCGGAGTCTCCTGTTTGTTCCTAGGCGTTTGACAACTCTAAGACCTCACATGAATGGAGTCAGCTAGTATCTCTTCACGACTAGTTTTTTCACTTACCATAATGTCCTCAAAGTACATCCATAGTGTAGCTAGCTATATCAGAATTTCCTTCCTTTTTAAGACTGAGTAATATTCCACTGTATGTGTGTATTACATTTTCTTTATCCTTCATTTCTATGGGCATTTGGGATGTTCCCACCTTTGGGCTGTTGTGAATAATGCTGGTATGGATATGGGTGCACAAGTATATTTTCCAGACTCTGCTTTCAATTCTTTTGAATATATGCCCAGAAGTGATATTGCTGAACCATATGGTAATTCTATTTTGAATTTTTTGAGCAATTGTCATACTGAATTTGATAGCAGCCCTGCCCTTTTACATCCCTCCCACAGTGCACAAGGATTTCAATTTCTCCATATCTTTGCCAACTCTTGTGATTTTTTTATTTTTCTGATAGAAGCCATCCTAATAGCTATAAGGGGGCTTGAGATTTTTTAAAATCAAAGTTACATCTACCATTTCATTAAGTTTTACTTGATAATTAAATATAGTAGAAAAATTACTTAGGCTAAGAAAGAAAGCACAAGAGAACGCCTAACTCAATTTTCTTCAGCATTAGTTTTGGGAATTTCATTCCATGGTCTGTATACAAAACAATGAGAAGGCTATATGCTTTCATCAGTGCCAGAAAAAAATGGCAGAGGCAACTTTTATTTTTCATTTGCCTTGTAAATTTTTCTTAATTTTTATTTTACCTTCACTTTGTACTCACCATGTCACTTTCCAATTCCATCATTTTCTGGTGCAGGGCAGCCTCTGCTCCTTCGATTTGCTGGATCCACTAAAGGGTTAACAAGAGAAAAGTTTTTGGCATGATTTCTTACTATGATGTATATCTGTGTGCTATTCACTAAGGTGCTTAGTCTGCTTCCCTTACATCTCAGGAAGCAGGCTGAGAACCAAAGTGAAGACAATGCAGTTTTATCACTTAGTTCATGAGCAAAACAATAGTCTTCTGTACATCCATCCATCCATCCATCCAACAAATGCATGCATGGATGCCGGGGGTGTGCTAGGTAGTGGGGCTGTCATGGTGAACAAGACCAACAAGAACTCTGCTCTCACTGGAGGACACCATAGGAGGCTTTCTCAGACATGATAATTGCATCGGGGTCTGAAGAATGGGTAAGAGAATGACTGGGAAAAATGAAAAGGAAGTTCCAAGTAGAAGGGAAACAATGTCCACTCACTCCATGGTTGGAGGGAGCATGAGCAGAGGCAGAGGCCCAGGTAGAATGGAGAAATGGTAATCTTTCAGAATATAAAACTTATTGTAGAAAAAGGGGGAAGAATTATTTTTATTTATTTATTTATTTATTTATTTAAATTTCAGATGTTTAACTTCTTTTCATTTTTTAAGTTTTATTTATTTTTTTGGCCAGGGCTGGGTTTGAACTCACCACCTCTGGCATATGGAGCTGGCGCTCTATTCCTTTGAGCCACAGGCACTGCCCTGAAGAATTATTTTTAAATGGGAACACTTTAAACCACATAAAAAGAACTTATTCTGATATGGGGTACTGATTTTAGCACTGATAACAGAACCACGAGGCTGCTTTCACATTTTGCAAAATTAACATCCTTTTTTCATCTGATATCTGGTCCATATTAAAACATCTCCAGTTGTTAGCAAAATGTTTCCTTTTTTCTTTCTTTCTTTTTTTTTTTTTTAAAAAAAAACCTGGTTTTGCTTAAATTTAGAGCCAACAAATATTCATTTCAATATTTCCAAGTTTCTTTTTATTTTATAGCAATATATCTTTCTTGCTCCTTCACTGTTTCTTTTCTTTATGCCATTATTTTGAGTAATGTGTCAAAATTAACTGTGTCATTTGACCTGTAGAATAAACACCTCCATTTCCGACTGGAGAAAGCTGATTGCTCGCACATGGTTTCATTTGATTTCCAGCAAGCATTTTATGCATTTAGGAATTAAGGAAGCATCCCAACAAATGTATGTAGTTTTCAGTTTATCAGACCATGTGCACATGACAATCAATTCTGTGCTGAGTTTTTTCTTTTTCTTTTTCTATGCTTCCCAGCCTAGACTGCAGTGGCCACTCACGACCATGATCACAACAACCTACAGCTGTGAGCTCTTGAGCTCAAGCGATTCAACCTCCTGACTTCTGAGTAACTGGAACAACAGGTGGATGTGCTCCCAGCTCTGTTTCATGTACTGATTCTTATCTTGAGGCACCTGAGTACAAGTTATCTGGCTTCTCCACTTGCCTCTTTTCCTCTTCTTTCTCTTACCATTTACCGGGATTAGACACAAGGGGGCAATAGCACACTCGGTATTGAGTTTCTCCCGCAAGTCCTTACATTGGGCCTTGTGCGTGAGATGGCAACAAGCTACCCCTGAACTACAGAGTCAACTGGGAATACTTGGTGCGTACACCCCCAAGGAAGAGTCCATGGCTGGTGTGTTCACATCCAAGGAAGAGTCTAGGGCAAGGGCAATGCTCCAGTTCACCATCTCTCAACAAAAACCTTCTTTGTTGGTTTCCCAGTTTGGTGCGGGTTACTTGAATAAAGTAATCCAGAAGTCTCCCATTTTTTAAAGGAATTATGGTGTGTAGACTTTTGTGTTTTCTTACTCTATCTGGGTTGTATCAGCCTTAAAAACGAAAGGTGTATTCTGTATTTAATAACAGGAAATCATTTGCTAAGGGAAATTTAAATTTCTTCATGCCCTACCCTGCTCTTTTGGTTTTAAACCAGCCACAGAGATGATGGAAACGTTAGCACAAATCATTACCTTCTCTGCAAGGGACAACACAGTGCTGGCCTGAATTATTGCCACTTGTTCTTCATTTCTTAAATTCTGTGAAAAATAAAAAAAGAGAGGAAATAAGCCGAAGGTACTTACGATATTTACACTAAAGAAAATACTGTCCATCTGCCTGCCACAGACGGTACTGAATAAGCATGTGCGGGACCTTAGCAAATTCCTATAATGTCTAGTCAGAGTTAGCAGAGAGTTAATTTGAAACCTCAAAAAATTATATTAAATGTGATTTTTTTACATCTCTCTAATATTATCTTGCTTTTGTGTCACTGTGAGCACACTTAGTTAATAGTCATGTCATGAGAAAAATGGAAACTGAAATGAAATAAAGAGCATTTCATAGCAGTTTTGATGTGATTTTATTGATTTTGTTCTCTCCTTTGATAATTTTCCAGGGGAAAAAAACAGAGACTTCTTCAACGGACATGCATCATTCACCTAGGATAACAATAAATAGTCTTCCCACCGAGTATGCCTGGACCCTGTCTGGAAGGTGTTTTAGAAAGAAAAAGGACACTAGCTTGCTGGTCCATTTTTGTGTGGCTGCCAACAACTCTAATATTTAGCGACATTGGCAATTTACACTGGATGCTTCTGAGGAACAGTCTGGTGGTAATTAGCTTTAATCGCCGCAGATTGTGGTCAGCTTGCAAACCTGAAACCCGTCCATGAAAAACACTTTGCCAGCTCCTATTTCTGCTACTATCTACCACAGATCTTTATAATCCCTTAGCCACGTTGTTTTGATAGATTACAGACTTCCTCTAGGGAGCTAACCTCCTGAAGTAAGCATGGCATCTCGTTTGCTATTATTTTGCACATGATGCCCTGGAAAAGTATTTTTGGGCTCTGTTTTGGCCCCCAAATTCGTATCTATTGCCCACTTAATTCATTACTTACCCCGTTATCACCCAGGATATCAAGCTGCTTTATGAGATCAGGGATGTTCACATCCTGCAAAATCAAGGGGATGAATTCAAGTCAAAGACACAAGTGTGGCCCATTATCCTATCAGTGCCTGAACCCTGTGTCAGAGGAAGATGTGCAGTCAGACATAGTTGGTTTTTTTTTTTTTTTTTTTTGAGACAGAGCCTCACTCCGTCACCCTGTGGTAGAGTGCTTTGGCATCATAGCTCATAGCAATCTCAAACTCTTGGGCTTGAGCAGTCCTCTTGCCCCAGCCTTGCAAGTAGCTGGGACTATAGGCACCTGCCACAATGCCTGACTTTTTTTTGCTTTCTGTGTTTAGTAGAGACGGGGTCTTGCTCAAAGTCCTGAGCTCAAGAAATCCATCACGTCAGCCTCGCAGAGTGCTGGGATTACAGGCATGAGCCACCATACCCGGCCCACACATACTTAGTTTAAAATTTCTACTCTGCTTCTTGTAAACTATGTGAATTTAGGCCTAACAGTTCACTCTCAATTTTGCCAGTTACAAAATACGTACTGACTTCACAGGCTGGTCTTGAGGATAAAGACACTTTATAAAGAGTCCAACATGTATGTAGTAAGGACGTGGAATATATGCTTATTAACTTTTTTCCTTCTAATTGCCAAACTTTTTTTTCCAACTATGATCAACTTTAGGCACAAAGAAAACTAATAAGTAATACATATAAAGAATTAACATTTCTGAGCTGGCTAAATTTTGTCTGCCCTATGAAAAACTACAGTGCAAATTCCATTTTGCGGGGTGTTCAACATGAATTTTATCCTATAGGAAACTACTTTTTCTCTACTCTTTGAGTCAGTTTGAAGCAGCTGAACTCCATTTGAAAGACCTCCCTTGGATATAAATTACAGCCATCAGATTAGGTTGTTTGTGATTTACCTAAGAAAAGGTATCTCAGAAGAAGACAAAGGAAATTGCTTTTTATTTAATTTGAGTTGAATCAGAAAATTGCTTTGGTTTGCAAATTTTTATGCAGCCCAGAAAGCCAGGAGTTTAAACACCATGTGAGTGGTGTAAGACGGATGACAAGGAAGCACAATTTTACTGCCTGAATTTTCTCCCCATTTCTACTTTATTAGTACCAGTTCTCCTCCTACTCAAGTTCAAACAGCAGTATACAGCACAGCCTTACTAAGGGGAAAGGGAAAGTCTAGCTTAATCTCATAGGAAGGGGGAAGACAACTGAAGCAAGTACATTTGGCAGCTGAGTGGGAGCGGGAAGGGCCATGCGGAAGGTAAAGGAGAGACCAGGAATAGCAGAAGGCATCCTGACTTTACTCCAGGGAATATATACCCACGTGTAACTTTCTCACTTTACAGGACAGTATATTTCCTGGGAGACAGAGAGACCGCAATTCAACTTAATATTTACAATGTATTTTAGTGGCACTAAAGATAGTATTATGTTTTAGTTCATAAGCAACGTGTTATAAACCCTGAGCACTTTCATTAAGAGAACTCTGCTTTAAATTAACCACATCAAAAGAGAAAGTGGACGAGATGACTTTATAGTCTCTTGTAACTCTGAAACTCCTGGATTATGAATTAATTTCACAGCACTTAAGGTGGCACAAGAAAGGGATTCAACAAAACTTTCTCCTATGGCAGACTTCAAGTGTGTTTCTTGAAGTATCAAATTTGTTTCATATTTCTCCTAGGTAGGTAAGGCTAATCATCTTAATAAATATTGCGATCTTCTGTACCATTCTTTATGTTACCCTGTTCTAAGTAATCATGGGTGCCTGCCTTCTTTGTTGCTACCATTTGTGTAATACATTTATTTTATGTTCTGTTGATTTTCCAAGAGATGTGACCATTTTCAATTTCTACATTGTATCAAAAGGTAATCCAGTGACTGAAAGACCAAGGAGTCATGAGTGGCCTCCCTTTTTCTCATTCCCCGTTTTCCTAATTTCTTACAAACATAAAAAAAAAATTAAACATCTGCCTACCTTGACACCTTCTTTCATACAGTAGATCTGTAGAGCACTCACACCATCTGAGAATGGGTGAATTTGGAGATTAAATGGAGGGGATCGTCTCTCTCTTTCCTTGAAATACAGTGAAGAATATATAGAAATTAAAATAAAAAAGCAACAACTGACTAAAGACTAAACCAGTAGTCTCTTTATGCCATTTCAGCAGTTTATCAATGTCATTGGGAAAAGAAAATCAAACCAGGATGTTGATAGTTAAATTTAATGGGAAGGAATGGGCTAGTCGACTCCGAGGTAGAGGAGAAGAATTTACAGATAGTGTCATCCATCTCTTGCAAATTTTTTGATTAGGAAAATGCAGGAAGTGGAGATCTGATTTAAACCGTATGAATATTTAGAGCTTTCGGATATCACAAAGGGGGGTCTTGCCGTGAAGTTTTATGGCAGCTAAGGGCCTATTGCATATTCAGTGCGCTCAGACTTTATGAGTAAGATACGTGGGCAACAAAAGATGACTTCCTCTTCTTCACTGAAGCATGCCAACTGCCAACTTTTTGTCTACATCTAATTTGAAATAGCCTCAAGAAGAGATTGCTGGCAAAGTAGGACAGAAATCAAGTGAGAATTTTTCTTATCCTTTTACATATCCATATACTTTCAATTAGACTCTATTCCAAATTTTTGGATTTCATTTGTATGTTTCACTTGGAAAAAAAATAAAACAACCTTAAAATTGGGTTAGATTAGTTAAGATATTTCCTAAGTTATCTTGCTTCTTAACCAGTAATTTTTTTATTTTTTGGATGAGTGCATTGAAGACTAAAAAGTTAACTTATAAATTTAACTCAAAATATTTCTATAGAGAGCACATTTTGAAATATAATTCTTGAGCTAACAGTTTTTGATGTTAAAATCTGATCAAGGATGGGCATGGTTATTTAAAAGTCAAGAAATATTGAGGAGGTTTGAAATCTATTGTTTAAATTATTTTAAAAATTATTCATTAGCCTTGTTTACAAAAGTAGCAATGTTGAAAAGTATAATATCTGAGCACACGGTTCTGAGTTGCATCAAGGCTTTACCACTTATTAGTCATGGGACTTGGGTAAGTTATTTAATCTCAGTTGCCACAGCTATAAAATCTTGAGAGTGATTGGAAGGTCCAATTGAAAGAAAAAAATCTGAAAGGGTTAACTCAGTCACTAGCTCCTTCGTGTGGTAGGGGCACGTTAACTGTTATTGTTATTATTAGCTTTATCACCATCGTCATCATCATTTCCTTACTTCTAGCTCTAGATTTCGAAACTCCAGCAGCTCATTCTGGTCTCTGGCGTCTTGTAGTTCCTGTTGTAACCGGTGATTTTCTGCCTCCTGCTTTTCTATCTAATAAAGTAAATCCTGAAGTTAGGTGAGCATTGCAGAGAGCATCTATAACTTTGCAAAGCAAGCACGGATGGTATGCATTTATTCAGTGAATAAATCTTCCAGATCATGAAAAACATTCCCAAGTAGTTATGAATAAAATAACTTTCCTTCTAGTTATTCTTTGTTGAGTTGCTTTGAATTCCAGAGAAAAATGCTGGAAGATAGCTCTGTTCCTTGGAATGAAAGATAGGCAATCCTGTGACTAGCAAATGTACGTCTTTGTGATGGGTCAGAGACAATGTATCAGAACCAGATTTACTGGTATAAATAAGAGGATTGACCCCTCTCATTTCTGGAGTTTAAGTTGTCAGAGAAATAAATTTTTTAGAAACAGCTCTCATCACATATAAAACTTTCCTTTTCTACATGAGAAAGCCCTACACTTCCTTGAACACCAAGCTCTGACATCTATAGGAGTCTTCCCAGTCTACTCCTGGAGAAGTGACACCTTTTCCTTCTGTTTTCCTATAGACTTTCTTACAGGAACTCTAGTATAACCTGATGAAGTATGAAGTTCAGTGAGCTGTGTACAAATGTGCCTCCCGCTATAGGCAAAGTCCATGTCTGAGTCATTTTTGCATTTTAAGGAACCAGAAAAGTTTTTTTTTTTTTTTAAAAAAAATCATAGGATGCACCTTACTTTCCCAAACCTACAATTTTGAAGTTAAATGTTTGGCTTCATTGTCACTTCTGTGATCCTTTTATTCTTGGAAGCCTGGGCTCAAAAATCCCATTTTTAGTCCAAAGAAATCAAGAGTAAAAGAAATCAGATGGAAAACATAATGGGAATCATTATTTTGATGATAAAGAAATGTAATAACATTTATTTCCAGGGATCTCCGAGACTCATTGGAAAATAAAGGTGGGGAAAATGTGAGAGAATAAATGATATTAATTAACGTACTCAACCGTAGATACATGCGCTTGCGGTCTAGTGAACTTCTGAAAGTTTTTAGAAGTTGACTTAGTTTATAAAAGAGATTCAATTCCTATTATCTTGTATTGGATCAGAGAGGGGCTATTTGGACAGACTACTGGTTCTGTTGTAGTTAGTGAAGCAATTAGAACAGCGGTTCACAGATTGTGATTCACAGACCAAGACCAAGGGCAATGATGTTTTTTCTAAAGGGCCTCTTACTATTCCCTAGAGCAGCAGTTCATTTTGGAATAACTACCCAGCCTCTATATGATGTATACATTGGTTCCATCTCACATCACGCAGAAAGCCTCTGCCAGGCTAGAAGGGAGAAAAGACATGCTTCCTCCTTCTCATGCTTACCAGGTGGTTGTGATTAACTTTTATTACTTGACAAGGCTAGAAAATATTGGTAGAAATAATTCTAAAATCATCCCTACCTAAACTACAAATTGACTTGCAGGATTATTTCCCTGACTCAATTGGACTTTCAAATCCTGCTTTTGTCAAGGATAACACAAGGATTATTTTGTAATCTTTCTCTAGATTTGTGGAAGGTGAATATCACAGGGAAATCCAGCTTTGAATTTAAACAATGTTCTCAGTTATGTTTAATGGTCCCAAATCAATAACCTACATTCAAACAACCCAAATTAATTCTACCTCTTGGGCCTAAACCATGTTTTTGTATCTTAATTTGTTGACAAATTTCCTGGACATACTGTTTTGTGCTTTGGATACATCTAAAAAAAGTATTTCCTTTAAAAAGAAGTAGAAACAGCCAAGCTTAGCAAAAAGATTACAAGTGGGAAGCTGAGTCTGTGTTAGGATGGAGCATGACCTTGGAGTCATATTCTGGAGTCACTTCCTCATAGAAAATAACAAGTCCTATTCACAGAATGTTTTTCGTAGATGGACAACCATATAGCGTGTGTGCGTGTGCGTATGCGTGTGTGTATATATATGCACGGTATCGATACAGCACATATATATGATCGACAAATCGGTAGGTTTCAGGGGTCACATCCTTTTGCGTCTGCACAAAGCCCAGCGCAGAGCCATGCACTTGTGCCACTTAGCTGATGGTGATGGTGGTGACAGGGATGTGGTTGAGGATGTAGCAGAGGACAGAGCAGCACCAGAAAAGCTTCCCCTTCCCCTGGCCCTTGTGCCACTCCTGAGAGCACCTCCTGCTGCTCCTGGATCTCTAATCATTTTCTCCTTTGCCCCACTAGGGTGTTCGCCCAACATACCTTTTCTAAAAGCTCCTGGTTTCTCTTAATGAAAAGTTGTTTATCTTCTACCCAGTGTGAATCCTGTTTGACAAAGAATATCGCGCAGTCAGCATTTCAGAGTGGCACGAAAGAGCCTGTGTTGTCAAACCACTTTGCCAGGGAAATCTTCTTCTACCCCGTTTGTTTGCCTGCCAACGACTGGTAAATGACACCCACCCCGGCCAGCTCCTTCTTCAAAGACATCGGGGCCAAAGTTGCCAGGAAACTGCAACCCCCTTTTCATCATCACTCACTACCTCTACCTTTTTCAGTCTGAATAATCCAGGACCAGCCTTCTGGGGACTCAGAAGTGACCACACAGGAAAAAAGTGAAAAGGGTCGGAATGCACACAGGCTAGATACATATGGATGGAAAACATTAAAATGCGGAACCATAAATGTAGCATAGAGGCAAAGGACGCAGCTTATGACAACTCCAGGCTATTTGTACACGGCTTCTCCTGGTTTCTCTCTTGCCCAACCTCATTCACTGCTGTGGCTGGGTTCATATTTTGGCCCAAACAACACCAGGGTTGGAAATACAGAGTTGAACGTTCTGACCCTGTTTGAGAAAAGTCCCCATGGAGAGCCAAGCCGTGTCTCGGAGGTGGCCCATGCACAGGTAAGCTAGAGAAAAGTCAGACTGAATTGTCTGCTCCTGCAGAAGAGCCAGCAACCAAGTGCCTACCTGCCCTTTCTGAGCCAGAGTCGCTTCCAGGTCTTCAATTTTGGCTTTGTACCTTTGCACCTCTGCTTGGAGCTGTTCTTGAGCCTGGTGAAATCAAAATTCCAGAGCTCAACAAGTAAAATGGTCATTCAATAGCTTCCTTCCTCTCATGTTTCTTGACTAGAACTCAACAAGTGAAAGAAAATAAAAAGAAGTTTCTATGACAAAAGGATCTTCTCTAAACTGCTTCCATGTTCTAAATACGTGTTTAAAAAACTTCCTGGGGTTCCCTTTATTGTCAGGTTAATGTTCACACTCTTTGGCTTGGCATTCAGGGACTCCTACTGTATTTCCAATTTTTTCCTACTACTCATCAACGTAAGAGTCTACTCCTTTGGTGAAATCCTTTTTTTCCTAGATATGCCTTGTAACTCTCTGCTTTTCTCTGTTTGAATATGTCCCCTTTCAACAAAGCCTTGTCCCATTTTGCCTTTCCAAATCTTTCCATTCTTTCTGAGCCATTTTCCTGCCTCCCTCCCTCCCTATCTATTGTATATTTTGTGTATATGTATAAGCATTTGTGGACACTGACCTTCTAGGCAACAACCTAGCTGTACTATGTCATTTCGTCTAGTACAGCAGAACCACCATAGTTGACCCCCTCCCTACATTGACCTAATTTTCATAGAGAGGACATGCACCACATGTACACATCAGGGCAGTAGGCCAGTTCTTTATGTTGACCACTTCCATAGATCGACCACATTGTTATAATCCCTTGCATGGTCAACTTACAGAGGCTCTACTGTAATTTGATTTTAGATTCTCTTTTAGTATCTTTATATACAAACTTATTCCTTTGTAAAAAATTCGAAGGTTTTTATTTGTCTGTTTGTTTCCTGCCCATATACCTAGTTTTTATTCTTCGAATAAAACTAGAATTGGATTCGCTTAGAATCTGAATATTCTTCAGTATCTAAGGTTGAGTAAAATCAATTGATAGTATTTTCTTACTCTTCATTGTCAGCAGAATATTTCTTTGGACTGTTAAACATTATATATTTACTCTTGTCATGTCTAACAGGTCTATGCTTAATTTTGCTAAGATCTATTTTAAACCTTGAGGTTATATCGACTACAATCTATTTTTTCTTATATCAAAATGATATCTTTTGTTTTTATTAATGCTTTCATCTAGATTATCTATTTTCACATTTCAACTTTCTTTGAATTTATTCTATTGCTCTTTCTCTAACATTTCGATACCTTTTAGAGTATTTTGCTCAAAAGGGTACCTTTTTTTACTTTAATGTCTAGAGATAATGCTAAACTTTTATTTAGATGAGAGAATCTGATGAGAGGAGGACTGGTTTCTGTATCATCACTTCTCAAAAAAACAAGACATATGGTATGATTTTAAATATTCAATATCATGTTACTCAGAATTCTTAATAAATACTAATCGTGAAAACACAAATATTACAGTATTGTAATACATACATGTGAAGGCATGCAGGTACATTCCTTTCTAATGACTCCTTGCCTGTCTTATTTCAAATTAGTGGTTTTTAAAACATGTTTATTGACTTATGTATGTATGTGTGCATATGCACATCACCCTTTAAACATTTATAATTGTTATATTTATCTTTTCCCACTAACAAGTAATACTAGTTCCTACAACACACTTCAGTGCATTGCAGACCTTCCAAAAATAAAGTGAGTTATAAGGCAGCACCCATAGCTCAGTGGGTAGGGCGCCAGCCACATACATCCAGGCTAGTGGGTTTAAACCCAGCCTGGGCCAGCTAAACAAGAATGACAACTACAACAACAAAAAAATAGCTAGAAGCCCAAGTGCTCATCGATCCATAAATGGATCAATAAATTGTGGTATATGTATATCATGGAATACTATGCAGCCTTAAAGAAAGATAGAGACTTTACCTCCTTCATGTTTACATGGATGGAGCTGGAACATACTCTTCTTAGCAAAGTATCTCAAGAGTGGAAGAAAAAGTATCCAATGTATTCAGCCCTACTATGAAACTAGTTTACAGCTTTCATACAAAAGCTATAGCCCAATTATAGCCCAAGAATATGGGAATGGGGGCGGGGGGGGGAGGATGGGTGGTGGGAGGGATCACACCTATGGTCCATCTTACAAGGATACATGTGAATCTTTCTAAATGCAGAATATAAATGTCTTAACACAATAACTAAGAAAATGCTGTGAAGGCTACGTTAACCAGTTTGGTGAAAATATTTCAAATTGTATATAAAACCAGCACACTGTACTCCATGACTACATTAATGTACACAGATATGATTTAATAAAAAATAAAAAATAAAAAAAAATGTGGAGATAAAACACCATGCAAGGAACTAAAATATGAGAGAAAAAAAGAAAAGAAATTAGCTGGACATGGTAGCACATGCCTGTAGTCCCAGCTACTCAAGAGACTGAGCCCAGGGATTCAAGGTTGTGGTGGACTATGATTGGGCCTTTGCACTCCAGCTTGGGCAACAGAGCAGGACTGTCTCAAATAAGTAAATAAATCAAAGAATAATTAAAAAAAAAAAAGAAGCTGAGTGTTGTGGTGGGCACCTGTAATCCCAGCTACTTGAGAGGCTGAGGCAAGAGAATTGCTTAAGCCCAAGAGTTGGAGGTTACTGTGAGCTGTGATGCCATGGTACTCTACCGAGGGTGACATAGTGACACTCTGTCTCAAAAAAAAAAAGAAAGAAAGAAAGTAGGATATAATCGCAGAGTGTTCATGATCCCTTTTGGATCATGTAAATTTACGAGGTAGTCACAGCCTGGTGGTTATGCCTGAAGTCACAGGCTAGCTTCATATCCTAGCTTTGGGATTTTAGGTAAAAAATTTAACTTCACTAAGTTACTATTTCCTCTTCTGCAAAAAGAAGATGATAATGGAATCTAGCTCCAAGAGTTCTTTTAGGATTACACAGACAGTGTGTGTAAAGTGGTCAGCACAGTGCCTGGAGTGTAGCCACACATTCAGTAAGTTTTAAGTATTAGTGTTGTATCCATTTCTTTTTCCTTCTGTTTTGAAATAGGGTTATGAGAGGCAGTTGTGATATAATGGAAAGAATATCTGACCCAGTGAGATCAGAGTTGGAATCCCAGCTTTGTAATTTAGTAGCTGCGTGATCTTCGGGGATTGAATTAACCTTTCTGAGTCGCAAATTCTTCTAGAAGAAAATACCTGCTTTAGGGGGCTGTGGCAAGGGTTAAGTCAGATATTGTCTGTGAGAATTCTTGGTTAAGATGTCAAATGTAGTGCTGTGCACAGTGAACGAAGAAAAGAAACCAGCTATTGCTTCTGAAAGTTAAAAGTTCTTTTTCCAAGAATGAAACTAAAAAATGGATTATTCAACCCAATATTGTCTAGCTTTGAAAATGTTAAGTTTTCAAATAGCAAGAATAAAAACTATATACTCAACTCTCTTTGAAGGAACAATGACATGGGTCTAAGCTGGTTCTAAGGCCTGTAGATTCAAGGTTTGTTGACATAAAAGATAAAACAGTTCAAAAGCTGCAGAGGAGAGAAAGGTGCAGGGAAAGCTGTCCTCCTGATAGTTTCATGTCCCTGGTACATCTGTGCTCTGACTGCCACACGCTAACTCAGAGCACCCTCAGCGGTGACACTAACCTTGGCTTCTCGTTCAGCATCAATGATGCCCCCAGTCTGCTCCTGTAGGAGGGCATATGCTCTTTGGAGGGCCTGGTATTCTTTTGTTAATTGTCGAAATCGTAGCTCAGATTCTTCAGCTGCTAAACTCTTGAGGTTCAAAAGAAAAGCCAAAAATAACTGTGTTACATTCAGGTCCTGTGTTCAATGTGAAATACTAACTTCATTTTAACCATTTAAAAAGAAGTCAAAGGATTTTTTTTAGTATTCTGTTTTGATTTTACTTTTAATTCTAGAGTGTATTTATGGACACAGGTACTGTTGATGCTTTCAAGATGGACACTGCAGAAATATGTACATATTTATTTTTTTAAAATAAGAATTTTTACTTATTTATACATTTCTGATTATTATCCATTTTGGTGTAGATTTCATTCCATTTTGGATCTAAAGGGAAAAAGTCATGCTTAGATTAGGGATCTAAATTTGAGGAAATTTAGATCTAAGTTGATTCTAATGTCTCTAGATTCAAGATATTAAGTTTACTCATTTCTTTTTAGTATATTATTTTCCAAAACCTTTTCCCAGATAAATTATAAAAACTGTTTTTACAGCTTTTGGTCTTAAACTTCATGGGGTAACACAATCATCACAGAACTCTGTGAACAGTGTAGACTGTGGGGTTTTATCCCCCAAGATCCTGAGTCGGGAGTTGTATGGTAGGATCCAGGAATTTTCACAATAGTTGAGCCTTCTACATCACTCTGATGAAGCGGTTCCCAGAACATGCTTTGCTACATAGTGTCTGAGACTGTATCCAAAAGACTTAAAAGGTTGTTCCTTGGTTCATACCTTCCCTAGATGAAGAATTTTGGATTGAAGCCTTTATTTTGAAAGAAGTCTTCAAGTTATAGAGCTAAATTGTAGAGAAGGTTTCTAAAAGGGTTACCTGATACAAGTGAAGGTATTTTTTAAGAGATAACAAGGTCAAGTGTGGTTATGAGATTACTTTGTGCTGCTCGTAAGCAATGAAAAGTGAAATGCTTTTTCTTTCTCTAAAAGAAAAGATTTAGCGACAATATTACTCAAGGCTAAAAAAATGGAAAAGCTTACTTCATCCAGGTCATCATCAGGAGTCGCTGGTGTCCTGTCTGTTCTAAACGAGGCCATGGATGATGTCTCTGAATCCATGGAGTCCTCATCATAGCCAATAAATGGGTCCAAAACAGGCCTCTGAATGTAGAAAAGTACGTGTTTACTGACACAACTAAAAGTTGGGCAAGAGGAATATTATTAAGATAGTGCCAACTGGCATGAGTGTAGATGAACATAAAAGACATGGAACCTTTAAAGTTTCTTTGATGAAATAAAAACATGAGACATGAACACAAAAATTCCATTATTTCTCCCATACTATTTCACTTCCAACACATTCAAGGAAGATTCTTAAAACACTCATAGAAACACTGAAGCCTCTTTTATATTGTGTTTTATAGCATGATGAGCCAATGTGATTTACTGCACTTTCTAGGATTTAATCTATGATCAAAGGACTTTAAAGACCCAGGCACCTCTGTGGAGGGGATTATCAGATTTAAGTATTGTTATCTATTTCTACAACTAAAACAAATGATAGACTTGGTAAAAACAAAAACAAAAATTAAACAGAGTAAATAACAAAACTTTGTGGATTATAAGAGCCGGTACAGATATTGGTAGATGTGGGGAAACATTATCAATTTTATTGCCTGAGTGAATGATGAAAATATAATAATCAGTTATGGGCCGGGTGTAAGACCCTCATGTTACTCTGTGGGAGACATTAAATCGTTTGTAGCTTTTACATGTTTGTGGAGTCTTACTTTCCAGCTCCTCAGATGATCCTTTCTACATCAAACCTAGAGGTACCTGCATTTAGAGAAAGTTATCTTAAAGCAAACCCTTTCAGGCTGAACTCCACACACAATCATTTTTAGACTTCTAAGAAATGCCAAGAGAAGAGATTTTCTTCTAACAAATGAAGCCCATGGTTTACGGTAGCAGTTCAGGAATCTGATTTATCACATCTCTGCAGGAAGACTCCATGCCAAGAATCATTTCTCAGGCTGTCTGTGGCAAATGCCTGATAACCTAGTTTTCTTATTACCTTGATGGGCTTGGAACTTCTTCTATGCTTTCTCCTACGGATGAGCTTTTCTCGGTCCTGGAAAACAGATGAAAGACTTTTCAGATAGCTTTTTGTTTTTTTGTAAAGAAAGAATTGTTTTTCCCCTAAGGCATTATATTTAGAAGAGAATTGGGATTTGCTTTATAAATTTTGGCAACTTTTGGATGTGTAAATATTTGGACGCATAAATATTTTCAAAGTTAGAACATTCTGCTGTTTTGTCTGGTAATGTATGTGGATCTGAGAGCCTCACAATCAGAAAGGGTACTGTGTTCCTAATCAGAATTCTTCATTTTATACTCAGAAATCAAATAGCTCTGAAAATAGTTACTCATATTTTCTCTAAGCACAGTTCAGTTTTCTCAAATCCAATATAATTTTAATTTATGTTAAAAAATATCATTTCACAGTGAAGTACAACCTATGCTTTTCATTTAGTCATTTTAAATGCATAGAAAATGGTCTTTGGGCGATTCGGGGAAATCCTTGCTCTCACCTGTAATCCCTGAAAATAGAACTGTGAACAGAGTGTCCAGTTTATACTGTTGGGTAGAACATTTAGTGTGGTTTTT
>NW_003852398.1:28598969-28644081 GCF_000181295.1 Otolemur garnettii | reverse complement strand
ATACTCAAAGCCAGGTAAATTCCTGGACTAATGAATCTGTAAGTTTTGTAATTTATTAGGATGTGAAAATAAAGTGAGGGAAGGAGCGCTTCAGACCACATTTAATAAATAAGCTGGTTTAAGCTAGTGGTGTTTTGGTCTTTTTTATTTTTTACTTTTATAAGTAAAAATATTTTTTAACATGCAACTAATATATCTGAGACTTTTAAAATTTATACACTATATCCTTAGATTACCCTCCTAATATGGTGTATGTGTTATCAACATAAAATTAAAAAAAATGAACTATAAGTAATTATCAACAAAAGTTATAATCCTTCTCTCAGTGGCAATGAATCATCTTGCTCATCCTATTCAGGACACAACTGCTTAAATCCCCCTAGTTCTTCAGGTCTCTCAGCCTTGGCTTGGTCCTGAAGCGAGAACAACTGAAGATGTCGTTCACAGAATAAAGACAGAGAAGCAAAGAAGAAAAGCCAAAGGCATCTAGAGGTCTCAGCCCTTTCTCCTGGTGCAGACTCAGCCAGGTGCAGACGGGAGTAATAACTGCCCCTCCCGCTCAGCAGGTACTGTGGTAATGGCCAGAAATCTGGATTTCAGCTCTGTTGATAATTATGGTGTTGCTGTACATCCAACGAATATGTATTAATGTGTAATTATGTGCTAGAGACTGAATTAAGTGGTTGGGAACAAGATGGATATATGATCTCGATAGTGTAGGCAACATATTCGATCTCTGATTCTCAGGATCCTGATATTGGAAGGAAATTAAAAGACACACCCGCCCTACCTGCCAACTTATATAACAATGCATTAGAAGGTTCTCTTAATGTGCTTTGTAGTTTATATTTATCAAATCAGTTAAAAAGGATTATAATTGAAAAGGTATAAAGCACTTTAATACCATAAAATATATTTGGAATATAGTCTCTTAAACATAATAATATATTAAACATATAAACCAGGGCCTCTGGGGTTATCCAAAAGTGTTAAGGGCTTTCAGTATATGTCTCGTTGGCTACTTGCCATTGGGAACAATTCAGAGTTTACAACTTGACCAAGACCTACCCTTGTGAGCTCATCAATAATGTTCTGTTGCTCAATGACCTGAAGCTTTAGAAACTCTGTTTCTTGTTCTTCATTAGCTTGGTCGAGATCATTCAGAGATTTTAATTTCTTCAAAGGTGGATGGGATGTTATTTTTTCTCTCTGGATTGGAAAAGAAGACAGTAAGGTGGAGACCTTAAAAATCCCAAACTTTAGCTGTAAACATAAAATTATCTTAGAAAGTCTATGAGGCTTCAGTTAAATTTGAAAACTACCTCGCTTTTATACTCACACACCAACTAAAGTCCTGAGGTACATTTTATCTGTGATAGTCAGTTAAAATCATTGGGAATTGTCTGAAGTTCTCTATGGATGTACTGGAAGTCTATTCAGGAGAACACTAGCCCACACTTGCCCACACAATACAAGGAATGGGATCTATTTCCCAATGATTGTGCAAGATCTTAGAAGACAAGGTGTGCCTGGTGTGTAAGTCTGTAAATAGCACCCTAGTGCAGTCTTGGAAGTAGGCTTTCTGTGGGAGAGGAGTTCTGTTGAAGCTTTGCTTCTCCATTTCCAAGCTTTTGGAGAACAAACAGATTCTTGGAAGCATTCCCACCATTCTGCAAATTTAGAAACCCCATAAAATTCAGAGCCAGCAACTTCTCTTGCTTTCTTCCTTAAAGCTTCCTTGCTTACATAAGGGAAAATCCAAATAGCACTGTATTTTAACAATAAGCTGAGAAATAACAATAAGGCAGGTATTGGAGCAATATGAAGAAGGAAGCCACGGTTTTGCAGAGTCTGTGATACACACCATTTCCAAATTCTCCTTGGTAACGGCTTTCAGTTTTTCTTCCATGCGTTGCAAGGACACCATCAGTTCATCGTTTCTCTTGGCGAGGCACTTGTTCCTTTCCAGGAGAGGTTTGCATTGTTTTTCAGTTTCCCGCACGCGTTTTAACTGGGAAGAAAGAAGTTAAAATTTGTCTCTGGTGTTTGGGGGACATGGGACAGGGAGAGTGGGGTGACAGCACCTCTGTAGCCACCTCTGTCTGCTCAGAACTAACACGGAGACTTCATTCCTCCATTTAGCAGACTGACTGCTACATTTCCCCTTTTTCTCGACGGCTTCTCATTATAATCATCATGACCCTGCATGGATCTATACCTCAAAGGAGGCGCTGTGGGGAGAATGCTTATAGAAATGCTCGGGGAATAACTGTTCTTTCCCCCCCTTTGCTTCCCCACCTCAGCTTCCCCACTGTACACAGCCTCAATCCCTGGACCTGCAATGTCCTCATTGGTTCAGAGAGAAAAAGGAGTTCATCCAAATCATGGGGTCCCAAAGTGACGCAGCCAGGACCTGAGTCTGTCCTGGCCACTCCCCAAGCCCGTTCTCTGCCTCAGAGAGCTCACTGAAATCTCCTGACTCGCTCTAAGATTATCGTTATGGCAGTTTTATTAAGGGGAAAACACACATTTAGGTACACTGATGTTTGTGTTTAAGAATATCTGATTTGTACCAAGCCTAAGGAAAGTATT
The DNA here is from genome assembly GCF_000181295.1 of Otolemur garnettii. Classification (NCBI taxonomy): domain Eukaryota; kingdom Metazoa; phylum Chordata; class Mammalia; order Primates; family Galagidae; genus Otolemur; species Otolemur garnettii. The sequence continues at coordinate 28,641,489 of NW_003852398.1, read as the reverse complement.
GTTATTCATCCATAATTAAGAGTGACTGTATTCTCATTTTCCTGATTAGCCTAACAGACATTTTTGCCACAGGGAACCTTGACATTCTGGGTCAGATAGGGTTTTGTTTTATGTTTTGGGGGGGGCTCCCCTGTGCACTGCAGGATGCTCAGCAGCATTCTGGGCCCCTGCACTCTGGATGCCGGTAACACCCTGCCACTTAGGACAACCCAAAAGTGTCTACAGATAATGCCAAAATCTCCTCTAGTTGAGAAACACACTGGCTTAAGTTTATGAATGTTGTCTTGGAGTAATTGTTAATAGTCTCCCACTTTAATTTTTTTTTTTTTTTTTGGACACAGAGTCTCACTCTGTCTCCCCAGGAAGAGTGCCCTAGTATCATCATCACTGAGGGTAATCTCAGACTCCCGGGCTGAAGTGATCCTCCAGCCTTGCCTTCCAGACTGCAGAGATTACAGGCATGGGTGATACATTCCATTTTGAGTGGTATGTTTTATGATCGTCCTAGATCATAAAAGAGCTCCACCTAATAGATCCCCACATAACAGATCTCCACTTTAAAGTTCTTGTGGCTAGTTCATCCTTTTCATACCAATGATGCAGAATGTGAATATGGATTGGAGCAGGAGCTCCGAAGAGGGAACAGAGAGGAATGATGTACCGGAAATATATGGGAAGAGTTTTCAAGGTATTCAATCCTGTTGTGAGAGGGGCTGAAGTGGGAGACTTAGCCACCTATGAATGTTTGTAAAAGCTCCCCTTGCAGTTCCTAAATAGCACTGCCCCAGCCCCACCTCAATCTCAGTTTGAAAAATGTCATTTATATCAAAGACCAAACTTAGATTTCTTAGATTTAAATCAGATTTAAATAATCTGATTTAATCCTCACATCGTAAGCTTAGGTCCCTGAAGTATCAATATGAAATACTATATAGAAAGAAAGACAAATAAATTATTCTACTATGTTTCCTATTTTAATCTATGGCTAAATTTAGCATATACTATTCATAGAAAATACAGATAAGCACAAAGACAAAAAAATCTATTATTCTACTATTCCATACATCATTAACCACAGCCCTGAAGTACCCAACAAAATGTTCCTTTTCTAGATGTACCTTAAATATAAAAAAGAAAGATTAAAAGCTAAATACATATTTATTTCTTATAAATATGTATTTTTAAATTATATATTTATAAAAAATATATTTAAATATACATACCCAAGAAGTATATTTAAATCAAGACATATTCCTAGAGACAACATTTCATAATGATAAGAAGGTCAATATGCAAAAAACACATAATAAATATTAATTTATATGCATCTAGTAATGAATTCAAATATATAGAGAGCAAAATTGACAGGATTAAGAAAACATATAGACAAATCTGTTGAAAGAACAGCAAACAAACATATTAGTGAGGACACAGAAGATTTTATTTTATTTTATTTAGACAGGGTCTTACTTTGTTTCCCAGGCTAATGTACCAAGGTGTCATCACAGCTCACAGCAACCTCAAACTCCTAGGTTCAAACGATCCTTCTGCCTCATCCTCCCTGGTAGCTGGGACTACAGGTGCCTATCAAAATGCCTGGCTAATTTTTCTAGTTTTAGTAGAGACAGGCTCTTGCTCTTGCTCAGGCTAGTCTAGAACTCCTGAACTCAAGGGATCCCTGCCTCGGCCTCCTATAGTGCTAGGATTCTGAGCATAAGGCACCACACCCAAGTAGGATACAAAAATTTTAAACAACACTATTAACAAACTCAAATCAAATGGCAACTAACAATTGCAAAGTCTATCTTCTTTTCATGTTAATGTGTAGTGTTTCTAAAATTGACCATATACTGGGATCATAAAGAAAATCTCAACAAATTTCAAAGAAATGAAGTAATACAAAGTATGTTTAGTACTATAGTAGAATTAAGGTAGAAAGTGATAATGGAAAGATAACTCCATATCTAGAAGTCCAAAAATCACATTACAACAAAGATATTTGTATCAGATTGTTTATTGCAGCCCAATTCATAATTGCTAGGTCATGGAAGAAGCCCAAGTGCCCATCAACTCACAAATGGATCAATAAATTGCGGTATATGTACACCATGGAATATTATGCTGCCCTAAAGAAAGATGGAGACTTTACCTCCTTCATGTTTACATGGATGGAACAAAATGTTCTTCTTAGCAAAGTATCACAAGAATGGAAGAAAAATTATCCAATGTACACAGCCCTATTTTGAAACTAATTTATAGCTTTCATAGGAATGTTATAACCTAATTATAGCCTTAGAATAAGGGGAGGGTGGGTGGGAGAGGGAAGGGGAGGGGGGAGGATGAGTGGAGGGAGGGTGATTGTGGGGCCACCTCTATGGTTTATTTTACAAGGGTACAAGTGAATCTTTCTAAAAGCAGAGTATGAATGTCTTAACTCAATAACTAAGAAAATGACATCAAGGCTACATTAAGCAGTTTGCTGAGAGTATTTCAAAATGTATATGAAAACACCACACTGTACCCTGTGATTGCATTAATGTACACAGCTATGATTTATTAAAAAAAAAAGAAAAGAAAGATAACTCACAATCTCTAAATGTTTGGAAATTAAGCTATACATTTCTGAGTAGTCCATGGATGAAAGAAATTACATTAGAAAAGACTGAATAAAATAGCAACTTATTAAGACACATCAAAACTTGTGGGACGAGGCTAAAGCAAAGCTTAGAGAGATAATTATGGCCTAAAATGCAAATACTGCATTTTAAAAAGGAAAAGGGTGAAAATAACTCCTTTATTTGAATAATGCCATTAAAAATGTAAAAGGGTAAGTCACAAAGTGGGATATTTTAAATGCAAATATCCCACAAATGATGTAAAGAAAAAATCCTAATATGAATAAGAAAAACATGCCAGGTGTGGTGGCTCATGCCTATAACCCTACCACTTTGGAGGCCAATGTGAGAGGATTGCTTGAGGCAGCCTGGGAAACAGAACAAGACCCATCTCTATGAACAATAGAAAAATTTGCCAGGTGTAGTGGTGCACACCTGCAGCCTCAACTACTCAGGAGGTTGAGGAGGATCCATTGAGCTCAGGAGTTTGAGGACACAGTGAGCTGTGACACAGCCACTGCACTCCAGAATGAGCAACAGAGTGAGACCTGTCTCTAACAAAAAAGGGCAAGACAACAGAAAATGGGGTAAGGGCAAATCATTAAAGACGTCCAAAAGGCCACTACACAACCTCACTAATAATGAGAAAAATAAAAATTAATATCACAATGTCAGTTATCAAAACATAACTTATGAACACCAAAGTGGCTTAAATTAACATTATTTTTTTGTGTTGGCAAAGATGTGCAGAAATTCCTGCAACTTCCACTGATTGTTGGTGGGGATGTAAATTGTTAAAACAACTTGAGAAAACTGGTAATAATGACTGAACATGCATACCCTAAGATCCAGTAATTCTGCTCCTTTGTATATGTGCACCAGAGATGGGCCCATATTTTCACCAAAGACATGTAGCAGTACCATTTTTAACAGCTTATAAGTGTTAAGAAACAACATAAACGTCCATTAATAAGAGAAAGGTTAGGGCCAGCATAGGGCATGGTGGCTCATACCTGTAATCCTAGCACTCTGAGCAGAAATTGAGACCCCATCTCTACTAAAAATAGAAAAAACTGGCCAGGTACAGTGGCTCACACGTGTAATCCTAGCACTCTGGGAGGACGAGGCAGGTGGATTGCCTGAGGTCATGGGTTTGAGACCAGCCTGTGCAAGAGCGAAACCCCCATCTCTAAAGATAGCCGGGTGTTGTGGCAGGCACCTGTATTCCCAGCTACTTGGGAGGCTGAGGCAAGAGAACTGCTTGAGCCCAGGAGTTTAAGGTTGCTGTGAACTATGACGCCATGGCACTCTACCAAGGGTGACAAAGTGAAACTCTGTCTCAACCCCCCCGAACCCCCCAAAAACAAGAAACAAAAATAGAACAGATAAATACATTGCAATATATTACTTAATACTACAGAGTAATGAAAAAATGAATGAACCCTACACGCAGCATAATGGATGAATCTCACAACTAATGCTGAGCATATGCCGCAAAAGAGGCCAGGCACCAAAGACTGAATGTCTTATGATTCCATTTACAAAAAATACTTAAAAAGTGACAGACATCTATGGTGATGGAAGGACACGAGTGAATTTGACTAGGGTGGTGACAAGGGGAAGTGCCGAGATGCTGGTAATCTTCCACTTACCCATCTCAGTGCTGGTTAGATGGTGTGTCACTTTGTATTTACTGAACTGAACCTTTATTATTGGTGCCCTTTACTAATATTATACTTCTGTAACATCATATTTACTTCTGTGACATGACACCTAACAACAACCACAAGAAAACAACCGTTTTGAGTTTAACTCACCAGTTCATTTCGTTCATCTCCAAGCAAGGTGTTCCTGTCTTCCAATTTTCTTATAGTAGCATTCAATTCAGCTATTCTTTTTTGATTTCTTCGCAAGTCCTACATGTGAAAATTAAAATGGACGTTTCTTCAGTTAACACTTCTTGCAACATTTTGGAATAGCACTCAGTACTCATAGAAGTAATAGGCTCCACTCTGTTCTCTCACTCAGAGAAGAGTAAATTTTACTCTTTTTAAACTCCAAATAATCACCACTTGGGTTGGAGACCAAGCCTGCTGAAAATGCAAATGAATTCGATGTGGCAGATGCTCCCTAGAGCTGGGACTTGGGGCAGGGGGCACTCAGAAGACTGGACCAGCTTATCAGAGCTGTGTGCCGTGAGACCAAGGTCATGCTGTGATTACACAGGGTTCAAGGAACATCCCTTTTGTCACGCTGCATGCTGCTTCCGACGGCTCAGACAGCTGCCTGGCTATTACACTTAGCCATAGAGGGAACAGAGTAGGCGGCAGGGATGGGCTTTGTTGATTCCTGCATTCTTCTGAAGAAAAAGGTCAGAAGGAGAAAATGTTGGTGCATAATCTTCATGTATTAAAAAGCAGCAGTTTATTGGCCAGCCTTCACTAGTATATTCTGTGTAGTGCAACTGGCTTGTCCATTGGCAGAATCTCCACAACTCACTTTACATGCAGCAGTCATTGGCTTAATTCTCTGCTGCAGAGCACGTAAAAGTGTTCTTATCACATGCTTGTAATTCTGCTATCATCTTTGCATTTTGATAGTATCATACTGATACATATAACGTATCACACACATTGTATTCCTAGGTTCACAATATCCTAGAGGATTTGGCAAAACAGGTAAAATTCAGGTAGGTCATAACTCATTCAAGATCTTGTGACCAATGTCAATAGATCAATAACTAATATGTATTGACGGCTAACTGTGTTGCAGACACTGTGCTCCACACTTCATATATCATTTCTTCTCATCCTTATACCAGCCTTGTGGAATACCACTGTAGCTTCTATCTGACATTTGCGGAGACTGAGCAGTGAAGTGAATTGCCTAAGGTCATGACGACACATGGCAGATCCAGGATTTGAGCCAAGGGGTCTAACTCTAGAGCCTTTTCTCTTGACAACTTTGCTATATTGCAGGTATGTGTCGGTGATGGAACTTACATCTGCTAAACCCTAGATCAGTATTAATTCCACCACTTACTAGGATATATATATCCTGAATACCAATTCATAAATTATTCATTGCTTAGTTTTAAGTAGTTCTTTGGAACCCATCTCTATTCCTAAATAATACATGTTCATCATTATAGCAGCTAAATAATTTCAAAGGTATGAGACGTATATCCAACTGCATGCAAGCCGATTTCTATTACTGCACTTCTGAAAATAATTTCTTATATAAAATGATGAAAATCCAGGGAAGTATAAATGGCAAGTGCAATCTGACTAGCTTTCAGGTGAAGATTATAAAATGGTTGTGACTCTTATACAGTTATACATTTTGACCCCTGTAGCTGATACCCATTTTTACCAACTTAAAAGCCAATTGTTCACAAAAAAGAACTTTAGCAATTGAATATTATTATACTTCCATAACATAATATATACTTCTGTGACATAGCGCTTAACCAGAGGAAAGTATTTTCATCTAACTTATGGTTTTTGTAACAGAAATAAGTTTGGATAGGTATCATCCAGCTAGAAAATGTCTATAAAGGCTTTAAAGACATTTGTAATTCTCATGTGATCTGCTAATGCAGTGCAGACCACTTTGTTGTCTATGAGTTTAGAAAACTCTGTTCCCAAGACACTAGCTCATTTTATAGCAGGAGGTAGAATTGATTTCTTTGTATTAAACAGGAAAGAGCTTAAGTGAAAAGGAAAACTTGGGAGTTAAATAGAAGACGACTGGTGAGTTCTCAACTTCAAGTGGAGTGGACTTACAGGACTGCTGCAATGTTCGGAGCCATCTCCTGCTCTTCCTGGAATTTCTCGTTTTGGACTGCTCATGTTACACTCAGCCTCTTTGACCAGAAAGAGTTGTTCATCCAAAGCCTCCTTCTGCAGTTGGAGTTTCTGTACATAGCCTGTTTGGGTCTCCAGTTCCTTTTCCAGGGAAAAGATGATCCTGTCCTTGGCTTTGATTTCATCCATCTGAATTAAATGAGACCCAGGACATACTATTTAACAGTGTTGTAAAGAAATACATTTTTACTGTGCTGTGAGTTTTACTTCTTTCATCTGATTGATGTATTAGAAAATCATTACTGTAACAAAGTGTATTAAGTGTGTTGGCTTCATGAGTAAGATAAGGTAACATTGTGTAATGAAGGGTTATCCCAGGTTAATTAGATGTCAAGGAGAGTAATTTTTTTTTTCTTTCTAGTATATCCTGTGTAGATGTTTTGTTTCAATACATGGTTCGAAATGGTCTGGGTTGATTAGATATGGAAAGAAAAGCCTAACTCTGAAATGGGTCATTAATCTTAATAAAGATGAATACTAAACATTCCACTAACAGTGTTTCCCCAGGATAATTTTTGATGTTATCTTCTCTTTTGGGGAATGGGAATTCAAGTTCAACTCAAATAGCAGTTGCCACTATTAGTAGGTCATGTGTAATTGAAGAAACTGAAGCTCAGACTTCAGTGGCGTAGTCATTTCCAAAGACTTGGAGAGGGATCTTTCATGGCTTTTTACATTCCCAGGCATATTTCAGCCAGTTTTTAGCAACTACTTTATAATTGATATCAGAAAACCACTTTGGGACTACGGGGATGGAAAATATTTGGTAATATGAACCACTCTCTCCCCATCTATGTATCTGTGGGATATACTTATGGATCTTAACACTTGATTCTGTTAAGCCTGAGCATGGCCTCCGAAGTATTTTTCAACTAACGGCATTTGATACCTATTAACAGAGTTCTCCGGGACTGAAACCTTTCTGCCATCCCTGGATGAAGGCTAATGATGTGAATGACTGTAAACAACTTTCAAAGAGAGCAGAACCATTAGGTGAAAGCTTTCTTCTTATTTCATTATATTCTGTCGAATATTCAGAATGGAGATGGAGAAAAGATATTTAATACAAACACCATGATGTTGTTTTCCTTTTTTCCAATAATGTTCCCTCATACACGTCACTTTGTATAAATCTTTCTTTACTGTGCTCTTAGACACATGCTGTTGCCTCTAATTTGCATGATTAACTTCTAGGTCAATTTTGGGAGGGCATCAGGCTAAATTCCACATTACGCTGTAATATCATCTGATAACTTGGTAAGGAATTAAATACTGTCCATTGTCTTTAGTTTCTATCTCTTTGAGAAGACGCGAGTCCAGTGTTTTTCTTAACTGAGAGGCACCTTCATTTGTCAGACCTGTCATCTAGCGTGTTATTTTTATTTATAGTTCAACAAAGCTCCAGATCTGCATGTTTCCAGCTGATTCTAAATGAACTTGCTGGGAATGCATTCCATTCCTGCCTACGTTCATCCCCACCGTCACCATCATCATAACAGAAATTTCTCAATCTTTTATTATGTTCAAGGCACTATACTCAGAACTTTGCACACCTTATTTTATAACAATTCTATTCAGTAAGTTCTGTTATCATCATTTTACAGATGATGACTGAAGACCCCAAAGTATAAAAACTTGGTCAAAGTAAATTGGCTAGTAAATGGTGAAGCCTGATTTTTAACTCGATCTTCTGATGGTTAAGCCCATTCTACTGGCTCCGAGATTATTACATCCTTCCTGCATTTCCGAAAGTGGTTTCCTATGGGGTACCTAATAATTAGTATTGAGAAGGCTTTATTGCAGAGTGGCTATGAGCATGGGCTGTGAGCTCAGAATATTGAAAATTAGCCAAAGCTCTATTTCTTAGATAGGAAAGGGTACATGCCAGAATTCTCTGGGGAGATTTTCCAGACAGAAGGGTTCCCATTTTTCTCCCTTCTGGTTCCAGCAATGGAGCTGGGGGTAGGGATAGGAACAAGGCAATAAGAAGGGAAAAATGAAGATAAGTATATCTGCATTCTTGAAAAAGTTTTCTATGTTATTCTCTTTACACCCAAGTTTTTTTGTTAACTATTCTTCAGGTGACTTGGATTTTACACTATCATTAAAAGGGGTTTGGGACCTACATCAGCAATATGCTGGTAAAAAAATGTCATGGCAAAAATTTAGATTAACAAGTGGATATACTTACAGATTTTACATTGAAAACCGTGAACAAACAAAATACTTCATGCAAGCTTCCTTTTCATTTACCCACCTGCTGACTCCAGAGTTCAAAGTCCCGATTTATTCTTCTTCAGCCATTGTCATTTCAAAAACCAAAGGCAGGGCAGAGATCAATATTTCTGCACTGTGTTTGGTTTTTATTGTCAAACAGTGCAATAGAATAAACTGCAGATAAAGAATTCAGAAAGTGTGGCAAAGGTAATATTTTACAGTCACACCGTATTACAGTACAAAGACAATTACACATTAGCTTTTAAAAATGTTCTACCGCTTTGAACTTAACATTAAAATCCTAGAGATATCATTCAAGGAATATAATTGAGATTCTCAGGAAGTGATCGTTTAGAATTGGAACATGAAAAAAGGAAACATAGTTTTTCCTAAGAGAACATTATTTTTAGAGAAACACAAAGAACGCTCTAACAGGCGATGGTTAATTTGATAAGATACAACTAAGATAAAACCAATGCTGAAGATCTGAGTGTAGATGAACATAAGTATTTTTTTCTTCTCTACTTGGATAAGGCTAAAAGGACATTCTAGTTTTCAGATGATAGTTACATTTGTTTTATTTTTAAGCTTGGTGAGAGGCCTATGTGGCTTTTGGTCATCCACGTTAGGAGGAAAGACCCAACTCTGCAGGGGCGGAGGCAAGTCTTAGAAATTATAAACAGCAAACAAGCTACTTGGGAATGACACCCAAGTGAAAAAGTTTAATGGCTCCTGTTTCAAGTGGTCCCTGTTTATTATGGGGAAAAGATCTATTTTTGAAATGCTCAAGGGTTTTATAGATGTGCAGCTTTCTTCTGGATACAGTTTCTGGAAAAAAGACTCCTGGTCGTGGAGGATGTTCCTGGTGGCATTTTCAGATATCTTGAAAGTCACTGAAATTTCCTCTACCCCTCTAAAAAAAATTCCTGTAAGATTAAATTTATAAATGGAAGGCCCACAAAAACATGCTGACTTTGGATGAGTTCATAATTTAGAGTATTTTAATAAATACCTGAGTGAGCAGTAGTCACTGAACAGATAGATACTCTTCCTATCTGTGGGGCTGGGAGAATGTAGTTTTTTTGAGAAAGGTGATTCCAAAATCTCTTACCATTTACTTTACAATTCCATTTTGGGCCTGAGTGGATCTAGCTATTTAACTACCTACCTAGCCACTTACCTACCTACCTATCACTCTCCCCTGTATTTCAGGTAGAGCGCTTGGCAGAAGGCAGGCATTGTTCACCACCCACTGGCAAGGGGACACCTGAGGACGGAGGTGCCATGGCGCTCTGAGACCTGGAAGAAAAGGTCCGCACTGGCCCGGGGGACTCCTGTACTAACCAGCCTGCGAATATCCCGCTCCGATTCCCACTTGATCTTGGAGATGGCTTCTTGGTGGGACTGGTGCTCGCTCCGAAGGTCCCCAGCCTTGATTTTGTCCGCCTGGATCATATTGCTCAGAGCCTCGTCCACCTGCTTCTTGGCCGTTTTCAGGTCCGTGATTTCCTGCAGGAGCTTAAGACGCTCCGCGTCAAACAGTTTCCGGGCCTCCTCCCGGGCCTCGATGGTGAGCGCTGTCCTTACTTTGTCACTGCTGCCGTCCCGGAGAGCACAGAGCGCCGACTTGAGCCTCTGGATCTCCCCGTCTCGCACCTTGACCGTCCTTGACATCTCTTGCTCGTGCTGCTTGATGAGATTCTCCCTCACGGCCTGCAGCTCCTTCATCTTCTCCTCGTGGAGCTTGGATTTGAGTTCCGTCACCAGCACCGTGTGCTTGCGCTGCTCCAGCTCCCGAATCCTCTTCACTTCTTGAGTCTTCTCTCGTTCAAGCTTCGATACCTAAAGGCAGAGAGACAAAAGGGTGAAGAGAAAGGAGCCTCCAAGGGAAGGGGCGCTCCCAGGCAGGATCCGCAGCTCAGGCTGCTGTGAGCTCTTAATTCCTCATTTCTTTTCAAATTCCAGGCCTCCGAGGGAATAGACCACGAGCCTTAAAGCTAAGAATACAGCTTAGCTTTTAGGAAGGTATTTCCTTCCCGTGAAAGGAGGAAATACCTAAGGATATGTATCTTACTTTGTTCAGATAAATATTTGATGTTCTGGGGCCTTACCGTGTGATGTGTGGGGCGCACACAGGCAGCGCCAGCGTCACCTAGAGGCTTGTTAGAAATGTGGGATCCCAGGTTCCCTCCCAGACCAAGGCCTCAGAATGCGCATTTCAGTAAACCCCCAGGTTATTGGCATCCATGTCAAAAATTTTTAAATACTGCTACAGTAGTTTTCCCTTTGGTGAGGAGGAGTTCAAAATAGATCACATGGAAAGCCTTTCAGACTGCGCAACCCGGCTAGATCCACAGACAAATGGACAGCTCATAGTTTTGACATTGACATCAAGTTAATAGATTAGTGCCTAAAATGATATTAAAAATATCCACTTCCTTCTTTTTTTGATAAGAAGCTGCTGCTGCTGGTGAAGGATTAAAGGATGAAGACGGCGGATGACAGTCTCAGCACACCTGTCTGGTATGGCCACTTACTGTCATCCCGGAACTCTACACAGGCAGTCCCAGAGTTACAAACAAGACAGATTCTGTAGGTTTGTCTTTAATTTGAATTTGTACATCAGTTGGAACACACACATTTACCTGTTTCCTGTAATAGCCCCCTTTTGTAAGTGCGAGTCCTACATCAGTCAGATGTTTGTAACTGGGGGACTTACTCTAATAGCCTCTGTTCCTATGAGCTGTGTTTGTAAATTGGATGTCTGTAACTCGGGGACTGCTGGTACATTACACACACAGACATATCTAAACCACAGTGACAGAGACAGGGCTGCAGTTCCCCGGGTCTTCTCTCTGACACAGGACTATGGTGGCCCCTGGGGTTCCCGCGTGCTCCAAGGACTGTCCTTGTGTCCTGCACTCCCACTCTGATCCCTCTCTTTTCCTGCCCCTAATGCCAGCACGCTGAGCAGTTTAATAAAGAATTCCTTACAATCTTTTTACCTTTCAGGAATTCTGCTTAAAAAAACATCTTCTGTGTTTTGTGACATTTCCAGCGATAATACAGCTTTCTTTGTAGATGAGCAATGGCATTCATTAATCCGGCTGTGAGTCAGCCTCTGATTAGGTAGGTCACGGCAGGGCTTGGCAACCGTAGCTTGAAAAAGCCTCTCAGTAAGGCTTTTGTTGTCCTTCCCCCCACTTCATCTCTGCTGCCTCACTCTGTCTTTGTCTCTTCTCGCTGTCACACACACACAGACGCATACCACACACAGAATAATCCTGAAAATGTTCAGAAAATTGAGGCGCCCCAGGAGTACTACCTAGTTGAGTGATATTAAATCTCTGCCATTTGTAAAACTGGAAGGTTTCACAAAATAATAAGAGACTTTCTTTCCAGTTGAACAATTTTTAAGATTCAAATTCCCTATTAAAACCATTGCAATTATACTGTAGAGTGTTTGAGATTTTACTTACCTTAATAGCTTACTTACCTTTATTTTAGCTAGAATAGTATTTTCTAAGACTGCCTAGAATTTTATGAATAGTTGATTTTTAAAGGCACAGAAATTATTCTCATGATGATTATTCTAAAAGAGCTCAAGGGGACTTGGCAAAATAAACAGCCAGGCATCCTCAAGCATCCACCTTCTGATGTCACCTCCACCTGACGCCTTCCTGCAGGCCCAGCCTCTCACAGGCTCTAGAACTGCGCGGTCCGGGCTGGCAGCCACTAGACACTGTGACTACAAAGACGTAGAGTGAGGTAAAGAATATCTCATTAAACATGAGATTAAATATCTCATATGTTGATTACATATAGAATCAATATATTTCGGATAAATTCAATTGTATTATCAAAACTAATTCCATTTCTTTTTACTTTTAAAAATTGTGGCTAACAAGAAACTTTAAAGTCACATACATGGTTTGCATTTGTGGCTCATGGCTCATATTATATTTCTCGGGAGCAGTGTTGTTCTGCAGTACACAGAGGTTCATTTACTGAACCTAGCTTTCCCCACACTACTGCTGATGCTCTCTCAGTAAAGCCCAGTTCTCATTTTACTTTTGTGCCTCCTCAAAAACTAGCCAGCCTTGGCTGGGCACAGGTGGCTCAAGCCTGTAATTGTAACACTCTGGGAGGCCGAGGTGGTTGGATTACTTGAGCTCAGGAGTTCGATACCAGCCTGAGCAAGAGTGAGACCCTGTCTCTACTAACAGCAGAAACACTAGCTGGGTGTAGTGGTGCACACCTTTAGTCCCAGCTTCTCAGGAGGCTGAGGCAAGAAGACTGCTTAAGCTCAAGGGTATGAGGTTGCTGTGACTTCTGATGCAAAGGCAGTCTACCCAGCATGTGAGAATCAGACTCTGTTTCAAAACAACAACAACAACAACAACAACAACAAGCAACCCAGGCTTTTTTAAGCTGTGGAATAAAATCTCAGCACCTCAGCTTTGCCAGGCTCTCAGAAAGGACAGGCTGGACTTCCAGTTCCCCTTTCTCCCTCTCCTCCCTGTCCTTTGCTCCGGGCACAGGGGATTCCAGTGTGTTTGGCACAGAGCCTGCATCTCTACCTGTGTGCCCACTGTTTTCCTCTTCCTGACCTGCCCTTCCCTAGACCCCTTTTGGGATCTCATATTCCTCAGGGCCTGGCTAGATGTCATCCGCTCCTATCATGTCACCCTACTTGCCCAGGACAAAGTCATTTTCTCCTGCCACTGTCTACTCAGTGCACTCTGGTGACACCTCCTTGCTGGTCCTCTTCACATTTTCCTGTATGGTATTATTTATTTATTCGGTACACTGTCCTCAGCACCTCCTCTCCCATGTCCTCCCCAGATTGGAAATTTCTAGAAGGCCACCAATGAGCCTTCCTCATCTCTGTGTTCCCAGCACAAGACATAATAAGAAGCCAGAAGGCATGTGTGGAATTAAAGGATGTGTGCAAATATCTTTCCTGTAATGAGAGGCAAGAATAATACTTCTTGTCATAGAGGCTAGGGAACACAGGCTTATAACGTTACCAGAGCAGCCACCCTAACAAAACAAAAACACTCTAAGATATAAAAATGTCCACTTCTCAGCTGGTTGATATTTCTCAGTGCTTTAGTAAGGACAGTCTAGATCTTACTATCCTTCTTCCTAAAGTGAATAGAAGTGAATATCATCTAGACTAGGGTGAAGAAAACTACAGGCCCTGGGCCAGATCCATCCTGCTCTTGTTTTCTGAATGAAGTTTTATTGGAACACAGCCACGCCCATTCAGATACACATTGCTCAAGGCTGCCTTTATGACACAGTGGAGCTGAGTGGTTTCATAGGGCCTTTCTGGCTAACAAAGCCTAAAATATCTGCCATCTTTCTTTTCACAGAAGAAGTTTGCTGATTCCTGTTCTAGACAATACAGTTTTTGAGAAGAAGGGCCTTATTTCTTTTCATTGATTTAGAAACTATGATAATTCTTCTTCTATGGGAAGTTAACTTTGGGAAAAGTTACTCATGTGATAGGAACTTAGTCATCTTCATTTTCAGCAAGATGCACTTACAGTAGGCATTTGGAACAGTATCAGGACTGCAAGAGCTGTCAGGTACTAAGTTACTAATGAAAATGTTAGCAATTCTTCCTAAAACAATGAAAAACTGAAGTCAAAATGGATAAAGGGTAAGAAATTCTGGGTTTGCATTTCTATTTCAACATTTGCTATCTCTAAGAAATTTACTTTATCCTTCTGAGGATCTTTTTGTTTTTTTTGAGACAAAGTGTCATTTTGTCACTCTCAGTAGAGTGTTGTGGTGTCCTAATGCACAGCAATCTCAAACTCTTGGGCTTACATCTCTCAAACGCTTGCCTTAGCCTCCCAGGTAGCTGGGAGTATAAGGTGTGTGCCACTAACCCAGCTAGTTTTTCTTTTTTTAGTAGAGACGGGGTTGGGGGAGGGCTAGTTTTGCTCAGGCTGGTTTCAAATTCCTGAGCTCAAGTAATCCACCTGCCGTAGCCTCCCAGAGTACTAGGATTATAGGCATAAGCCACCACATGTGGCCCTGAGGATCTTTTACTATACTCAGAAATGCCTATAACAGAATTATTTTTAGGGTTAAAGTAGATGCTGTGTGGGAAAGTACCTTAAACTGTAAAGTACTGTAAGGTGTAAGGTAACATTATTTCTGGATATAAAAGGAGCTACTCAGGGCGGCGTCTGTGGTTCAAAGGAGTAGGGCACTGGCTCCATGTACTGGAGGTGGTGGGTTCAAACCTAGCCCGGGCCAAAAATGCAAAAACAAAACTAAACAAACAAACAAAAAAAGGAGCTATTGATTGATCTAAAATTATTTATGTCAAATCTCTGGGGGTACATTCGATTGTATTTCCCTGTGATTCTATTATTTTTCCCAAATTATAAACTCCAAGCTTTTGTGTGTAAATGAAAGGGGAGATGAAGGAAATGAAAAATAAAGCAAAAATACAGGTGTATGAAAAATATATTCTAACCTGGAGACAAAAACAAATATAAACAAACAGCAGCCTTCTTGTCCATCAATTAAGGCTCCATAAAGCCTAAGAAAATTCAAGGGAATTGAGCAACATTTGACATTATGTCCCCTTATTTTTGTCATCATTGAAACTTTTTTGCAAAATTTCTTTTTTGCAAAATTTCTTTTTCTTAAGTTTGAAAGAAGTGTTTCACTTTAAAGAAGCCAAAGAATGGGACTGAAATTTTTTTATGGAGTGGGAAGAGCCAATAAAAATTTTGTTGTCAAATCATTTTTTTGAAAATTATTTGCAAGGCAGATCGTATCACTAAGGATATAGATTTAAATATCTTAATGGTAATCTTAAAATGAATATACAAAAAGATGAACTATTTCTGAGTAAGAATGAAAATAAGAAGATGACAATAGTTTGAAATGGAGAAAATTATTTAGTGAAAGAAGTCAGTTTTCATTAGTGAAGTTGATTTTTGGAGAAAAGAAGTCAGGTTAATCAGTTAATAGCTTCATTTACTGAGGGGTTACTATGAGTTAGAGGTCTTCCTAAATAGGCTTTATGAGTATTAGTACATTTAGCCTCCTGAACAGCTCTGTGATGTAAGAAGTCTTTGTTTCATCACAATTTGAGGTGAGAAAATGAGGAACAGTCTCCAACAGAGGGCAAAAAAAAGAAGGCTGATAAAGTCCAATGGGGGCCAGAACCCGGATCCCGATCAGATCCTACTCTTCTTATTTGCTCTGAAGCTTTGAGCAAGCTGTTCATCTCTGTTGGGGCCTCAATTTTCTCCTTTGGAGACTGGAATTAGACACCATTCTCATATAATCGTTATGAAGTCTAACTCAGCCAATGTATCAAAAGTCCTTTGGAGAGGCTGGTCCACAGGAGAGACTTTAGATATTTCAATAACCACTTGAGTGAATATTGCCACTATATGGATATTATATGATGTTACATGAATACCACCAACAACATGGATACAAGTATTTATATTATTGTGATAAGACTCACATTACTATATTACATTATTAAGATAATGACAACAATTTTACTAACAGAAAGAGATATTCAAAGATAAAACTGGGTTTCCTCAGTGTGTGTTGATTGACTTGGAGGACATCTGGGGAATGGGTAGGCCTAAGGAGTGGTGGATGAGCTGGTCATTAGCAAAGTTTAATATTGCTAAGGAAAGGACACACTATGGCAGAGAAAAGAGAATTCAAGACTACCCTACATAGACCTCACATTGTTTTCTTTTCTGTAGTAATTCTAGTCTGGCCTTTGGAAAAGGTTAGTGTAAATATTGCCAATATAAAGATGGTGATGATTTCCGCTTTCAAGTGATCTTAGAGATCTGGTAATTAAAAATCAGACAGTTCAGACGAATGTAAGGAGGAGTTGAAAGGTTATCAGGGCGAGACAAGTGGAGATCTAAAGTCACTGTGAGCTGGCAGGGATTTTCACAGGCACAAAGTGACTGTCTCATGGAGATGTGAAGGAGCCATGACAGGAAGGTTGCTTATGAGGGAAGGCTTGCACAACCTGGGGAAGTACAAAGGATTCTATATGTTTTTAAAATTTCTTGGTTTCAGTCATTTATGTTTCCTGAAAACAGAACTAAAGAAGCAGATGGGAAGAAATACCCCCATCACAAATTTGGTCCTGAACCTGAAGGCTCTGGGAACAGTGACTTGAGGATAGAGAAGATCGGCTGGTTTTCTGAGAGTGCCCTGGAGGCAGGAGAGTGCAGTGGAGTAAGATGTTCAGCCCTGTGCCTGGATCAGCATCTTCTCACAGAAGACAGGGATTCCAACGTGGCTCCTCCACTTGCTGTGTCTCTGGGAACAAATGTGGTAAACAGTCTAAACCTTATTATCTTTCTCAGTGAACTCAGGACAGGAAAGGGGCCCTGCCTTCGTCACAGGCTTGCTGTCATGCTCCGTGTGAAGTGCTCTGCAGTCTGAAGGGCTACTTCTATGGTGGCAGCTTCTGTTTGGAGCAGACTCCTCCCAGGCCAGTGCCCCACTGCCTCTACTGTAGGAACCCTGTCCTTTGTTCCTGTTCCTTCACCTCCTCTGTCATTGTGCTCACGCCCTTTCATGCTCTTCCTGCAACTACACAGTCTACCTCTGTGGGAGAAGAGAAAGCCTTGGGTCAATCCCTGAGGGTTCACACACTAAGCAGCACATCCTGACCTCACGGTGCCCACAGAAGAGGCACACAGAGACAAACATCACCCTCAGAGCACTGGTCCAAGGAAAAGACAGAAAGCCTGCAGTCTCCCACCTAAATACCTGCTATGACAATACTTATGCTACAGGGTTCTTGGGAAAGCTTTTTTGGAAAGGAATCATTAAATTGATTCCACAGGTAGTTTTGAGCGCCTCCTGCAGGCCAGGCAGTTTCCTCATCTGTAGAACAAGGATAATAATCACACCCACATCAGAGGCAGGTGATACAAATGAAATGAGACAATGGCAATGAAAGCCTTACCATGCCTGACCGCCTGACGCTATCTATGCAAAACATCACACACACACACACACACACCCCCACACACACACCCCCACACCCACCCAGGTGAAGTAGATGCCATGATCGTCCCATTTGATAAATGAGGAAGGAAAATCAGAGAAGGGTGCCATAACTTGCTCAGGGTCACCCAGATGCTACATGAAAGAGCTGGGATTTGCAGGTTGAAATGCACTTACTACAGAGTGTGCCCAGAGTAAACATTCAATAAGTTGTAGCTGTTTGTATTATTCCCCTGAAGCACTTCTGATGCTGCTCTACACACACGAATGTTCTGTAAATGTCAATGGATTATGTATCTTGCTGAAAAAAAGAATGAGTAATGCTCCAACCCCCAAAGGTTTCCCCTCTTTAACTCCATCCACTCTCCAGAAGCTGAGTTGTCATTTTGTCATCAGAGCCACAGAGGCAAACCAAGAGAGCAAATTCATGTCTTGGCATTGTTCATATTCTCTCTTTTTAAAGTCGAGCCCTTTGAAAACACAATCGTATTTATTTATAATAAAACTGCTTTATGACTCGTTTGCCCTCCAAATTCCCTTTGATCTTTGGGGAAGGCTGGAGACAGGCAGTGAGACTTTGCTTTAGCTCCTGTGCTGGGACTGTAATTAACTGCCAAGGCAAGGGAGCCAGGCTGGGGCAGCCAGCAGAAGGGAGGACGAGGCTGTGTGCTCTGATTCAAGAGGCTGGCCGCCTGGCTCTTATCAGAGGAAGGGGAGGTTACGCCTGGCCTGCCAGCTTAGACACCAGTGCCAGACCCTGGAGAAATGGGCAGACTCATTCGCTCAAGAGTTACCCATTGTAAATAGGTCTGAATGTGTGAAAAATTGGCAGTGGTGAAGTCCTCAGGGTGTCTGCTTCTTTGGAACCTTGTGAGTTTGTTTTCTGTAGAGCAGCGACAATTTATGGTTCCCACTCTCCAGACTGACAAGCTACTTTCTATGAATGCAGTTTGTCATCCTGTCCTTATTACCATTAAAGGAGTCTGCTTCCTCTGAAATGTTACATTGCCTGGGGGAAAGTTAAGACCAATGAAATGTTCGCTGAGTGTCTGGCCTGGAAGAAATTTTACAGTGGGTGTTTGTCAACCCAAAGGCTGAGAACCACCTGCATCTGAATCACCTGGACTGCTCTTCAGAATTACAAACCCTGGGTCTCACTTGCCTGCTTTATCAGAATCCTTGGAGTGTGGGCTCAGTAATCTCAATTGTTAATAGGTTCCCCCAGGTTATCGTCTTGCACGGTGATGCATGAAAGACACAGATATGGAGAAACAGCTTCAGTCATCTGAATTACAGGTGGAGAAATTGAGACACTTATATTTGTCTCCAAGGAGAGATAAAGACAAATGATATCCACGTTTTCTGACTCTCAAACAAATGCTTTTTAAAAATGACATCATGTTCCCTTTAGTTTCATGGAAGCTAAAATATTTCCTTTGCAAAGTTACACTGCCATCTCTTTCTGTAAGGTGAAGGCTTACCTAAGACGGGGGCCATAGGCTTCAGCAGATCTAAAGCCCATGTATTATTATTGTTGAAGCTAGGACACACAGATTTTGGGAGCAATAACAAATTAAAACACAATAGTGATGCTCATGAAGAAGAGGTGGATAAAATGGAATACGAATATCTGTTGCTTTGTGACCAAGAATGCCTTTTTTACTATACAAAGAGTTATCTAAACGAGGCAGCTTTATGTTGCCATGGTTGTCTCTGGTTTGCAGGGAGCAAAAACATCTTATGCAGGTTGGATATTTTCCTAGCCAAGACCTTAGTTGATATTCACACCATCCTGGTGAGACATGTGTGAGTGTATACATTAAAGCGATAAGATTTACAGAAAAGACTTTTCTAAACCCAGTTAGCAATGGACTCAAATCAAGAGAATATTAGAAATAATACGAATACAATAACTTTCTGAGAATTTATTATGTTCCAGGCAGCTCTCTGAGTACTTGACATAAATTCTCGTTTAATCTTCATAAGTACATTATGGACTTTTCTAATTTATACTTCATCACAGCCCTATGACATAGCAGGAATAGTGTACTGATAAAGAAATTGAGGTATAAGGAACGAACCTTCTTTCAATTACTCCTCTATTCATTCAACAAATACATGCTGAGGTTTTAAGTTCTGGATGTTACGTAAACTCTAGGGATACTAAGTAAGCTAAGTCCCGACTAGCATAGAAATGACACTCAGTTGGGGAGAGGCTGCATTAGATAAGTATACACATAAACATGTAAATGGCTCTGAAACAAGTCTAGAACAGGCCGTGGGGAGTAACTGGGGAAGTGTTCTGTTTCAGAGACTGGTGATGTGACCAGGAGTTGGGCACCTGGAGCAGGAGAGGTGTGGAAGATGTGGGTGACTGATGGCAGAGCAAAGGCAGAGGCCCTGCGTGTGATCAGCATTTCTCTCTTAATTTAGGCTGGGGCAGAGAGATTGAGAGAGAGAGAAGTGAGAGAAGAGATGAGTCAAAGAGAGGGCTGCAAGTAATATCCTGTAGTGGTAGGCAAATTCCTCGACTCCAGGAGAGGTAGGAAGCCCTTGGAGGGTATTGGGAGCAAAGAGACATAATGTGATACATTTTAGGAAAATTGCTTTGACTGCTTCAGGAGTGTCCAACCTTTTCTTTTCTCTGCCGCACACTGGAAGAAGAAAAGTTGTCTTGGGTCACACATTAAATATGCAAACACTAAGGAAAGCTGATGAGCCAAAAACAAACAAACAAAAAAAAAACAAAACCCCAAAACCTCACAGAATCTACATGTAAGCCAATGGGCCATGGGTTGGACACCCCTTCTGGAATAACCAATAAGGGGCAAGGGTGAAACTTGTCTAAAGTCACACAACTGCTAAGTGTTGGAGGTAGTGGGGGAGGACACTGTCTCAGTTTTTATATCTGGCTTCCAGAGAAGGCCCAGATCTGTCTAGTGAGCGTGCTCTTCTCATTCTCTGGGTATCCTGTGCTCACTTCCTTCCTGCCACATCCAAGAGAATCTCTGAGTGCAGGGGTTGTTGCCCTCTCTGGCAAAGGGCTGGGGAGGGCAGCAGGCAGAGCTGTGCTCCCTGCACGTGACATGGCCAGAGCTGCTCTCAGGGCCCAGCCTCAGGTAGCCCGTGCTCACCTTGGACTTCTCTTGATGCAGCTCTATCTGAATGTCTGTGAGCTTGGTCCTGAGGTCTTCATTGGCAGCTTGAAGGGCGACAATGAGTGCCTCGGGCTTCTCGCCCTTATTTCGCCCTTTCTTGGACATTGTTCCTATCTAAATGGAGTCTGTTGGTTTTTAATTCCTTTCAAACAGGTGCTGCCATGTTACTGTTTCTTATCCTGGACTGCGATGTCTCCGCATCTACTGCGTGGTGCTCCTCGGTAAGGTCTCCTCAACCGCTGCCCTGGAAGCCCTGAGAAGAGACAGAGGCAGCAGTTATTGTTCTGACAAAGACCTGGACTAAGGGTCAGTCTGTCCATCTCAGCCTTCTCCCGAGGCTCTCCTGTCCCTAGTATCTCCTGTCCCCTCTGCACATAAATTGAATGATCCTTCTAAAAGGTTAGTCTGATCCAGCCAATGCTCTGCTTAAAATCCTTCCCTATAGGCATCAACCTTTCACTTGGCTTAAACCCACCCAGTCTTCTGTCCTTCTCTCCTCCATGTCACTCACTGATACTTGGCCATAAGGAGCACAGCTGTTAAAGAAGTTACCTACATGGTGACCTCATAAAGCAGAAAGCCTCAACTTTAAGAAAACCCAATGTATGAAGAAAGGATTACACAACAGCTAAACTGTGAGAAGTCGGGGTTAACTATTAATGGATTATGCGATTAACTGAGTCAGCTCCACATTCATTTATTGAGTCAATATTGCTGGAGTTCCTTCCATATGATGTGCTAAGTAAAGCACATTGAAATAAAAAAATGTCAAAGTTTCAAAGCAAAACAAACAAAAAAAACCCCCACGATCCATCTATCCATTAGTCAATATCATCACCCTTTTTCTATCTGGTAAGAGTTGTTAATAAAATACACATTAATAGTTTCAGAGGGACTGCTCCTTTGCATGGGGTGAATAAAGAAGGCTTCCTGATGAAGGTACCATTGACCGACAACTTAAGATAAGTTGTTGTGTGAGATGATAACAGATGGAGAAACAGGTGAGGAAAATGGCAGGTGCTGAGACACAACAGAGAAAAATCATAGTGACTATTTTGTGGGGAAAAATGAGGTCTGTTTAACTATAACCCTAGAAGGGGTTGAAGGCAACTAATCATGCTAGAAAAGTTTTCTGGAAAGGATAGATGGTGGGGAGACATAGAATTTCAAGCTTATTCTCTGCTGAAGTTCTTGGCAGGTGGGTGTTCTAACACAGCAGACCTTCAGCATGGTGATTCTGGTGGCGGAGTAGAGAGAGAATGGAGGCTGGGAGACTAGACAGGAAGCCAATGAGTTTGTCCAGGCAAAGGATGATAAAAGCCTAATCAGAACAGTGGCAAGAAGAGAGAAGGGGAGAGCACACGTGTTTTACTTTACAAATCCTTGACCCCTTCATAGGAACAAGGGGGTCAGAAAAGTATGGATATTAAACCATTCAAGACAACGGAAAAACATAACAAGAACTTAGAGAAAGTTTCCCATGCAGCCTTTCAGAAAACTGGGTATTGTGTACACTGAAGAGCTCCAGTCCAGAGCTAAGGGGCACTCCTGCTGGTCACCCATATGTTCCAGCAGCTGCTGCTCTCTTAAGACCCTTTAGCTTTGGGGACCATGCTGGGATCCTGGGCTTTGTGCCATACCCTCATGAGCACTAGGGCTATGCTCTCTGGAGTGTCCCTGGGGGCCTGGGGATAGGGAGAGGTTAGGATGTAGGGAGGGAGAGCCTATCTACAGCAGTCATGGAACTGCCCACCACATCCTGTGCTAGAAGCTAACATTGGCCTCCATGCTTCTTTGCGAATCTTGCCAAGTTGTTCAATTTCAGGGCTGAGAGTATTTTGCTTTTAGTATTGAGATGAATTCAGCAAGCATTTATAGAACATTTGTGTGACCAACACTACTAGACATAAAGATAAATAAGACAGTGCTTAACCTCACGTAGGCACCGGTGCGTAAATTTACATATTGATGTGTAACAGGTTTCTCTTCCTCTAGTTGATCTCTGAATGTTGCTGTTCCCCAGGGCTCTTCCGAACAGCTCTGAACAGCTTCACTGGCCTCACACAGTTATGCCTCTCAGTTTTAGATTCACACTCATGACCATACTCCAAGCCTCAGACTCGTAGGTACATTCTTACTTACCAAATCCACTTGAATGTCTGATTGGCATTTCAAACCTAACATCGCTAATGCAGATGTCTTCACTTCTAGTCTCCCCAAACCTTAATTTCCCCACGTCTTTCTATATCATTAAATGGTGCCACCACATGCCCCGTTGTTGCAGATGTCAGCTTAGGAGTCACCCTTTCTTCTACCTGATTCCTTGTTACTCTTATCCAGTTCACCAGGAAGTTCTGTTTACTTTCTCTAGGAAACATTACTCTCTTTGGCCAACTTCTCTCAAATGCCTAAAATGTTGGCACATAGAGGAAAACGCAACTTTGGAAAAGCTTTCTAGTCTTTTCCTAGTTGTACAATCTTCTTGAATTAAGAAAGGGCTTTTCTAATTGGAGATGTGGAGTAGCAAAGGAAAGGGTTGGAGCAAAAACCTGGGACCACATATTTGCCCCACCTGGGAAAACACAGACTGGGGTCAGATTTCAAAGTCTGGACTTAATTATGCAAAAATGGGGAAATGTGGCAGCACTGGAGGACACGCCATAACAGTAAAGAGCTGACAGTGACTAAAAGCTTACTGTGTATTGTCATTAGACTAAGCACATAACATACTGCTCTCAGTTACGCTTCACAAAAATTTAGGAAAAAATTGTTCCCGGATAGATTAACATGCCTAAATCAACCAAGTTGATAGGTGGTAAAGCTGAGGTTCAAATCCAGGCAGCTGGAGACTGACAGCCAAGCTCGTATCCACTGGGCCGTGCTGCCTCATATCTGCATTTTAGGGAGGTAACTGTTAGCATCACGGAAGATGAGACAGTGGGAGGAATCAGGCTGCTCTAACTGTCCATACAAGAGTCAATACAGTCTCAAATAGATAAAAAAGGAGGTGGCAACATGGACACATGGAGCCATCGATGGAATCGTGGCCTATTTGTAAACATCATTCCTGGTCTGAACGTTCTTCTTTTCCCTTGGTAAATGACGGGTGCATGATCTTTGAAATTTCTGGCAGCAAAAATGTGCAAAGCAAGAGATACAATAGATACACTTTATATTTTAACTTAAAATCCTTTCTAAAAAATATAATATTGTGTGCCTGATGGCAGGACTTCATGTATTTTTACTCTGGGGAATACTGTGATCTTAGCCCTAGGAAGGAACAGGAATGGGTGGAAAAATTAGATGCATGTTCGGAAGAGAAAAAGGTATCCTAGAAAGTTACTGATAGAATCAGTTTACGGATACCTCAGTAACTGATCCTGTGTACACCTCGGGTGGAGAAGAACTTTCCAAACTGCCCTGTTGTGATGGGCACCTGGCGAGCTCGCGATTCTCAGACTCTAATTTCACTACAACTCTTCTGCTTCCTTGGACTGTCTCCCCGGCCCCACCACAGCTTGGTGAGATATAAGTTGCATACCATAGAATTCACACATTTAAAATGTACTATTCTGTAGTTTTTGAGGTATTCACAATGCTGTTGTGAATCATTACCATAAATTTTAGACATTTTCACCACCCCCAAAGAAACCCTATACCTGTTAGGGGTCATTCATTGTTCCCCACCAAACTCTTCCAGCCCAAGGCAGCCACTAGTCTACTTTTTGTCTCTATGGACTTGCCTGCTATTCTAGACATTTTGTATAAATGGAATCATACAACATGTATTTGTGTGTGTGGTGTGTATGACTGGCTTCTTCCACTCTGGCATACTATTTTCATTATCCTAAGGTCCATCCATGTGGTTAGTACTTCATTTCTTCTTACTGCTGAATAATATTCCGTTACATTTGCCTGATGGACATTTGTGCTGCTGAAGTGGTTTGAGGTCAGGTTTCTAGAGAAGCTGCCGGCCAGGAAGAGGGTCATCACCCCTTTAAAGAAGTGGGCTCCAGAGCATAAGGACAAGTGACTGAAGGAACATTTCTGGACCATCGTGGAGCCCGTGCCACTGCTGATGTCTGGCAGCAGATTATCTGGCAGGACAGGAGCCTTGTTCAATTAAGGGCCAAGGACTGGGAGCTTCATACCGTAAAAACACTTGAAGGAACTTACAGAGGGCCCTAGGTTTCCAGCTCTTAGCTACACAGTCAGGCAGCAGGTATCCCCAGGTGCATTGTGAGGTATCAAATGTGAATTTCAGCCTACCTTCTGGCTTTCCCCATCCTTGATAAGATACCTCCTGTAGCCACTGAGGCTGAGCTTCTCTGTAACCATGACTCTGTCGCTGATAAAGACAGTAGAGAATCTAGAGACAACTTCTCAGGACGAATACTTGCATTTTAAAATGAGGATCATTACTTGAGAAGCAATCCTTAAGGAAGAAATGGATTATTAGTGGAAGAATTATAGCCTATATTCATTCACTTAACAGACATTTATTGAGAAGGAAGTAAAACACATTGTTTTATAGCAGAGCATCGCAAATCTTGGGTCTGGCTATCTCAAAATCTACTGGACATCTTGGGCAATGTGCAGCTCTGCCTCTAGAGATTTTAATAGAGTACTTGCCAGGTGATTCTAATATATGAGAACTTCTTATTTGAGAGCTTGGACTATGGAGTCAGACAGACTTGTGCTTCTGTCCTGCCTCTGTGTTTAGCAGCTGTGTGATCTTGAACAAATCAGTTCCCTAACTGTCAATATTTCTTATCTTTAAAAGGAAGGGGAGAGGAACGTGGGTATTATTATAATTATAGTACACCTATGGCATTGGATTGTTTGACAATTAAGTGAAAGAACATAAGTGATGCTCTTTCACAGCTCACGCAGGAGTGCTAACCAATTAGTAAGTGCTTTCTATTTTTATCGTTAGCCAAAGTGAAGGAAATTAAACTGCCTATCAGCACTGTCCTCAAGACGCTTAAACTGAGAATGGCGGGGGGTATACAAGCGCAATAATTCAAATTCCACGCTAACAGAAGCCTCATATATTAAAAGCCCTTCTTACTCTTGGTTCCCTACAGATTTATTTAGGCATTGGCACAAAACCCTGGAGAGAAGGGAGTGACACCAACATGGGCAAATGTGACCTCTGTCCCTCTGCTCCACAGACTCTTAGTATGCTATTTCTAGAGACCAAAGAAGGACGCCACGTCTAAAATCACCTGCTCCCCAGAGAAAGTTCTTTTTTTTTTTTTTTTATCATTCAGCATCTATTCTTTATAACCAGATTTCCAGTTCTAAAAATTCCCATTCAGCATGCTTTTTTAATTGACAAAAATGTATGCATTTATGGTGTACAATATAATGTTTTAAAATATGCAAACATTGTGGAATGGCTAAATCAAGCTAATTAACATAGGCATTATCTGATTTGCTTATTTTTTTGTGGTGAGAGCAATGGAAACCTATTATTTTATTTTATTATTTTTTTGAGACAGAGCCTCAAGCTGTTACCCTGGGTAGAGTGCTGTGGAATCACAGCTCACAGCAACCTCCAACTCCTAGGCTTAAGTGATTCTCCTGCCTCCACCTCCCAAGTAGCTGGGACTACAGGTGCCCGCCACAACACCTTGCTATTTTTTGGTTGCAGCCATCATTGTTGTTTGGCGGGCCTAGGCTGGATTCGAACCCGCCAGCTCAGGTGTATGTGGCTAGCGCATTAGCTGCTGGAGCCACAGGATCTGAGCCTGGAAATCTATCCTTTCTGTGATTTTTCAAGTATATAATATACGTTATTAACTAAAGTTGCCATGTTATACCAAAGATCTCCAGAACTTATTCCTACTGTCCGACTAGAACTCTGCCTCCTTTTCCCCAATCCCTACCCTACCCTGCACCTCCAGCCCCCTATATGCTCCTGGTAGCCACCATCCTACTCTCTGCTTCTGTGACTTTTTTCAGTTTCCCATGTAAGTGAGATCGTGTGATATTTGCCTTTTGGTGTCTCACTTGGTTGGTCCATGTTGTTGCAAATAACAAGCTTCCTTCTTTTTAAAAGCAAAACTATTTCACTGTGTGTGTGTATTCTGCATTTTATTTATCTGTTTATTCCTTAATGGATGCTTAGGTTGATCTTGGCCACTGTGAAAAAACAGCACTATTCTTTTTTTTAATAACACATACTTCAAGATTAAAATTTAAAAACTGGAAATTATAAATCAATTTATAAGTACTTAAATATGATGATCAAGACCCTATGTTCTTGATCTTAGGTTATAATCAGGGTTGCTTAGTCTGTCCAGGAAAGTAAAAATATCTTAAAAATCCTAATATTTGATATTAATTTGTCAGGCTCAATTTTCTACTGGTTTTCACATCCTTTTAAAATACCACACTTTTTTTTTTTGGCAGAAATGTAGCTAAATATTTGGTTGAGAGGGCCTGGTCACTTTACTGAGCACGCTTCCTGGCTTTTGTAGTGTTACAAAGGCCAAGCATCATTCCTACCCTTCAGTGGCTTCTAACTTACGAGAGGAGACAAACATCTGCAAAGAGAAAACACATCCTAGAGGGCCATGATCAGACTTCCAAGAAGGGCAGGGCCATCCTGAGCCTGAATCAGGTGCCTCTACCTGAATGAGCTCTGTACCTGGCACCCTGCTGTGTGCTGACTCAGTGAGACATTCCAATTAACCCTTTCAGATATTTAATCTTTTTTCAGATAGAAAATTTGAGGATCAAAGAGGTTAATTAATTTGTAAACAATTACACAGTTATGAAATGAGAGAAACTGAAACTCAAATACACATTTGTCCATCTCTAAAGCTTCCTAGATACTGTAACACTTTCTTAAAGAGACAGCAGGATTCACCTGTGGTTACCAGTGGCCACAGAGATAGCAACAAATGAAAAGTGTTAGCTGGGGGGCTTATGAAATAGATTGGAAAGTAGTGGGTAAGAGCCTGGAATTTGAAATCAGAAAAACTGGCTTTGAATCCAATTTCCTGGCTGTATAGTTCTGAGAAGTTACTTAAAAACGTCCAAGGTTTTGTTTTCTCTTATAAAATGGGGAAAGGCCTCAGTATTGACCTTAGTGAGCTCTTTTAAAGACTAAATGAGTTAAAATGTCCATTCAAGAGTTGATGGGCAGTTGGGTTGACTCCACATCTTGGTGATAGTGAACTGAGCTGTGATAAACATTCTTGTGCAAGTGTCCTTAAGATAAAGTGATCTTTTTTTCTTCTAGGTAGATATGGAGTAATGGGATTTCAGGATCAAATGGAAGGTCTATTTGAAGGTTCTTTGAGGATTTTCCATACTTCTTTCCAAAGAGGCTTCATTAGTTTGCAGTCCCACCAACAGTGTAAAAGTGTTGCCCTCTCTCCACATCTGTGCCAGCATCTGCAACTTTGAGATTCTTGTGATGTGGGTAATTCTCCCTGGGGCTGATATTTCAAGGTGGTTTGATGTGCATTTCTCTGATGATTAGTGATGATGAACATTTTTTTCGTGTGTGTTGGCCAATTATCTGTCTTCTTCAGAGAAGGTTCTGTTTACGTCTCTTGCCCAGTAATAGATGGGATTGCCCAGTAATAGACAGGATTGTTTCCTCTTTTTTTGTTGATTAATTTGAGTTCTTTGTAGATTCTAATTATCAATCTTTTGTCAGATTCATAACAGGCAAATGATCTTTTCTCATTCTGAAGGTTTTCTGTTTGCTTTGATGGTTGTGTCCTTAGCTGTGTAGAACCCTTTTAGCTTAATTAAGTTCCATTTATTTATTTTTTGGTGTTGTTGTGATTGCCAATGGAATCTTCTTCATAAAATCTTTCCCCAAGCTGATACCATCAGAGTTTTTTTTTTTTGATACCATCAGAGTTTTTCTAACTCTTTCTTTTCTAACTCTTTTCTTATGAATCTTCTTCATAAAATCTTTCCCCATCTCTGATACCATCAGAGTTTTTCTAACTCTTTCCTCTAGGATTTTTATTGTCTTGGGTCATAGATTTACTGTGGTATATGTGTACCATGGAGTACTATTCAGTCATAAAGAACGGAGACTTTACATCTTTTGTACCAACCTGGATAGAGTTGGAGTACATTCTCTTCAGTAAAGTATTACATGATTGGAAAAGCAAGTATACAATGTATTCAATTCTAATATGAACCTAATAGATGAACTAATAACCACATAAGAGAAAAACTTAATTTTGCTCAAGTTGGAGGGAAGGAGGAAGAGGAAGGGAAGAGAGGAGAGGTGGGCGGGTGGAGAGTGGAGGAGGGGGAGCTATGTACTCTCACCTAGTGAGCACAATGCAAGGGTGCACAGCACACCTCCTTGGTGAAGGACACAACTACAATAGGGACCTTACCTAACAAACCCAAACACTGTAAGCTAATTGTTTGTCTTCACATTGATCTGAAATAAAAATAAAATCAAATAAAAATAAAA
Organism: Otolemur garnettii; assembly: GCF_000181295.1. NCBI lineage: Eukaryota > Metazoa > Chordata > Mammalia > Primates > Galagidae > Otolemur > Otolemur garnettii. The sequence goes on along the minus strand of NW_003852398.1, from coordinate 28,612,148 downwards.
GTTGGAATTAGAAAAATAAAATGAGTTAAAATGTGAAAATGATTAGTAAATTATCACTGTCATTGTCACATTTATTCTTTTTCCAGGATCTGGCTATTCTCTAAATACCAGTTCAAACTTAAAGGAAAAAAACAGATTTATTACCACTTTGTGTTAAAAAGACAGGTCAAGAGAAGCCCAGAGATTGCTGAAAAGACTGAAGAAATTCATACTTACACTTCTGAGAAAATGGGACCTGTATTGACAGGATTTGTATTCCCAGGGGTCTCGGTTTTGCAGTTGGTTCTGCCCCAAGCTATAAGCTGAATAAAGTCATTATTAATCTTAGGGTTTCCAATATGGCTCTAGCCACTGAATTATGATTTGAAAGCAACTGCTATAGAAAATAACTAGAGTTCGCATGAATGGAGCTAAATGCATCAATCTTTCTCCATAATTAATATTTGGCTGTGTCTACTCTAACAAAGCTTTGTTAGTGTGTCTAAGCCTCTTTTCCTTTCCAAAGATGATGCTTTTTGAGAGATGCTGTTAGTGTTTAAAATGAATGAATTAAACTTGCATATTTTATTCCTGGTCACCTGCAGAGACATATTGCCACTTCTTACACCCTTCTTTACGCAGGAAAAATGTCTCACTGTACATCCGTGAGCTTGACCCAGAAATTTAATGTAAAGGAGGGAGGGCTGTTTAATTAAACCAGCCCAAACCTGGAGTTCTAGTGTCCCTAAATAAAGAGACCGTGGCAGCGTGGCTATGGGGTCGGAAATAATCCATGATACAAGTCTCAGAAGAAAATGAATCTGAAATGTTGACATTCAGCACAGTAGCAATGATGCATCTTCAGGTTTGCAAATCGCCATGTTTGCATATCTCTTTCATTGGTCTTTGTTGTTCCTGTTCTTCCACCCAGTTGTCCTCTTTACCACATAATAATAATAGCAATTACTATTACAAATTATGTAAAGTCAGCACATTTTGCAAACGAAAAGAATACAAGTAAAAAGTTATTACTCTTGATGGATTTGTGTTTTAGATCACAGGTTGAAAATTTGATATTTGAAATACACTTTATAAATTGTGGGGCAAGAGACAGTGCTGAGCACACATATGAGAGACACCCAGGCTCTCTAAGAGGCAGACAGGAAGCTGGGTAGAAGTGGTGTCTCGGTTGAGATCCAAAGCAGGTAGCATTCATCCAGAACTGACCTGCTGCACACCCCTTGACTTCGCTCATAATGTTCTTTGTTTGACTTCTCTCCCCCTTCCTCTCCTCCCTGGGGAACCCCTCCTACTCATCTTTTAGGGCCAGATCAAGTCACCCCATAGTACTTTCCTTCCTACCTCTTCATCATATCCCATGTGGAAGAAATTATTCCGTCCCTTGGGTGTTCATTTCCACTTTGAAGATACTTCTTACTGCATTCATCCCTGACTCACTATTTTCCCCACTCATTAATTCACAAATGCTTATGAAGCACCTGGTGGAGGACAAGTCTGTGCTGAGCAAGACAGACAGAAACCCTGCCCCTCCCAGAGGAGGAATCAGCAATCTAATATAGTGTGGTAGTTCGTGGGAATCACAAGTCTTGGAGAGTCGGGAAAGTTAGGAAAAGGGATCTACAAGCAAGATCTGTAAGAGGAGAAAGAATCAGTCAGCAAACGTTCGGGGTGGGAAAGAAGCATGTTCTAGGCCGAAAAAGTACAGATCCTGAGGGTCGAGAGGCAACAGAGAATATGAAAGTGCTCTGTGGGAACACACTGACCAGAGTTTGGTGAGGGAATGGAAAACAGCAAGAGATGAGAGTGGAGAGAGAACCGGGGGCAGAGGACAGTATGAACTATGTTAGACCTTCCCAATCCAATCTTTCTGTCATCTGCATACTCCGCAACTCTTATTTATTTGGGGCTGGAAAGAGGTTGGTGGATTACTCATAATCATCCTACAGTTTTAAAAGAGAAAAACATAAATATGAACTTGCCTGCTGATTTTATTATCTATTTTAAGTTACATAAAATAATTAAAGTGTTCCTGTTTATAAATAAACAAAATATCAGCACGTCAGACCTTCGTAGGATCTGAAAGTTACAGGCTACCGACTTCATCCACACAGCATTGCGTGGTCACTGAGGGCCTTCACGCAGGGAAGTGACTTGATGACATGTTGGTTTTAGCACATGTAATCGTCCTCTGGCAAGAGAGGATGGAACGGACAAAATGGGTGAACACAAACGGACAAAGAACAGTCAGGAGAGGCGGCCGTAAGCCATTCATGTTATCCTTATCCCTTAGGTCACTGAGTCCCACTTAAGGGTGAAACTGTGTCTCATTCACCTTTGTGCTCACAGTGCCTGTCAACAATGACTATCATGAAGTTCAATTTAATTAACGTTGATCCAGATCCAAGGAAAATACCGAGATGGAGGTACATATTTCACAATTTCTACAGCCGTCATCTATAACAAGATTTACTATGAGAAATTTTTTCACTTTGTGGGAGCTCTTGAATGGCTATTTTGATTTCAGGCAAAAGTCAAAGCTTGATGTAATAGTTAAATACACAAGGAAATTAAATAAATTTGTGTTTAAGCTATATGCTGACACATATTTATTTATTTGTTTGTTTAGGTATTAATAGAGATAGAGTCTTTCTCTCTGTCACCCAGGCTGGAGTGGGGCCAGAACGCAGTGGCGTCATCGTAGCTCACTGCAACCTTAAATATATGCTGAGATTTTTTAATTCCTCTATCTCTCATAGTTCCCAATGTTAATTTCATTCCTCAGCACTGTCTTCTCGCTGTGTACTCTTATCTGGATTTAAGAAGTATTCATGAGGATAAGTTTAGCAAGTACATCTCTAAGTTTCTAATATATTCTTACTTCATTGTCTTTTCTCTCTGGATTCAAAGTTATTTTACAGCTGTTGTAGACTAAAGAGGAGCATTTTCATTGGACATGGGGGCAGAATCTCAGACACAGCAGGAAATAATTATGTATTCAGAGTCAGAGCAAGAAACATGCATCAGAGCCCCTGGCTAAAGCAAGCACCTGCTTGTATATGCACACTGTTATTAAAAACAAGCTGGTATGTAAAGTTAAAAAAAAAAATCCAAGATTATCGGAGGGAGTGGTCTTCACAAAATTATAATTGGCAGCAAGATTTTCTATTTACATGTAAGTAAAACAGCACAGCCTATTCTGTATCTAACATAAAGGAAAGACACCTTTTACAAACTGTTAAAAAGGAGAAGAAATGTCTATATATATCGTATGAATAATGTGTAGTTGGCATTAAAAAAAGGCAGAACATGGCTCAGCACCTCTAGCTCAGTGAGCAGGGCTCTGGCCACATACACTGAAGGTGGCAGGCTTGAGCCCGGCCTGGAGCCTGCTAAACAACAGTGACAACTGCAACTGAAAAACAGCCGGGCACTGTGGCCGGTGCCTGTAGTCCCAACTACTTGGGAGGCTGATGCAAGAAAATTGCTTAAGCCCAAGACTTTGAGGTTGCGGTGAGCTGTGATGCCACGGAACTCTACCGAGGGCGAAATAGTCAGACTCTGTCTCAAAATAAATAAATAAATACTAAATAAATAAATAAGGCATAATAATTTCAATATTAGAATTTATACTCAGTAGTATTACTTAAGTAAGAGTACATAAAGTTACAATAAAATAGCTTATGGATATACTATAGAGTTCCATTACATATGCTGAAACTGGGTATCAGTATTTTCCCTATATTATAATATGGTATAATAATAAATTATAGGGCGATACAGTTTTCTTTAACATACAGGGTTCTGTTTTGAGTTTTGCCCCATAGACCTATACATATCTACATTTTTTCTGTCCACTTGGTGGGATCGTGGAAGCCAGATTGTGAGACTGACTAATAAAAGGTAGTTGATGTAATCCTATGGACCAAATTCCATAGGAAAACCATTTTATTTTTATTTATTTTTGAAATTATTTATTTTTTCCATTTCAGACTATTACAGGGGTACACATGGTTTGATTACGTAGTCTGTTTTGTACATTTCAGGTCAAAGTTCTAAGGGTGCCCTTCCCCCATAACATGTGCCTTACACCAGTTAGGTGTGAATTAACCTACCTCCCCTCACCTACTTGATTCCTGTTGGGTTTTACTCCCCTATGTGCGCATAAGTGTTGATCAGCTAGTTCCACTTTAGTACTGAGTACACGTGGTTGTTTTCTCTTCTTGCTATACTTCACTTAGAAGAGGAAAACCGTTTTAAAAATCAGATCAATAACTATCTCTTAAACCAGAATTATGTGCAAGGCATTATGTTAGAGTTGAAGATGATACGATATTTATCTACCAAATCTGTTATTTTAACTGTCAAAGGAACATGTGTACACACAAAGTGAGAACCACAGGAATTGTATCATGAGGCCAAGACTATGCCTATCTGGCTCCTTCTTAAATCCCAGTGCCTCACACAGTACTGAACACAAGCAGATTCTGAGTAAATATTACTGAAAAAATAGGTGACTTCACCAAAACAGTAGGCTAGGATATGGGTATTTGGGAATCTGACAAACATTTTTAAGAGAAGAGTCATGTTGCAGTTTGTTTTTAAGATATCTGTAATAATTGTTTTATCTCTCTACAGTGGGAATGAAATAATCTTTCTGGCAGGGATAAGAGAAGAAACCAAAAACCCAAAGATTTGGTGAGGAAGGGAGAACAAAGATAATAAAGGCAGAGAACCAGCCGAAGCTGAACATAAGGCTTTGAAGTCACATCAGGAAAAGGTGGAGTTAATGCAAACATTGAGACGTTGTTCCTAGTTGCAAATGCTTTGGACTTGCCTCTGTTGAAGAGAGAACCTAGCTATTAGTCACAGCAAGTCATAGCACAATTGTCCCGTCTGGAAAACTCTGGCTTAATTGGAATTGAGGAGGTCAGAACAAACTCCTTCTGAATGAGCGCCAGCCCCTCTTCAGGAAAGGGGTCTATAGTCAATCAGACTGGAGCCTGGATAAGCCATTTTGGGGAACTCACTGGGGGGCATTATTGTCTATTAAGCCCACCTGTCTGGGGAAAGTGCTCCTGCCAGCGGCCTCTTTTATGCACATCCTGCGGAGCTCAAAGGTACAGACCTCAGGGAAACAGTCTGCATCACCAACAATAATAATAACCTTTCCCCTTCCATATCTCTATCCCCTTTTGCTCTATAGAGGCAGCGATTTCCTGGGGCCTGTTCACCCCATAGTGCCTCATAGTAAATACTCAAAAGGAAAATATTTGTTAAAGGAATACCCAAATGGAGCCAAATGAAATTGTTATTGGCAAGGGTACAGAGCTCCTTTAAGGTAAGGAGGTAAGTAATTTATATTGGAGAAATATTCCCACTCCCCTACTTCCCTCAGTATTGTCTTTGACTCATTACCTCCTGGCTCAGAAACTGGGAATTACAATTTCTCCTTGCAAGTGTTAAGCTATTTCTACAGACAGTTTTGTTATAAAAAACAAATCTCTCTCAAAGGCTCAAAATATTTTCTTCTGTGTCTCAGAATCCCAGGAGATTCTGAGAGCTAGTGTTTCTTCTTTGTACGGTAAGCCCTCTTTGATATTACAAAGCCCTGGAGCCCCAGCCTGTAATACTCTAGATCATAGTAGCATTTGTAAAGATAATGACTATACTTCATCCACTTACTTACCTCATACTGTGACAGATGAATATTACTGCTGCTAATCATCATCGTAATTATGATTATTGACCACTCGCTCCTGCTGGTCATTGTGCTGAGCTATTTACACGCATTATCTTTTTAATGTTCTAAGGTGGGTGTTAAAAGTCATAGAGTCCAGCCTTGAATGTCTGATTTATGAATCCTCTCGACAACTCTTCCCCCTGGGAGAAGCCAACAATGTAAATAATGAACTGCAGCCCTGAAGCTGTGACTAGCGCTGTAGCCGAGATGGGGCCCCGGCAGCACTGCTGCTCAGAGAAGGACCCGGCTTCCTGGGGAGCTTCTAGCAGAAGGGAGGGCCAGGCTGAGTCTTGAAAGATGAGTGAGGACTTGCCCTGTGGTCCAGGGGATGAGAAATATTGTATAAGAAAATTCTGTAAGAATTGCATTTGTATGAAGGCTACTGATTAACCTGGAGTCAGGGTAAGATGCCAGTGGAGAAGAGAACTTGGAAAGAGCTCATTTTTACTTCTGATACTAAACGAATCTATATTCTTACACCTTAGGTAAAAATTTTAATTTGGAGGATTAGTGTTCTATTTTCTGAGCTATAGAGTGGAAAAAATTGTTTAATCATAACTCTGTTGTAATCTTTCTACACCTTGAGTACCGTATTTACCACTCTATATGTATTATCTTAGTAAACCAAATGCATAAAGTAGATATCATTTTCCTATTGTACAAAAGAGGAAATGAAAACATTTCTATCTGCCCGATGTCATACAACTTGTATGCTTACAAACCATTCATTGACTGAATTAGTGCTTCTTGAGAACCTATCATGTGTCTGTTGAAATTTAAAATCAGGTCGGCTTGATTAAAAAACATTTGTTTTTAACCAGGATTTGGTCTTTGTCTCTCCCTGAGGAGTAGAAAGAGAATACCTTTTCTTTTTCATATCCATTATTGCCTTTAAAACCCTTAGCTGACTTAGGAACAAGTCCTGTTCTATAAACATTAAAGTCTAAGGCCACTGAACACATTTCTTGTCCAGAGCATTCTAAAGATTTGGCCCAGGCTGCATATTCATCCCATGTATTCAGCATCATCATGTTCAGAGCACCGGCTGAGTTCAGCACTTAGGGCATTTCACTTAGAAATACCGTTTTTCAGGGCACTTATAACCCAGAAGTTATCATTTTTCTGATGTGAAATAGGGTACAGACAAGGGAATACTTTATTCCTGCAGAAGACTACACAGAAAATAGCTATTACGGTCTTAAATGATCACATGAGATACATCATTAAATAAGAAGGAATTTGATGCCTAAAGCTAAGACTGTGGCTTAAGAACGTCTCACAGTGTTGAACTGGCTGCTTCATACAGAGTCTGATGCAATGCAACAGATAGTAATAATCATTAATATTTCCCTTTTGTTCATTCAGATCATTAACATTCCCTTTTCAGAGACCTAGAGAAGATAAATGACTTGCTTGCTCAAAGCCAGGAACCAATATAGGTAGGGTTTAAGCCAAACTCTTTGCCTGTGGAGTCCATTCTCTTTCCTCCGTCACTGTGGGACCCTCCTCAGAGGATCATGTGAAACTCACATGGAATAATGCAGGTAAAAGGTTTAGCATGGTATGTGTCAAATACATGTTCTGTTTTAAAATCAGTTTATTCCTCAAATGTATACAGAACACTTCAGAGCTGCCAAGCACTGCTCATGGCATAGAAGATAAAGCAGTGAGAAAATAAAGTACAAGAGGCTCGTGGAGCTAACATGTTAGTGGGCAGAGACCCACAATAAAGTGAGACAAGTAAATAAACAAACTATGCTGGATTATGATAAAGCACTATGCAAAATAATAATAATAATTACAATAGTGACATAGGACAGAGGGTGATGGGAAGTGTCCAGGTAGGGTTAGACACTTAGATATGGAAGGCCTAAGTAGATGCTATCTGACTAAAGGCCGGTGTTTGGGGGGAACGTGTTCCCAAGTTCCAAGAATTTCAAGGAACTGGGGAGGCTGGAAAAATGAGAAGCGAGGGCAGTGGCCAAGCACTGGGAGGGTAGTGGGAGGGTGTTGAGTGCAGACCATGCTGTGCTTTTTCAGGCCATTTCATAGGGACTTGGGCTTTCGCCCAGGGTAGCTGGGAAGCCACTGGAGAGGCTGGGAGGAGCAGAACCCTTGTCTGACTTAGGTTCTGACATTTCATTCTGACTGCTCTGGTAAGAGGAGAAGAATTAGCAGAAGGGTGGAAATAAGGAGACTGGTTTGGAGGCCACTCCAAAAACCCAGCTGAGAGGGGGTCACAGCTTAGACTGGGGTGGGAGCAGGGGAGGTGGTGAGGTGCACCACATAGAAGCTGATGGTCATCCACCAGACAAAACTGATGTCTCATCAGGATCACAGGGCCAGGAAGTTGTGGAACTGAGATGCGGGCCAAAACAGCCTGGTGAAGTATTGAACAGTACACTGCTCTGTTTGTCTTTGAAATCTGTTAAGCTTGCACTCTAACCAAAGCACCACACACTTCTAAAAGAGAACAGGGTGACTGTCCCTGCCTTCAGAGACTTGTCTTCCTATTAAGAGGACATAAATATATATGGAGGCAGAATATGGCCATAAATATTTGCTCAAAGAATACTGATGGTGTGCATGGTTCTAAGAGGTGGAGATAGAGCTGTGCATGGAACAGACAGAAGTCCTTGTCCTCATGGAGTTTATATTCTAAAAGCAGCAAGATAAACACATTTATAAACCTTACATAAGCATCTTTTTTTTTCAGCTTATCTGTTATTTATTTATTTATTTATTTATTAAACCATAGCTGTGTACATTAATGCAGTTATGGGGTACAATGTGCTGGTTTTATAAACAATTTGAAATACTTTCATCAAACTGGTTCACACAGCCTTCACTGCATTTTCTTATCGTGTTAAGACATTTCTATTCTACACTTAGTAGTTTTAACATGTACCCTTTTAAAAAGCGCCATAGGTATGGTCCGACCAATTACCCTTGAAAGGTAATAATATGGGACTTTATAAAGATCAAGCCCATACTATGCAACACTGTAATAGTGAAAAATTAGTAACAAAGCATCGTCTATGTAAAAGTGACCAGCTCAATGAAGTGGTATGTCCTGTACACAAGTTACTATGCAACAGTCTAAAAACATTTACGTGGATCTATAGGACCCAGTGAAGTTAGCTGCACCTCCAAACATTATTTAGTCCAAGAGCAAGATGATGAATGAAGCACAAAGCATAATGCCATTCATGTAAAAAACTAAAGAAAATTTATATATATCCACACCCACACTCATGTACTCTGTGTACATGTATGTATATAACTGCATAAAATATTTTAGAAAGACATACGGGTAAAAGAATCCAGCTAACCCAGGGATCAAAAAGTTTTCCTAGATGCTTCACGCGATTCAGGTCAAAGCTCTGGGGAATGTGCCTCCAGCCACCCTCTTGTCTCCCTCAGGTGAGCCTGCAGGTAACCCTCCACTGCAGAATGCACACTGTGCCACCCCTTGCATGATTAAACCCCACCTGACCACAATTCTGACAGATAATATACTTTTATTAATATCTGGCAGTACTGAGACCCTTAGGGTGAGCAGGATTGGTGTGGGGTGAAAATGTGATTTCTCCAGCTTCTCCCATCTCCAGGGCTCTCCTGGGGGGTGGGGGTGGCTGTTCGGGTCTCCCTTCTCCTTTCTCTCATAAATTACCATCTCCTCACCACTCCCTTCAGCCCTCTCTTGAGATGGGTTAATGTGATAAACCACTCTCGCCAATGTGCTAGCAGATAGGAAGGTCTGTGTTTAAAAATTCTGATTCCCCCATATATGAGTTTTACTTGAAAAGGGGTCTAGGAGATGCAAACATTGCATAAGATTGGATATGAGAAAACACTGTTACCGATAAACCACCGTACATACGTTCAGTTATTAAAATGAGTAATATTAACTCTCCCACTCTCTCCACTGTGCACAGATGAAATGTTATTGTTAGTATTAACCTTCTCACCTCCTCCACTGAAGGCAGACTGTGAAATGCTATTAATACTTCCCCCTCCCCCACCCCAGCTCCTTCTGTCACCACAAAGGCATTTGGATGAACTGTGCTAGGCTTTAAAGGCTAAGGATTTTTAATCTTCTCTATTTCCAAGTAACACTTTCCCCATATTTTAGAATTTCACAAAGTATTTGAATGTGCTTTGTCTCATTTAATATTCACAGTGACACCCTGATGCAAATAGTACTCTTTTTACTATTAAGATGAGAAAATTGAGGCTCCGAGGCGTGCAGTCACTTACCTAGGTTGCCACAAAGCTGGGATTTACCCCAACTCTTCTTCTGAACCCTGTGTTCACCTCATGCCACAGCCCAAGCTGTGGTGCAGAAAGAGGCTTTGGCACATAGGAGTTCTCTGCTAAAGTCAAGCCCCAAACAGGAGAGTGTTTCCCCTCTTTTGACTCATGGGCACATGAGGGTGTTGGTTGTTCAGTGGACACAGACCCAGAGAGAAGAGAGTTAGGTTTTTGATGTCCATGCCTCATGATGGTGGTGGAGAATTGTGTGCATGGGAGCCAACATGTAGCACTGTGAGGGCACGTCCTGGAGTCCCTTTGCTCCTGTGCATCCCTGCAGATGTGAATATCTCTGTGTCTCCCTTTCAAGTCTGCAAACAGGATGCTCCTTCCTGCCTGAAGACCTTTACAGGGAACTGTCTTCCTTAGACTCTGATGATCTCAGCTCAAATGTAATTGACTCAAAGAAGCTGTTGTGGGTTTGAGTTGAGCCCCTCAAAAGGTAAGGCTCAAGTCCTAATGCCCAGTACCTAGGAGCATCACAGTATTTGGAAATGGAGTCTTTACAGATGTAATAAATTAAGAGGACTGATGTCCTTTTAAGAAGAGGGAAATTTAGACACAAACACAGAGACACATTCAGAGGAGTATGCCATGTAAAGATAAAGAGATTGGGGCCATGAAGCCAGGGGACACCAAGATGGCCAGCCATCAGCAACAGTTAGGAGAGAGCCATGGAACACATCCTTCTCGGAGCCTTTGGAAAGAATGGCCCATGCTGAAACCTGATTTCAGACTCTTGGTCTACACAACTGTGAGAGAATAAATTTCTGTTGTTTTAAGCCAGCAGTTTGTGGTCATCTGTTCTGGCGGCCCTAGGAAACTAATACTGATATCTTCCTATGTTTTCCAGATTAGGGCAGGTTCTTCTAATACAAGTTTTCACAGCATCAGCAATTTTTTAATAGCATGCATCATAGCTTGTGGTTATACGTTTGATTTTTTGATCAATATTTATCTCCTCCACTAAAATGGAAGGCCTGTGAAAACAGAGCTTACCCTAGAAACTAGCATAAAACCAACCAGTATAATAGTCAACAAATATTCTTCTAAGTGAAAGAATGAATGGATTGGTGGATGTTAAGAGGAGTATAGTATTTGTAATTCTGGTCTAGGGACATGGGGAAAGTGTCCATCTAAAAAACCAAGATCTTTCTCTCTCTTAAATTCAGACATTTATCTTTTTAAAAAACATCTACAAGTCATGGTAAGATTGATGGACAGTTCATAACATTGGGAAAAACTATTAACCCTAACACTGAAGGTAATTACCGTAAAACTGTAAAAAATAAAGACAAATCCTTTTCTGTCTGTAAGTTAGGGAAATCAAATGCTCTTTATCATTTTATCTAATCAGACAGCATAATAATTATTTGTGCTATCGATTTTGCATACAATCAAAAATTATAAACAATTTTTGTTTGCTAGAAACAGTAAAAGTCATATATTTTTTTCTACCTTTATAGTTAGCTAGCTATAAACATATTTATTTATCCTGAAAGTTATTGGAAAAATGGGGTTGTTTTAGGCTTAAGGACAAGAGCTCTGGTGTCAGACCCTGGGCTTAATGACCATCTCTAACCATTTACTGTGTGAGCTTGGACACATTAATTAACTCCTCTCTGCCCCTGAAGTCTACCTCATAGGGTTGTTGCTTGGATCTAAAAAGCTAACATTGCACGTGTTAAAACATAGAAGAGTAATTGGCACCTAGAAAAACTAAGTACATTTTCACCATTATTATTACTTCAGACATCTGACATTTGATGAATTCATGGTGAGTAGTCATTTAGCTAATCTCACCTATTCTGTGTCATAACTACAAACTCAAATCATTTTTCCCTTTTCATCTTTAAGAATCAGAAAGCCAACGAAACAGACAGGTGAGTGATGTGTGGAATTGGGGATGGAAAAGAGATTTTGCAAACACATTTCTTTGTAATAAAAAACACTGAAGGCTTAATTAATCTTTTTTTTTTTGGCAAGGAAATAAGGGGCATACAATAAAATGTCAAAATAAAAGAGATGGAACTAAACTTTTTTGCTTTCATTCTTTTAAAGGCATCAATCTATTTTTATAATAATTTTTTTTAATTTAAGTTTTTGCATTTCAGTTCCAGTCCTGTCAAGTCAAAATTCCAAAGAATTGTTAAAAACTCAGGTTAACTGGGTAATTTAAATACTCAGAATTGGCAAATACGTTATGAGGAGGACCCCCCATGCAATTGAAGCAACATCAAAAATAAATCACTGGGATCTGATCAAATTAAAAAGCTTCTGCACTTCTAAGAACACACTAAGTAAAGCAAATAGCCCTCAGAATGGAAGAGGATTTTTGCAAGTTATATTTCTGATGAAGGTCTAATAACTAGAATCCACAGAGAACTCAAGCTTATTAATAAGAAAAGAACAAGTGATCTCATTTCATTTTGGGCAAGAGACATGAACAGAAGCTTCTCTGAAGAAGACAGGCACATGGTCTATAGACACATGAAAAAATGCTCATCATCTTTAATCATCAGAGAAATGCAAACCAAAACCACTCTGAGATACCATCTAACCCCAGTAAGAGTAGCCCACATCACAAAATCTCCCAACTACAGATGTTGGAGAAAAGGGAACACTTCTGCTCTGCTGGTGGGAATGCAAGCTAGTATGTCTTTTTTGGGGGGGTTTTTGGAGCACTCTGGGGTTTTAATTTTGGCCTTGTTTTTTGTTCCGGCATTTCTTTTTTTGGGGTTTTTTCCAAAGGCCCAAAAATCATTTGGTAACAAAGATACTTGCACCAGATTGTTCACTGCAGCTCAATTCATAATTGCCAAGTCATGGAAGAAGCCCAAGTACCCATCGACCCATGAATGGATTGGTAAATTATGGTATATGTTTACCATGGAATACTATGCAGTATTAAAAAATGGAGATTTTTACCTCTTTTATGTTTACATGGATAGAGCTGGAAAATATTCCTCTTAGTAAAGTTCTCAAGAATGGAAAAAAAATATCCAATGTACTCAGTACTACTATGAAACCAATTTATAATCACTCACACTTTCATATGAAAGATGAATCCCAACTATAGACTAGGATGAAGGAGGGAAGGAGAGGGGAAGAGAGTGGGGTGGGTC
>NW_003852398.1:28597754-28598914 GCF_000181295.1 Otolemur garnettii | reverse complement strand
CAGTTTGTACAAATAATCAACACATTAAATCCCATGATGGCATAAATGTATTCATGATCTATGTACAAATGACTTAATAATAAAAATAAGTAAATAAATAAAAATATGAAGAAGCTAAAAAAATAAATATTCAAAATTACAATTTTGGGGGGAGTTAAATTTCTGACTGGACAAATCAGACTTCAATAAAATAAAATAAAATAAAATAAAATAAAATAAAATAAACAAATGAGTAGTGCCTGTGGCTCAAGGAGTAGGGTGCCAGCCCCATATGCCAGGGGTGGTAGGTTCAAACCCAGGCCCAGCCAAAAACTGCAAAAAAATAAAACAAACAAACTAAAACAAAGCCATTAAGAGTATCCCATAGTTTTTCTCCTTTCTCAGAGAAGTACTTTCCTCTAACAACATTTTCAAGAACATGTTTGTTAAAGAATGATATGGACAATTAATACATATAAGTTGATATCAGAATAGCCAGAATTTAGCTCTTCTTCTGGAATCAAATATGGTCACTCTTATTTAATCTCAGATTTAATGTTGAATTTGTCTGCTGGAAATCACTACTGTGTATAATAAGAACATATCAAGGTTTAAAAAATTCTTTTATTGATCTATTTTGGCTAGAGAAGATAGAGGTCATTTTTTTCCAGGGGGATCCTAGCAGCTTGTTCTCTTTTTTGGTATCTCCTGTTTTGTTCTGTGGTTAACAGTGGGGCCACAGTCATGTCACGGGCAACTAAAATAGAAACAAGACTCCATAATGGGCTGTCTACACCACAGGCTGTCATTACCCCAAGTCAGGACTTCCTGAGAGATGGAGGGGGTGTGCAGGAAAATGAGTGTGCCAACAGGATTCCTACAGATCCTGTACTTGTCTAGCAAAATTGATAGGCTTTGCTTGTCAAAGCCACTGCTTGCCATTCTTTTTTCCTGCTTCCCTCCTTCCCCCCTGTGGCTGGCAATTTCCATCTGCAGCTTTTACAGCTCGATGTGCAATTTGTCCTCTCCTGCCTTCCTGACTATGCCTTTGTGGTACTTCTTTTAAGACTGTGTCTCTATCAAACTTTTCTCATCTCTTAGTATTATTCAGATGTGCTCTTACTTGCTATTGAAGAGTGAGAGTTCATCTTTGAAAAATATATAGTGAAAACAAGACACAA
>NW_003852398.1:28594559-28595950 GCF_000181295.1 Otolemur garnettii | reverse complement strand
GGGGACAGCTTGAGGCTCTGTCTCAAAAAAAAAAAAAAAAAAATGTAGACAAGCAAATTATGTCGCCAAAATGTGTGTACTCCTGTAATATTCTGAAACTTAAAAGAAGAAAAAAAAAAAGATGTTCTATATGGTATCAAGTTTCCTGGGACTGACTTGTTGCACAGCCTCAGAGGAAGTCATTTGCAGCTGAGAGTTCCAAAAAATAGTGGTACCAAAATACTATGACCTTTTGTCAATGCTCTGTGGCCTACAGAATGATGTAGCTCTGTGGCCTACAGAATGATGTACCTCCTCAGCATTGAAAGCTCTTCATAGTTGAGCTTGAACTTCATTTATCATAGTCCATACTTTCTAAGTCAATACTTTCATATTTGGCTATATAGTAGCTGTATCATTGTCCATAGTTGGCCACATAGGATCTATTTTCTGTCCACATTTTTCTGTATTTGGTTTATATTCTTCTTCCCCTCTAGGCCTTTGTTCATGTGTGAACCTAATCTAAGAAAGTTCGGTGTAAAAATACACACCCAGGTAATATACATAGTAGAAGAAACACTAAGGCACATCATATTTGAGGTGTGAAATGATGGAAACTGAAATATAAAGTCAGAAAAGTAGTCTGGGCCAGCTAGAGGCTTTATTTAGCAGGTCACAGGGATTGCTGATGGTTTAAATAGGTATTGATATGAAAAGAGTTTGCATGACTAAATCAAGATGAGCTAACATAAGAGAACATCTGCAATTGTTAAAAAAGACAGAATCAGGCTCTAGCCTAAGTTGGAAATGGTGAATAGATGTAGAGGGATCTCTAGGGTAGGAAAAGATAACTGAAGACAGATCTTGTGAAGGTGTTTACATTAGTGAAAAGACAACTGGAGAGGGAGTCTTTACATAAAGGCAAGACCATCAGAAAAATAGGCAGGTGTAGAGGCAAATGAGGTGGGCCTAGGGCTGAGTGGCTTGAGAAATGAGGAGGAATTAAAAAGACTTTCTTCTTCAGTCGTACAATAAGCTAGTTTTCTTGAATATGTACCCACTTAAAAAAAATCACCTAAAATTTCTACATTAACAATAACCAGAAAACCAACACCAGAAACAAAAGCAATATTCCAGAAATATAAAATAAACACCGCAGAAGGTTTTATCCTCAGGGAAATTACACAAAATGTGATGACTACAGGGCACTGGGGATAGGAAACAAATGCTAAGGCTTCAAGTTTAGGTCATGCCTTTTACAATGGAGCTTGTGTAAAAATGGGTTCCCAAAGAGAACTAAAAACCATCCTGCTTTATCGGAAGAACACCAAGGCAAATTGCCTATTTCAAGCTTGCCAACATGTGAATAAGGGGGAAAATTATTCCCTGACACAGAGCCACAAGCCATCCTT
>NW_003852398.1:28582510-28593542 GCF_000181295.1 Otolemur garnettii | reverse complement strand
TGTGTTGAACTTTGTAGGCTACAGTAAGAATTTGTTTTCTAAAAAACTCCAATCTCAAAATACGATAAAGAGTGATGCCATGAAGGAAACAGTTCGGAGAGGAAAGATCTAGAAAAGGAATATGATTCTTAGTGGGTAGGGTATCCTGAATTAGACTCAAGAAGGAAGATTGGATCAAAGGGCAGTGAAGTAAGTGAATTCACTTTGCCATCAGCTACTGCTTTGTGGTTGAGTGGTGAAGACAGAATATTTTAAAGATGAAGAGAATGTTGATTACTTCTCCTTCTCATAGCTAGTGCAAGTCAGATGAAAAGCAGCCTCTACTTAGAAGAAAAGGAATCTTGTGAGCAAAAGTGAGGTCTTGACATCACTGAAACCTACTTGATCTGATCTGATCTCCTGATATGTTATGAATGTTGCATCTCCCAACATGTTGAAATCTAACCTCTATAGTGATGGTAGTTAGAAGTGGGGCCTTTGGGAAGGGATTAGGTCATGAGGGTAGAGCCCTTATAAATTAGACTAGAGGCCTTGTAAAAGAAGCCCAAGGGACCTTGTTCCTTTCTGCTGCTATACCGAGGATCCAGTAAGAAGGCAACATCTATGAGAAATTGACCTCACAAGACACTGAATCCACTGGTGCCTTGAGATCTTGGGCTTCCCAGCCTCCAGAATAAGCAGTAAATTCTGTTGCTCATATTAGACTCAAGAAGGAAGCTTGGATCAAAGGGCAGTGAAGTGAGTGAATTCATTTTGCCATCAGCTGCTGCTTTGTGGTTGAGTGGTGGAGACAGAATATTTTAAAGATGAAGAGAATGTTGATTCCTTTTCCTTCTCATAGCTAGTGCAAGTCAGATGAAAAGCAGCCTCTACTTAGAAGAAAAGGAATCTTGTGAGCAAAAGTGAGATCTCATTTATTCTATGAGCAATAAATTCTGTTGTTTATAAATTACCCAGTCTAAGGTATTTTATTAAAGCAGCCTAAAAGGACTAAGGCACTAATGAGCAGTTGTTCTGTCTGACCACTGTATTATCTTCACATTCTTCTGAAACATAAGCTGCTTTGTGGAGCCGTCCCTCATCCATTCTCAGTCCAAAGAATTCCAATAACTCTTCCAATAATTCCTCTCTAAGAATTACAATAATTCCTTCTAAGAATTACAATAATTCCTTTCCCCTCTACTTTTCTTGCCTGGCACAAAGGCTGACACATGGTCTAGAAGAACTATTTCTAGGATGGACACAATTTTGGAAGTGGCTCTAGGTAAGTCAGTGAGTGAGCAAGTGCTGAGTGAATGTAAAGACCGAGGACATTCCTACACACTACTATAGACTTTAGTAAATATACTGTAATATATAGTAAATATACTGTAAATTTAGGCTGCACTAAATTTGTATAAAAACTTTTCTTTCTTCAATGAATTGATCTTAGGTTACTCTAAATTTTTTACTCTATAATTTTTTTGAACTTTTGACTCTTTTGTGATACCAGTTTAAAACACTAACATATGGTGCAGCTTTACAAAGATTATTTTTTCTTTATTTCCTTATTATAAGTTTTTTATATTTACTTTTTTATTTTCAAAACTTTTTTGATAAAAACTAAGACACAGATGCACACCTAGGCCTACAGAAGGTCAATATCATCACTTCCACATCTTGACATAATACAGGTGGAGCTGTATTCTCCTATAATAAGAATGGCTCACATAGGTAATCTGAGAACTGTGGGAGGCCAAGGCAGGTGGATTGGCTGAACTCAGGCGTTCGAGACCAGCCTGAGCTAGAGTGATACACTATCTCTAAAAATGGCCAAGTGTTCTGGAGGGTGCTTGTTGTCCCAGCTACTTGGGAGGCTGAGACAAGAGGATCACTTGAGCCCAAGAGTTTGAAGTTGATGTGAGCAATGATGCCACGGCACTCTATCAAGGGTGACAAAGTGAGACTTTGTCTCAAAAGAAAAAAAAAAAGGATGCCTTCTTCTGGAATACCTACTGAAGGAACTGAGGCTGTCTTACAGTACACTTAAAAAAAATGAGTAGAAGGAGTACAATAGAAAGCATAGTAAAATACATAAACCATTAACATAGTAACTTTTTATCACGATCATGTATCTTACAGTGTACATAACTGTGTGTTCTATACTTTCATATTACTGGTAGTACAATGGGTGACTTTATACCAGAATCACCATAGGCACGTGAGTAATGCATTGTTCTATGACATTATGATGACTACAAAATCACTGGGTGGGTGATAGGAATTGTTCAGCTCCATTACAATCTTGTGGAATCACTGATATACATGTGGTCTGTTGACTGGAACGTCCTTATGTGGTGCATGGCTGTACTTTCCCTTTCTCCCCTTGCCTCTTTCTACTGGGGACTCTGGTGTTAGGGAAGACAGAGGAATCATCTCCAGGGTTAGAGACTGACAAGGTTAGAGGAAAAGACAACCAGAGAGGAATGATTCATTCTCCCAGAGGACTAAATTATCCCCTAATAATCAATCAGCTTCTTCATGGAAAATCAACTGAATTCCCTTTGATAATCAATCTGCACATTCATTATTCCATAATAAACTCTGGTAGAGGTTTCACTCTCTGAACTTCTAAGTATCAGAGGCTGTCAATAATCATTTGTACTTGATACTGCTGGTTATTCTAACTCTGCAGAAAGGCTTTGGGGTGGAGTTAGGAAGCTTCGTCAAAGCACTTCAACTGACTGTGAGTGAAGGTTGTCAAAAGCCCACTGGAGCTGCTTTTATTCACTTTTCTGAAAGACACAGCACTTATTGGAAGAACCAGGGAGAAAAAAATAGCACTAACAACATGGCAGAGTGTGAATAACAAGGTACAGGCAAACATCTGCACACAAATCAACGGGGATAATTTTATCTCATCATATGCCATATCCAGGATGCGTGAGTAAAATCTCTTTGGAACATGCTTGTTGGTGCTGCAGAAGAAAATATTCTTTGCTCTTAAGTATAATTGTCCTCTGATTTCTTGGTTCCTTGGAATGCCTATTGCATCAGATAAACCCATTTTGAATTATGAAAGACTTGTGTTGATCAAGCTGGGTTTGAGCCCCTAAATTCTAATAAGGTTGGCTAGCTTGTGCATCTCAAGTAGATTATGGGGTCCAGGAATGCCATTCAGTAGCACCAGGGACAATTTCATGCAAGAAATTTTTCTAGGAGAGGAAAGCAGGAAGGAGGGTGGGGTCTTGGTGTATGACACATCTTTGGGGGGTAAGACACAATTATAAGAGGGGCTTTATCTAACAAATGCAATCAGTATAACTTGGTATCTTGTACCTTCAATAAATCCCCAGCAATAAAAAAAAAATTTCTATGAAGACAGACCATGGAGGTGGGCAGGACCCGGACCTCCAGTGGTGTTGCAGGTTATAGGGAGTGTCTGTCAATAGAGCTTGTTCCTAGCCTGCTCATCTCCTGCTGTGAGGCTGGTTCCTAACATGCCAGCAATCCAGGTACCAGGTATTGGTGAAAGGCATATATGCCTCTGGCCAAAAAAGCCGTTTGAGAGAGAGCAGTGAAAAGATTTTGTGCAGGCATACTTGTAAGAAACTGAGGCAGAATCCCATGTGGCCAGGTTAGTTGTGGGCCTAACAAGACCAAGTCTTTGGCTGGAATAGCATTTCCAGACTGTGTTAAGGAATTAAGATTGACTTTATAAGGCCTATGAAAAAGCCCTTTGGAAAACTGGCCAGATACCCATCAGTAACCTTTCCTGATCTGTGGTAAGTGATGAAGGTTGCTTGCTGACAGGTCTGGGTTCCTGATCTGTGGTAAGTGATGAAGGTTGCTTGCTGACAGGTCTGGGAATGGTAATGTCAAACAAGTATCTAATGGCACAGACGAAACATGGGCTCATGAAAGGCTTTTGAGAAGTCCAGCCTGAGAATTCCTTTATAAAAGGCTCCAGCAAAACCCCCCTGACTTAAGGCCTACATGGAAGCAGTGGTTTACACACAAACTCCTGTATGCCCAAGAAGTTTCTCTATGCTTTGCTAAATTTGAAGTAACTGCCTCCAAATGGCATGGTTAGTAGAATAGACATTTAAATCATCTCTTTCCCCCATAGCCTCAGGCTTCATCAGATAAGAACAAAGAAAGTAATAACTGACAACATGTTCTTCATTAAGTTATGTTAAACCCGATTATATTGAAAGGATTATGCTTAAAGGTGTATGTTGGGTGGATTATCAGATTACCAGGGAGGAGCTACTTACAGAGTGGGTGGTCATAAGATGTTTAAATGGATTAATGAAGTTATTGATCCTCAATGCACATGTGCAGAGGGATTGTAATGAATATTTATGAGGTCATTTGCTGTATCTTGCGCATGCACAAGATTGCCTATATAAACCAACAGCAAATAAAGAAAGCTTGCCATTTTTCCTGAGAGAGCAGATGGTCACCTTTATTTAAAACACAATTTCAATAAGCGTGCTTATTCTTCACAACATCACTTTTCCGTGAGACCTTTACGGCAACACCAGGGACCAGTTTCATTGAAGACAATTTTTCCATGGATTGGGAACAGGGAGACAGGAGGGAGAGCTCAGGTGCTGATGCTGTGTGGCTCAGTTCCTCACAGGCCACAGCTGGGTCCCGTTCCACAGCCTAGGCCTGGGAGCTGGGCACCACAGAAGTAAGGAATATGTCTGAGGTCCTATGTGACACTTGGCCAAACCATCTCTACTTTGGACTTCACTTTGCAGATCTGCAAAGTGGGAGAGTTGAACTTAGTGAGATCTAGGGTCATTTCTAGGGCAGAAGTGCTCTGATACTCTTATCTTCAGGACAATGGTGAGACTGGGAATTTGGCTGGACATTCAGTTTGACACTAAGCATTGAGAGAGAGCAGAGGCTCAAACTTATGCATAATTAAGGAATTGTACTTTACCGTTATAATTTTCTTTTTACATATGAGATAAAAACATGTTTTAAATGCACGATTTTAACGTGCATGTGGGGAAACACTCCTGCATTTGAGCAGGGGTGTAAAGTAGTACATGCTTTCAACAGAGCAATCTGGAAACATAGTTAGCCATTGAAAAATGTATACACCTTTTGATTTAGAAATATTACTTCTAGAAATTTATGCTATACGAAATCTTGGATGTGTGGGAAATGATTTTTGTATAAGGCACATTTTACAAACATTATAGTATTGTTTTCAGTAGCAAAACACTGGAGACAATTTAAATATCAGAATGTAGAACAGATTATCTCTAAGATGAAATATGCAGCTATGAAAAATAAAATTTAAATTGACAGAAAAAAATCTCAAAATCTGTTAATAAGGAAAGACACTTACAGAAGTGAATTATCTCAGCTAGCTGATTCGAGAGAGGCTCCAAAGGAACACTGGCTTTTTCCATCTTCCCTGAGACTTGAATATGAGGAAGGAGTGTAAGGCCGGTAAGTATGTTCTCACAAAGAGTTGACCAGCAAGCCTTTCCACTACAGTACAGAGAACCTTCCATGAGCCATGCAGTGTCATCAGAAATTTAGGTAGATTATGTCATTTATTTCAAAATTATGACCTAACCTAATACTATAGCTTGGGTATCCCTAATCTGAAAATCCTAAATTTGAAATGCTCCAAAATCTGAAACCTTTTGAGTGCCAGCATGATGCCTAAAGAAATGCTCATTGGAGCATTTTAGATTTTGGAGTGTTTGAATTAGAAAGATGTGCAACCAAATATTGTATTCCAAAATCTGAAAGAAAAATACATAAAATCCGAAACACTTCCTGTAGCCAGCATATCGAATAAGGGATGCTCAACCTGAATCTCCATTGTCAGAGGAGAAAACTCAGAAGAGTTTAATGATTTACCCAGAGAAGGACAGGGAGGCTGAGAATAGCACTTAGCTCTTTCTGTCGTCAGAGCTTACATGTGTTCCCGTGTGCTGTACTTTCTAGGTGTTTTCTGAGGATGTATGAGCCATATATATATATATATATAATTTTTTTTTTTTGGCTGGGGCTGGGTTTGAACCTGCCACCTCCAGCATAGGCATATGGGACTGGCACCCTACCCTTTTGAGCCACAGGTGCTACCCAGAACCATATTTTTTATATAGGCAGTTAAAAAGGCACTATGCTGGTATATATATTAATTAATCCAATGTATCAGGCACTGTGTTAAATCTTCACCAAGCACAGGCAAGACGTTGAGTCCAAGAAAGGTCAGAAATGAATGAGTGCTCCTGGTGATGCCAGAGGCTCAAGTCGGATGTGCAATCTGTATTACAAAATGCGGTGTTTCAGAAACTGTAGGCATTTTTCTACCATTTTCACAATTTTCACTATCTCCACATATCAACTTAATGTCCCTCTTCAGACATTAGTTGAATGACATTATGTTCCTTAAAGTCCCTCTATTTTAGCCTCAATTTAAGCAGACATATCTGTAAGACCAAAGCTGTGGTGTCTTAGTGGTATTTTCTAGTACATGTTATCATAAACATATTACTATGGGGAGAAAACTATTCATGTCACATCTAACATTATACTTTTGAAATACTGGGACTAACACCAGATTTTCTCTGAGTGACATGGCCTCTCAAACCCTATGAGATTATCTTAGTCAACTTTTATGATGCTGTTGCTCACACACAGAAAGGAAATGCACTTGCCCCAGCATTGGTACATGCTTCCTGGCAACATAGTTTGCTCCACAATTGACAAACCACATTTTCCCTCAGGCACCACCTTCCTGAATGTTCCACTGGCTACAGACTTAATGCATAGTAGAGGGTTTTGACATTAGAGTTGTGATGAGTCAATGACTGATAGGCAAATCTGCTCAGGAATAGTAACTAAAGCGTCTTCTTAGCAAAAGAAGTTGATGTAGGAGCTTAGAAAGGAGCTATGCACAGAGCCAAATGCTTCGATAGGACAGAATTTGCACTGTTTTGGTGTGGGCTGCATCGATTGATCTGAGGAAAGTCAGTTAGGAAAGAGCTTAAGCTAGGGATCATATCTTGACATTTTTTTCCCCAAAGATTATGAGTCAGAGAGGAGGACAATTTAAATTTGTATTATATATTTAAACAAATATCTCCCTATTTTCTAAAAGATTTCCATAGGAGGCATTCTTAGAAACATGAAATTTTTGAGTCAAAGACTATGAAAAATATTTGATATGTGTAAATACATAAGATGAAATTTTAAAAAACTAGGATTCAGGTGACAATGGAAAGATAGTGTGTACTTGAAAACAACAAAGCGAACACAAAATGAAAATCAAAATTAAAAAGGAATGTGGACAAAAGATTCCCATTTCCCTCGGCACTGGGTTTTAGGCATTAAATCTCAAACCTTGAATCAGTTATCATCTGAGGAGTTTGTTCGAAATACAGAAGTCAGGCCCTACCCATACAAATTCCCAACTAGATGCACTGAGGTGAGGACAGGGGATCTTTGTGTTTAGCTTGCTTCCTGGTGAATCCTGACACACCACCTTTTAAAACACGAGTCATGCAGGAAGAGAAATGGGTTGGAATTATGATTACCAACACTTATATATATATGTATATATATATATTTTTTTTTGAGACAGAGCCTCAAGCTGTCCCCCTGGGTAGAGTGCCGTGGCATTACAGCTCACAGCAACCTCCAACTCCTGGGCTCAAGCGAGTCTCCTGCCTCCGCCTCCCAAGTAGCTGGGACCACAGGCACCTGCCACAATGCCCGGCTATTTTTTTGGTTGCAGCCGTCATTGTTGTTTGGCGGGTCCGGGCTGGATTTGAACCTGCCACCTTAGGTGTACGTGGCTGGTGCCTTAGCCGGTTGAGCTATAGGCGCCGAGCCAACACTTATATTTTAATTACAAATAGTTTAACACTCTATAGAATAAATAGTTCTTTAAATTTGTTGTTTTTCATTCACAGTTTTAACTTCCTTTCCTTCAATTCTAATATGAACTTTCTCCTCTACATTTCAATGTTTCTAAAATTGAGAAGCTTCTTAAAATTGATGTGCTTTTTCCCGAAAAGTTGTTAGAGACTCAGTGTGACAAAATACAATGAATTGTGTATTAATCAAAGAAAGACAACATTTGGGAAGGACCCCCAAAGATCCATAACATGAGGCCAATTGTAACACTGTGTGTTCCTAGATTTAAACTGTGAGCACTCTGAAGCCAGGGTGCAGTGAGGTCGCCTCTGGGAAGCAGGCCAAGGCAACTACCCAACACAGCCATCTTGCCTTACTCTTTTTTTTTTTTTAATTAAGTCATTCATACATAGAGCATAAATAGATTTATGCCATTATAGGATTCAATGTGTTGATTATTTGTACAAATTGGAATGCTTACATCCTACTAAGCAACATAGCCTTCACCACTTTTACTCAATTACAGGATTAAGACATTTATGCTCCACACCTGATAGATCCAACTTGTACTTGCACTATGTTCCAGAGGTGTGATCCTCCTACCAACCCTCTCTCTATCGTCCCATCCCCTCCTTTCCCCTCTCTCTCCCTTTTCCTCCTTCATCCTTAGGCTATAGTACAAATCAGGAGGAATCACGCTTCCAGACTTCAGACTATACTGTAAATCGATCGTGATCAAAACAGCATGGTACTGGCACAAAAAATAGAGAGGTACGATGTATAGAACAGAATTGAAGACCAAGAGGTGAACCCAGACACTTATCATCATTTGATTTTTGATAAGCCTATCAAAAATATAAACTGGGGAAAAGATTCCCTATTTAACAAATGGTGCTCGGTGAATTGGCTGGTGACCTGTAGAAAATCTTGCCTTACTCTTTAGAAATGCAGTGACTGTGCTGAAGTGTGAAACAACAAACATCACTTCAATTACGCATTTTGCTTCCTCGTTGAAATCATGCCCCAAGTATTTCAATGGCTAGTGCTGGTGATGGGAGTGGAAAAGTCCAAGAGTGATCATTTAATCTAAGTGGAGGTATTTTGAATAAATCAAGGGGTTGAAGTGTGGCAGAAAATAATATCTAATAAATGGATGACACAAATAATTTAGATTTATGAACCTGTCCAATGTTTAAGCGGTATTTTATAATTTGATTATGAAAACTTAAATTGCGTTAGGGGACCAGAGACGTATCAGCTGAGAATGTTAAGGGTCTATGTTATATATGTGTGTGTGTGTCTATATAATGACACACACATCCCCTAAAAAGTATTTATATATACAACTATACTTAAACATATACATGTCTACAATTATACACATATAAATAATTCCATACATAATCACATGGATCTATAAAAGCATCTATATAAATATTACAAGTATATATACTGATGTATATAACATGTTTCAAGACATTTAAAAAATATAATTTGGCATTTCATATATTAATTACTTACTCTGAAGTCAGTATAAAGAAATAAGAAGTGGAAATATCATTCTTTAAGTTCCTCACCCTCTGTATTTCATGTTATTTATCAATGTACATGTGTCCTGTCTCTGTTAGCCCACAAGTTATTTGAAGGTAATGACATTCTATTTCTCTCTGCATTCTTCAGTCCCTAACAGAGTGACCTCATATACCAGAAGCTTTACAATGTCTTGCAGAGAGCTGAATGATGAGTCAGGACATATAGTTCCATGTGAACTCTGTTACTATTACCTTCTTGACCTAGGCAAATCTTTTAATTTTCTTGATATCCAGTTTATTCCTCCTTATAATCAAAGGTTGGGTTTAGTTAGTTTTCAAAGGACTGTGGAGAATTTTCATTTCACATATTTAAAAAACTTTTAAAATAATATGAGTACTGTTGGAATCCTATTTATCCATTAAAAAAGATAGAGACTTTACATCTTTTATGTTTACCTGGATGGAGTTGGAAAGTATCCTTCATGGTAAATTATCTCAACAATGGGAAAAAAGTATCCAACGTACTCAACACTATTGTGAAAGCTATATATAAATACTTACACATTTATATGAATGATAAAACACAAATATAGTCCAGCAAGAGGGAGGGGAGGGATGGAGGGGTGATGGGAACAGGGAGGGTGATTGGTGGGAGGAGGAAGGGCATTTGGTGGGATCTCTCCTAATGTGCACAATGCAAGGGTATGCTTCAAAATACCTAAGAGTAAATCACAAATCTCTTACCACAAAAAATAAGTAAGTGAGGTGATGGTTATGTTAATCAGTTTGGTTTAAGTATTCAACATTGTAAATCAAATCATCACATTGTGCCCCATAAATGTATACAGTTATGATTTAATAAAAAATTAAATTTAAAAAAAGTGAGTACTTTTTAACATTATAGAGATGTATAGATTCTGCTGCAACATACAATTTTATCGCTTCTTCTATTGAATATATCAGCCTTTAAGAAAAAAAAAAGAATTAAGTAAAATACCTAAAGGTATACATAGCAAAGTGTCAGAGAGGAGGAAAGAAATTTAAAAACTTAGGCTTAAAAATCTGACAATTAGTCCTAGAATCTAGTCTGGGCTTTGCTACTTACTGGCTGGATGACCTTCAAAAATAAGTCAATTAACTTCTGGGCTGTAAAATAAAGATGACAATCCCTGCTGTATCTTCTTCTCAGGGTTGTTGTGAGGTCCATTAATACAATACACATGAAAGCAGTAACATAGTGCTGTATAATGAAGGTGGTTGTTTTATCCCCCGATACCAATGTTTTATGGTATTCAACTATATATTATTATGGCATAATGAATTCAAAATTCACCAAGGCTCTGCTAGAAAGAAACATAAAATGATAGATGTGATAGAAAACAGCTCTGAAAACTTAATTACATTATGCAAATGTAAGGTAATATTATTATTTTATATCTTGATGCAGATTTCTGAATCAGTCATAGGGATGTATTCCAAGTAGTAAAGTGTCTAGGTAACATGTGAATATTTCTGAACAGAGAGAGGAATAAAAATCTTTACACTAGTTTTTTCTTTTCTTTCCTTCTTTTTTTTTTTTAGAGTCTCACTCTGTTGCTCAGGCTAAAGTGCTGTGGCATCAGCTT
>NW_003852398.1:28579292-28581319 GCF_000181295.1 Otolemur garnettii | reverse complement strand
GTCAGCTCCCACTTACCATCTGACCCGCATCTCACACTGCCGCTCTGCCCGGCCTGCCCTTGCTGGCCACACTCCACACTCTCTCACAGCAGTCCTGTCTTCCAGCTACTCCAGGAAATAACCGCAGGGGCCCATTAGATCAAGATTCCCACTGGGTTTGCCTCAGCCCCAGGAAAGGATTCAGCCAATGTTTTTTTTTTAAATTTTCAAAATATGAAGGGGATACAATTGTGTTTGTTACACAAATACCTTGTATAATGCTTACGTTGGGGCTTTTAGTGTGCCCATCAGCAGAATAGCGTTCATTGCACCCGACAGGTAAGTTTTCATCCCTCATCACCACTCACTCTCCCTCTTTATTGGTTTCCAACGTCCTTTACATCTCTTTGTGTCCCTGTGTGCCCTTGATTTAGCTCCCAATTATTAGAGAGTACATGTGATGCCTGTTTTTTTATCCCTGAGATACTTCACCTGGGATAATGGTCTCTGGCTCTACACAAGTTGCTGCAAAAGACATTATTTTGTTCCTTTTCACAGCTGAGTGTACTCCATGGTATGTGTATATATATTTCACCAAATTTGTTTATTTACTCACGAATTGACAGGCACTTAGGTTGATTCTACATCCTTGCAGTTGTGAATTGTGTTTCCGTAAACATTTGAGTGCAGGTGTCTTTTTGACAAAGTGACTTATTTTCCTTTGGGTAGATAATCAGTAGCGAGACTATTGGATTAAATGCTAAATCTACATTTATTCCTTTGAGGAATCTCCACACTGTTTCCACAGAGGTTGTATTAATTTGCAGTCCCATCAGCAGTGCATAAAGGTTCCTTTCTCTCGGCCTCCACTCCAGCATCTACTATTTTTTACTTTTTAATAATGGTCATTCTGATAGAGGTAAGGTGGTGTCTCATTGTGGTTTTAATTGGCCTTTGCCTGATGATTGGTGATGCTGGATATTTTTTTCATATGTTTTTTGGCTATTTGTTTATCTCTTTTTGAAAAACTTTTGTTCCTGTCTTTTGCCCATTTTTAAATGGGGTTGTTTTTTTTCTTGCTGATTTGTTTGAGTTGTTTGCAGCTCATGAATTGATAAAATCTGTATCATTAAAATGCCCATATTGCTTAAAGCAATTTACAGATTCAACAAAATCCCCATCAAAATACAAATATCATATTTCACAGATCTAGAAAACATAAATAAATTCTACACTTCATTTGAATCAAAAAGAGCCCAAATAGCCAAAAGCCAAAGCAATCTTTATTATTATTATTATTATTATTTTTGAGATAGAGTTTCACTATGTCACCCTTGGTAGAGTGTCCTGGCATCACAGCTCACAGCAACCTCAAATTCTTGGGCTTAAGTGATTTTCATGCCTCAGCCTTCCAAATAGTTGGGACTACAGGCTCCTGTCACAACACCCAGCGATTTTTAAAGGTTGGGTCTTGCTCTGGCTCAGGATGGTCTTGAACCTGTGAGCTCAGGCAATCCACCTGCCTCAGCCTCTCAAGTGCTGGAATTACAGGCGTGAGCCACTGTGCCCACCCTAGCCAAAGCAATCTTAAGCAAAACAAAAAAACAAAAACAAAAACTGGAGGCATCACATTAGATGACTTAAAGTTATACTATAAGGCTATAGTATCCAAAATAGCACAGTACTTGTATAAAAGTAGAAACGTATGCCAATGGAATAGAATAGCGAATCTAGAAATAAAACCATCTACCCGCAGCCAGTTGATCTTCAACAAAGCAGACAATAATAAAGGCGATCTTTTCAATAAATGGTGCTAGGAAAACTGGATAACTACATGCAGAAGAATGAAATAGGACCCCTACCTCTCACTATATACAAAAATTAATTTAAGATACATAAAAGACTTAAATGTAAGGTGTGAAACCATAAAAATTCTAGAAGAAAAGAGTCAAAAACTCTTCTAGACATTGGCAAAGGCCAAGAATTTATAACTAGGACCCCAAAGGCAAATACAATAACAACAAAAAGAAAACAAATGGGGCTTAAAT
>NW_003852398.1:28557717-28578030 GCF_000181295.1 Otolemur garnettii | reverse complement strand
TGCATTTTTAGTCAGGGGTGATATGATGCAGCTGGCTCATATTTTTTTTTTAACTTCAAGGATTGTAGCATAATTAGTATATTGTTATTAAACTAATGCAAAATTGCTTAATGTTTGTCTAATTTCTTTTGACAGTTTACGAACTAGGAAGCCATTTGCAAATGTGCGTCTTCATTAACGTCAAGAATTTTTTTTCTTCCATGACACAGTTTTAATAAATAGTAACAGTATTAGAAAAAAACAATATAAGCCAAACTTACTGAACATTCACTATATACCAGGTACTATTCTTGGGGATTATAGATGCATCAATTTTCCTAAAACAGTCCAAGGCACAGGTAATCCCTTTGTTACTTATGAGGAAATGAACAATAGGAAAAATGATAAAAATTACACATACATAGGGGATTCTACTTAATTAATGACAGTCTGGGTAATTCTCACTAATCCCCAACCAATAAAGATAATTTAAAAGGCTAGAGAAAACCTTGAAAATTTTGAAAAGCATTTAAAGCAAATGAGATTATAAAAAATTATCAGAGTGAGATCTGGGAGGAAATAAAAGCCCACAGACAGGAATACAGAGCACTCGGGGGCCTTTGCTCTGGTTGTATTTGCTGTTCCAGGAGAGATGGCTAGGAGACTGAACTGAGTTTTGACAGACTAATGGGGGGTGGGTACAGGAGGCTCTATTTGAATCCAGATCCTTGCTTTGGGTTAGGACTTCAGAGTGTCACACCCTAAAGGCAAACATAAAGTAAAAGCAAATGAGTACTCATAAAGATTGAAGCCTGGCATGGTTATCGGGGTGGCCTGGGAAACCTCAAACCGTGAACTTAAATTGAGGTATTCCCAGATTGCTATTACACAGCAAGAGACAATTGACTTGGGGAGCTCAAAATACTAACAATTGTTGAGACACCATGCTCAGCGCACAACCGAAGGTCACCAAACACAGGAGGAGACAAGACATCAAGGGTAGAACTGGAAGAATCAAGGTACTTCAAATGTTGTATTACAAAGGCACTATAAAATAACTACGCGTGCCTAATTCAAGGAAAGGTAAAGAGTAAAAAATTTGAAAGGCAACCTCAAAATTAAAAACAAATTGATACAGAAGATTGGGACATAAAAATATTGAAATTAGGGGGGGCGCCTGTGGCTCAAAGGAGAAGGGCACTGGCCCCATATGCCAGAGGTGGCGGGGTACAAACCCAGCCCTGGCCAAAAACTGAAAAAAAAAAAGAAAAAAATTGAAATTATAAAACTGAAAAACAACCTAACTTAAAAATCAACAGATGAGTTCATTGGAAATTTAAGTGCAACACAAGAGAATCAGGGAAGGAACGGTCAAAACCATGGATAGGCCAAAAGATGGAAAATACGAAAGACACAAAAGAAGGTTTAAAAGGCATCGAGGAGACAACATGAACGTCTGTCATACATTCAAATAAACCATAAAAGAACAGGGACAGAATGGGGACAGAATGGGGTGGAGGCAATGCTTGAAGAGATACTGGCAAATATTCTCCTAGAACTGATGAAACATACAAATTCATAAATTTAAGAAGCCCAGTGAATACCCGGAAGAATCAAAGAGAAAGAGGAAATCTTAAACGTTGTCAGAGAAATATAGATGGCTGGCTTATGAAAGAATAGCAATTAAACTGATAGCTGACTTCTCAGCAGAAACGTGAGAAAACAATGACACTGAACCGATATTTTTAATATGTTGGAATAAAGTAACTGCCAAATTAGAATGCTGTACCCACTGAAGATCTCCTTCAAGAATGAAGGTAAACCAAAGACATTTTAGATGCACACTCAGAAAATTCTAAAAGGATGTTCTTCGGGTGGAAGGAGCATGATACAGGAAGGAATAAAGAGTGAGAAGAAGTGATAATACCTGCGCAAATGTAAATGAACACTGATTCTTTTATAATATAAGAATATTTCTCATGCTATATATGAGAAATGGCATATGCTATATATGCTATATAATTATAAGTCACAAAATAATAGTATTTAATTTTACGATTAAAGAAGGATATATGTGGTTTTGAGGGGTAAAAGGGAGATAAATAGATATATATAATTCCTTGATAAGAAAAGATGATGTTATAGTTACTAGAATCAACACTAAAAGAATAGAGTCTACAACTTCTAAATAAATAGCAGAAAGAAACTGAAAGATCAAAAATTTTCCTATTAATACAAAAGAAAGCCAAATAGAGGAGGGAAAAAAGCTAATAGAGAACTGGTGGGGCAAACAAAATATAATTGTAGTAGTAGATTTAAATACAAATCTGGGCAGCCCCTCTGGCTCTGTGAGTAGGGTGCCAGCCCCATATACCGAGGGTTCAAACGCAGCCCCGGCCACACTGCAACAAAAACATAGCTGGGCGTTGTGATGGGCGCCTGCAGTCCCAGCTTCTTGGGAGGCTGAGGCAAGAGAATCGCCTAAGACCAAGAGCTGGAGGTTGCTGTGAGCTATGACACCATAGCACTCTACCAAGGGCAAGAAAGTGAGACTCTGTTTCTTAAAAAAAAAAAAAACAAATAAATAAAAATAAATAAATAAATACAAATCTCTGTGATTAAGTTAAATTTGAATAAGCGAAAAGCTATTAAAGATAAAAATTGGCAGAATGAGAAAAACCAACAAAAAAGCCAAAATTGTATGCTCTCTAAAGAGTCATATCTATTGTAAAAGGAAGCAGAAAAATTAAAAAAATATATACATATATGTATATTTGTTGCCATATTATACAAAACATAAAAATAAAATTTAAAGAAAGCTGTGGTGGATGCATTATTACCATAAAACTAGCTTTTACTAGAGACAAATAGGGTTACTTACTAATGATAAAATTCTATTTGTCCTAGAAAGACATATCAGTTCTAAATTTGCCTGTATCTATTAATATAGTCTCAAAAAACATAGAACAAAACTTGACCAAACTACAAAGAGAAGTGGATAAATACATACTCATAGTAGTTTTCTTCTAAACATTCCTCTCTGAGTAAAAGAGAGCCCCTTCAAGACATCTAATGATAATATTTTAAATAATATTTAAATAATATTTAAATAATATTTAATAAATGTGAGAAGAAATAGGTACTACCTTCCTGACTTTGTCCTGGGGCTGGGACCTCTTTGAAAGCAGTCACCCTAGAGACAATAAACATGTGGAAATAATTCTGGAGCACCATACTTCCTTTCAACACATATCACTCCTATTTATCCCCAGTTTTGATAACTACCCCTCTGTAAATTGTAATACAAAGTATTTCATAGTACATATTTTAAAGCCAGCGCATTTCATAGTGTGTACTTGAAAGCCAGTGAAATGAACGGCGTCTAAAGGGGCTTCCACAACATTCAACAAATCAGCTGAATGATGTTTGTACTCTTTTCCCAACTTTGCTGCAAATGACTAATCTTAGCATTTTGCTCTGGTTGCAATTCTCACCTTGCTGGTTTTATAAATACCTGAGCAGCCTCTTAAGGCTACTGTTATAATTTCCTGTCACAGGGTTCAGGTTCATCTCCTTGCTCTTTTTAGCTATTCCCTTACCGCCTTTCCACTCCCCTTCACTTCTCTCCCAGGCTCTCTCCTCCTCCTCTTTTTCTTTGTTTTGGATTATATGCTTTGCACCTGGTAGGTTCCTTGTGTCAGTAACAGCTTCTCCTCGAAATTCTCCATGATTTCCCAAAGGTCTAAATCCTTGGGGATTTGCACCAATGAGCTACAGAATATCACTAGCTGACACTTCTTATTTCTTTTCTGTCTCACAGAGTGAAGAGTATTTGACCTGAGAGTTTTAAATATATGACCAGCCCCAGCAAAGTGTAGCAAATGAAAGGATCACATGGGACAATGTCAGTCACAGGAGGAAGGTGATGATGATATTTTGGTTTCATTAGAAGTAAAATGAGGGCTCGGCGCCTATAGCTCAACCGGCTAAGGCGCCAGCCACGTACACCTAAGGTGGCGGGTTCGAATCCCCAGCCCGGACCCGCCAAAACAACAATGATGGCTGCAACCAAAAAATAGCCGGGCGTTGTGGCGGGCGCCTGTGGTCCCAGCTACTTGGGAGGCGGAGGCAGGAGACTCGCTTGAGCCCAGGAGTTGGAGGTTGCTGTGAGCTGTAATGCCACGGCACTCTACCCAGGGGGACAGCTTGAGGCTCTGTCTCAAAAAAAAAAAAAAAAAAAGAGGTAAATTGAGGACGAAACTAAATTATCTGACAGATTAATCTAAATTAGATGCTAAAGTTGGTGTTTTGTCTGATGAAACAAGACTATGTATAACTTACTGTTTTCTTGATGTTAAGGTAACTAATTTTCTTAAAGAATTATCTAATTAAAAAAATAAAGGTAGAAAACAGTTACAATAACAGTATATAACAGTAATTAAGTAAACAATTTATTTCTACTTGTATCCCCCCCCACCCCGCTGAAAGCCCATTTCATGTTGTTATTGCAGGAGATTGCACTACTTTTACAAAATCAGTACATTTACACAGCGTCAACAAAGCATTTCTGGGAGACAGAAAAGTAAGAATCTTATGTGATTAATTACATTTTAAATTTTCAAACATTTAGCCGTGCATAATTAGCACTAGTTGCAACGAAAGGAAATAACAGTCATTTTCGGATACTGCATAACTCATAAAATATACATTTCACTAGCAGGTTTGGTGTTTCTAAGCTACTTGGGCTTTTTGACCTGTTAATCTTATTTTAATATCGAGAGAGAGAGAGAGAGAGAGAGAGAGGGAGAGGGAAAATGAATCACATAATGAGATCCACAAAATCCCAGATACATGAGTACTTTTATAAATATATTGATTTACATGGCATTTGGTATCCTAGATTTTATAAACATGTAATAAACTAGCATAATACCATGATTTGAACCTCTACTTTCTGTCTTACACAAATCTTTAGGAAAAGGTAGTTCTATATCCTGCACTTAATCTGTGAAAAAAGATTTCATCTTTAGAGAATACAATACAATTCTACTCCACAAAGCAGCAGCCTCCCACATATGTTAAATGGAATATATTTCAAGCTAATACAGAGATCATGTAAAATAACTCTTCCCAAAATAGGAACAATTCGTATGACTTCAAAATTGTTCAAACAATAGGGGAAGCGTTTAACACAATGGCAGCATAGTCTAGGTGGTGTATTGCTTTATAATTCTCCTTTCAGGTTATGAACATTAATTCTGGGCAATATTCTGGGGTAAAGGTTGGTCACTATTTTCAAAGAAAGAGCTGCATTTCTTTCAAATGTCAAATGGGTGTCAAATCCTAGGCAATTTTTTAGAGCAGGTAATCACCGGTCAAATATAGTAAAAAGTTGATACTCCTTAATATTCACAAGACGGTTCTCACTCCTCCATGCTTTTTGACATAGTTATTTTTAGCCATTAGAGCTCCGCCTCTGTCTCATTCATTATGCAGTCTGCATAAATCATCCTTAGACATTATAGGAAGAACACCATGTAGCTTAGAAAGCACTCTTTCTGTCTCCTCCACCAGCCACGGCTTTGTAGTTGTGTCTTTACGGTAGCCCAAGGAAAGCAACTCCAAAGATATTAACTCTTTAAAAAATATAATGAAAGCTCATAAACCTAAAAAGGGAGATGTATAGCATATCCATAGATACTGTAGTTAAATGACCTAATAATTTCTCACTACATGGGGGAAAGGATTTTCACATCTCCAAGGGGACTTCAGTAAAATTAAATTTGATATCCAGAAAATGCTATTCATTATAAAGAATAATCCACTTGACCAGGCACTTAATTGAGGACTTATTTTGTGCCAGGCAGACTGAGAGATAATAGGGCTACAAAGATAAACAAGAAGTTAATTCGATACATTATTCTTTTATTCATCAACCTACATTTTTTGAATACTCATTGTTTGTCAAGCCTTGAGCTACGTTCTGAGGACCTGATTTCAAATTCAGTCTTTTATTCTAACGTACTTAGAACACAGTGTCGTTTTCTTTTACCACCTAATGGGCCATATGCTCACAAATGACGGCCTCGTGTAAACATGCCAAACGCACGGTTTTTTGCACCTTTATTTTTGCCGTCTTCTTATTTATCACACCTGCAGCTTGATGTAACAAGACGAGGTTTTATCCAACGGTGCCTTTTTCTGTTTTTCTTGCTCTTCTTTAGTAACAGCGACAATAAAAAGAAAAACCTCCAATACGCTGTGTGCTAAGTGCCTTACCAGTACTGTCCCTTCAAATCCATCTAAAAATTAATCAGGGAAGAACTATTACCATTTTAATGTAACAATAAGAAATCCCAGTTTAGAGCGATTTACTCAATCCCTTGAGTTACCCAGGGTTATAGGAGGCTCAGCTCAAACTTAATCTCAGGTATGTTATATAGAAGAGTGATATAGAAGAGTGATATAGAAGGAAGATTTTCCCGTACCCTCTCCATCCTCATTCTTGAAGTCTTCCTAAGCTGAGGAAGTTTGAACTCCTTTTTAAAGAGTTTGATCAACAGATTGGTAAGTTGTCTTTTCCTTTTTAAAAATGGTCCTGAAGGATCAATTGGAAGGAAAGAAAGAAGGAAGGGAGGGAGGATGGATGTCATAGTGAGTCTGGATGTCCCAGAATTAGGAATTGGCTGGCATCATGTGCAGTCACAGACACGTGACCTTGGCCAAGCCGTATAACCTTTCCATGTTTGTTTTCTCATTTATACAGTTATAATCCCATTATAATCCCAGCCTTGCCTAGTTAGTCTCCTTACTTCTTGAGGATAAAATGAGAAGTTGCTTGAGACAGCTCTTTGGAAACCAAAATAATAATAATAATAAAAAAAAGATGCTCAGGTGTTACTGCTAAAAACCTGATGGGGGAGGGAGGACAGAAAAATCACCAAGCCTTATGTCTCTAAAGTGTCATGAGTTTAAAAGGGTAAGGTGAGTTCGATGCTGTCACATAAAAAGCCTCATTCTATAAAATACTGTAAAATATTTATTTCCCGAAAAAGCTTTCCTAACAAAGCCGAGGAAACACTGGAGTTAAGACGCAGCAGAGCGTCACAGGGCAGCAGACTGAGGTCAGCTCTGCCTGGTTTCAAATGAGTTCAGCCATTTCATTATCTACAATACCCTAGACCTTGTTTAATTCTGGTAAGCCTCACTTTCTTATTTATAAAATAAGAAATAATGATAGCTAACTGAGGAGATAGTTGTAAAAATTAAATAAAAATAACACAGGCAAAGTGCTTGGCATTGAGCCTAGAACATATAAAATGCGCAGTGAACGGTCTCTGCACAGTCTGATGTGCTGGCTGATTTCCTACCAATATCCTTTTATTCGTTTAGTTTTTTTCTTTTTACTTTTAACTGTGGGCCATGCCTGAGTGATTTCTGACTGGCTTACAAGGTTTCTGAAGAATACTAGTGGATTAGAGGTGCTAGGAAGTAATGAAGATTCTTTGCCTGATCAAACTTTACTTGGGGTCCTGAACCTTTTCCCAGACCCATGTGTGTACATCCTCATAAAATCCAGTTTCAACAAAGAACTCTCCTAAATCAGTCTGACAAGAACCCCCTTCCCTTGATTCCTGGTCACTCTCGATATCCCCAGGTGATGTTTGCTTGCCCTGCCTGTCCTCAGCCGGCATCCTGTTAGGTGAGTTTAGCCATAATCCTCCTTGATGTTTCTCCTTAGCGGTCGTCCACTCACTGACCCCCTCTCTGCTGCTAGGCCATGCGTTCCCACTTGCTAACGCTGTATTCAGAGTTGAGCTGAATCTCTCTTCCCCTTCTGCAAGACCCCTGTCCTGGGGTCCCTATGGCTATTACGATGATTCTGAATGAAGTCTGCCTTACCATGCTTTTTAACAAGTGCCATAGAATAACTTTTTTCTTTATAAGAAGAATTGAGACAAAGTTGTTAGACTGAACCAGAATGAATGGGCAGGAAATGAAGGTGAGAATCCCAGGCCAGACGCACAGAAGCAATGTGATGAAGAAACAAGAACCAAGCCAGTTTCATTTCGGATGGACGACTGGAGAGAGCTCAGTGAGACGAGGAAGATCTAGCGTGCACACAAAAGGCACTGCTTGGAACTTTTAGAAATCATTGAAGATGAAGGAAATCCCTTAAGGCTACGGCCCCCAAACCCTACTGGTCAGTGGCCTCTTAGGAAGAAGCTGCACAGCAGGAGGTGGTGGCTGCTGAGCAAGTGAAGCTTCGTCTGTATTTACAGCCACTCCCCACGGTTCACATCACCACCTGGGCTCTACCTCCTGTCAGATCGGGGCGGCATCAGATTCTCACAGGAGCAGGAGCCCTACTGTAAACCACACCTGTGGGGAATCCAGGTTGCACACTTCCTATAAGAATCTAATTCCTCCTCCTCCTCCCTCCCACCTCTAGTCTTATGGAAAAATTATCTTTCACAAAATCAGTCCCTGGGGCCAAAGAGTTTGGTGACTGCCTCTTTAAGGGATGTGAGGTAATTTAGACTTCAGGTAAAACAATGGGACAATTGCAGTTTGCTCTGAACAGACCAGCTTCATGCCTGGTATGTATTAACAGTATTCTAAAAGTATCCAGGTCTGGACAATGAATTATACATAATCCTTCTACTTCTGAAGCTTTGGGCATAAAGGAGGCCTCTTTGGAGGGATTCTGGATGAGGTTTTTATAGGAGTTGTGAAAGCAATAGTTCTTTGAATAACATGCACTTATATTCCCCATCTCTTAAATTCATGGTCATGTTTATCCAGGAAGAAGAGCTTCAGATTTAGAGTCCCAGAAAGCACAGCAATGCCCTCTTCTTCCTTTTGTCCAGATTATTTTCCTCCGAGATAATCACAACAATAGTTTTGAAAAATAGGTCACCTAGATTTCAAAACTATTTTGTTTCCAGCCATCTGGGCCTGAGGATGGTTTTGAAATTAGCTGTTCTTGGTATCATGGCCGAAATCCGACATAGCACATTTATTTGCACATCTCCCAGCGTTGCAGCATTGTTCTGGGTATTTGATATTCAGACGATGTATCAAGAATTTGAGCCTTGCAGAAACAAACCACTCAGCATTTCAATTGGAATCAGTGTGTTGTGCATACAAAACATTACAACGGAAAATCTAGGAATATGTGGTGTTACCGTGTGGGTTTTAAAACCTAAATATTGCTGAGGAGCTGTGAGTTAAATTCTAATCTGCAGGGGTGAGCTCTTTCTCGTCCCCACATTTGCTTTTAAGAAATGCAGAAATAAGTTAATACAGATTAGTAATTTACACCTCTGGATTTCTACCACCTTAGGTTTCTGGTCTGTGTTCAGTGAATGATTCTCAGCACATGCAATCGACTCTGTATAAAGCTTTGACTAAATAGCATCTAAGAAAGCAGGTTATATGACCCCATATATTTCCCACAATGTCCACAATAACTATAAAGAGATTAGTGGCTTCATTTGCAATCATTGCTGGCTTTGTTCTTCTTCCATCTTACTGGAGAAATTGTTAATACTCTTCTTTTTCACCATGCATTTGTGGGGCTGCCAGATTTCTATTCGCAGCTGCTAATTATCATCTCAGAAAATAGAGATGGCTCCATCTCTTATAAAAAGTTGAGTGTGCTATAATTTAAATATAGCTATTTCTCTCTATCTGCCTCAGAAGTAGGGATATGAGAGAAAACATACGGCTTTTGTGTTCTTCCAGACAGTAAGAATAGAGACAAATGATACTAACCCTAACTAATAACAACAAGTATGCATTGAACTTTGACTAGGTGCTGAGAATCTTACCTACATCTTGTCATTAAAAAACCCGGTGAGGTAAATACTGTCACCCAAATTTTTAAGACACTAAGGCTTAGAGAGGTTAAATAGCTTTCCCAGTGTCCCACAGCTGGTGCCTTTTCATGAAGTGAGGATTTAAACTCAGGTTTGACCTTTAAATTTTCTCTTAACCCCATGCTGTGATGTTCATCTTTCATAGTGTGACAGTCAGACGTATCAGATAAGATCCTGCCATTTGATCTTGTGATATATTCGTATTATTCATATATTAGAATTCTTCTGTCTTCCTGGCACCTTCAAAGAAATATATAAAATTAAGGCCCTGATGGTGCTTATAGAATTTTAAATTAATAGACATTGTCTGTGTAAAACTAACTGGAATGACATCATGCTTTAGGTGAGGATTTTTTTTTTTTAATCCATTAAATTTAAGATTCTTCAGGACAGGGATGGCACAGATCATTTTATCCCCATCGGAGAGACATTTGAAGTGTAGTTGTCACTGAGTAATGCTTACTGAATAAATGTTGATTAAAATTAAAACTCATTATTCATGATAATATCATTCTCTTTAGCCGTGAGAGCAGCTCAGAGATAGAAAAGCTGAAATGGACAGCTTCAGTCTCTGCTGTGCTGTGCTCAACAAGGGAGAGAGAGAACTAAGAACGTCTGTCTCTATCCACGTCGTTTACACTTCACTCTTGCCTTTCCCAATTATTTTCCTCCTGTGCTTCCATTTTGCTCCCTATGCGCTTTTGTTTTCCTTTTTACTCTCAATAAACTTTCTGTCTTTCTGACCACTGCTGTTTCAGCATCTCTGTACATAAGGTTATTGACAAAACCGACTGCTTTCCAAGGAAAACAACAGACATAGATTTGGAGGTAAGATTTACAGGCTAAGTGCAGATCTTAACAAACTGTTAATAAACTGCCTTCTGCTTCTAATGGGTTGTGAACAGAGTCTGATTTATCCTCCGTGTAAAAGGGGAGGTGGAAGGGGCACCCTGAGGACCCTTGCAGACATCTGTGTGAGCAAACAAACTTCTTCCAGGAGCTTTGCAAGACTACAAGCAGAGGATGAGCGCAAGAATACCCTGAAAAGCGTACCCCTATGGATTGGTGTATGCTGGGTCAGGACCCTGAAGAAGTGCTCCTTCCAGACCCCTGCTACAGGGGTGTCTGTGTCAATGTTTCTCTCCTGCTGGACCTCACTTTGTCTGCTAGCTATGCCAACGGGGTGATCTTGGCCACACTACTGAAACAAGTGGGTGGTATGAACTTGAATCAGACAACTTACAGAATATGAAAGTGATTTTCAAATGGTAAAGCAAGCTTCAAATGTTGTTTGCTGTTATTACTGGTATCATTTTCCAAAAATTTCTATCAACTGAATGATTAATGGTTTGTTAATGATTAGCTTTCTTTAATAACTGGCCATCTCAAAATTTTGTTTATTGGCATAGTATTTAATATATTTTAGGTGTTTGTACTTTCTAGCAAATATTGCTATTGGTAACTCAGTGTAGAGTCCATGTCTAGGAAAGAATAAAATCAGCCCAGTGGTCTAGACTGAGTGCTGGTTTGAAGTCTAGAGTTTCCAAATTCGTTGTCAGTTGGGAGGGCAACTTGTTACCATTCTGGGCAAGTCATATCTGCTGAGTATGACCATCTTCCAAATGAATTTCCAAATGAGACAAGAGAGAGATTTTCTAGAAGAGCTACGGCACCTGATAGGGAGATCTGTGGTGTACGAAGTTATGATTCACGCATGAGATATATGATTTCTAAGCCCATATTAAGTATTCATTTACCTCTCTTACTATAATGATGAGCATTTGTCCTATAAGGTAAGATATTTGCTGTCTATCTGATGTCAGGCCCACCAAACATTCAAGAACACAAATACAGAGGAAAAAGCCAGATTACTCCCCCAAATATTTATTGTTATGATAGAAATTGTGAATGCTGTATGTAATTTTAATTTTTGAGACTTAAGTATTACTTAATCTGGCAAAATGAAAATACTTCATTGCTTTAATGTCAAAACAACTCCTAATAAAATGAATTCCAGAGCTAAAGCACAGGGTCATCACGATATTGTTCCTTTGCGGCCGGCTCTAGCCTTAAAACTCTGCACTTGCAGTGTTATAAATCACAACTATAAATAAAGAAGGATGCAACGTTTTAGTTTTTGGTTTTAGGCTGAGATATTTAGGTCCTTTTTTCTGTAGACATGAAGAAATGAAGAAAGCAGTCACTAGGAAATAGCACTGAGACTTTTATTTCCCTCAGCTGAGATGGCGATGATATAAATTTAGAATTGAAGTCCTCAAAGGTTGAAATGTTATACCGAGCCAAAGCTTTCCAAAAGCTCACCTGTGTTTGTCATCTTTAAGGTAT
Source organism: Otolemur garnettii (assembly GCF_000181295.1). Taxonomy (NCBI): domain Eukaryota; kingdom Metazoa; phylum Chordata; class Mammalia; order Primates; family Galagidae; genus Otolemur; species Otolemur garnettii. The sequence continues at coordinate 28,565,824 of NW_003852398.1, read as the reverse complement.
ATGTTCTGACCAAGAATGCAATTAAACTATGATAGGCCTCCGGGTTTAGCTGTCTACAGTGATATGCAAGGATTTACTCCAACTGCTGTACATTGATTTTAAGATTCTGCTCATGAAAGAAGTCTTTTTTCTCTTGGAAATAATTTCTCATTAAAAAGTAGTCAGAATTCTTCCTGATTAAGCTGGGTGACTTAAGTGTCTGAGTTAATACAGGTGTCTTATTGAGTGCAAATATGTAGACAGACTTTATTTGCAAAAGGCTGTAATGGGTTTAAGCCTCAATACCTTGAAGACAAGAGAAATTTACGATGTGTGTTTTATAAGAAAATTCAATGTGTAGTTCAGGGAGATAATTTTGTTCTGAGCACTGCCTTAGAACTTCCTTTATGGAACATTAGATTTATGATGGTAAGTTTGTTGGTAAATATGAAGTTGATGATTTAGAGGCTGGGCTTTGGAATGAAAAAAAGAAGCCTAGTATCAGATAGATAGTGGTTCTGCCACCCACAAGATGCATAAGCTTGGACTAGTTACTTTCCTAAGTTTTAATTTTCACCTTGGCCACTACCTCACATGATTGTTAATAGGATTTAATGGGTTCATGAGATGAATAAAAGGGCAAGGGTGTTAACATTAACATCTTAACTAAGGCCCAAGATATAACAGATGCTACAAATCAAAGAAGATACTAGATCAAAATCTAAGCTTTGAGAACCAGTTTCATGATCCTTGCACTTTTTAGCCAAGGATCTTTAATAAAGATGTAGGATGTAAAATGTTTGAGTGTGAAAAGCAGAAGGGTTCTTTAGATGACTTGGGGAAAGTGGGTTAGAGGATCATAGGGCACCCCCGCTTCTTAACCAGCAGCCTAGTGAAAGGCTTGAACAAGCCCATGGGGAGAGCTTAGTATAGGTTTCTCAGAACCATAGAGGCAACAGACCTGAGTATGACTCTCCCAAGATAATGTGGAAGGCGGCAGAGAAAGAAAAAGAGAAAGAGAATGAGGTGCTTTCCTGGGACAGGGAGACAGGCGGCTGCTGCATCTACAGGAAATTGCCTTCTCTCTGATCTCTCTAACACCCTGATTTTCAGCCCGAGGGCTGCAGCACATGTGTGTGCTATGAGAGCATCTTAGGTGTGCCTCAAAAAATTTTAAAGATTGTTAATTAAATTATTTTTTAAAGAAGTTCAAAGTAGAGAAAATATGTTATTTTTTTCACTCTTTTCTTTCTTTCTTTCTTTTTTGGATCAACATAATTTAACTGTGCTGTGGAAGTTTAACTATAGGTTCAAGTGTGCTGTGAAATAAAAAAGGTTGAAAAACGCAGGTGAAAGAAGATGTGAATATCCCACCACATTCATGCCACAGGCAGAGAGAAGCTGACCTGGACTGTTCTCACATATGCCCCAAAGCCCCTCCTGGAAGGTCCTTGGGACTCCATCCACGAGGGTCCTTGCAGAGTGTGCTCCTAACAAACAGCAGCAGAGCAAGGGGGTGGCCAGCCACTGAGCAGCACTGCCCGAGTCATGAGAGTAAGAGCTCCAGGACCCATGGAAGAGCCTCAGAAGATGCCACAAAAATATCCACCAGGTGAAAGAATCAGCTTCAAGTGCATTTTTCTTGTGGCCAACAAATGTTCTACAGGAGAAGAGAGCATGGAGCCCTCTTGAAGCAGCATCAGAGCACCAGTTCACCCTGTCCCCATTCCCTGTCCCTTTCCAGCTTCAGAGAGAGAATTGGACGGTGAGAAAGGGTGAGAAAAAAAAAGACAGCAAGATCCCTTCCCACCTTAAATCAAGTTCAGAGCTGTGATCATCCTCTGGGACTAGAAAGCCTAATTTCTGAAATGAGACTATCTGTGACTTAAAGAAATCACAGTACTTTCTAGACTGAACAGAGAAGGCAAAGCCCTGCTCATTTTCCACCTAGGAGCCAATGGAAGACTTTTCTACTACATATGTACATTTTAAGAGAACAATGGAAAATAAGAACAAAGCACTTTGCTTCATGTTCCATTAGCTGCATTTACTCAAAGTACAACTGATGATGGGGGTGATGGGGATAAACAGCTCTTTTTCTTTTTTTTAACCAACTGAAAACTGTTACTTTCTGGACATCAGACTCTCATTCATACAATCATATGAATTAATTTTTCTTGAGTTACATTTTTAACCTGCCAACTTGGCTTTAGCCAGATGCCACCACCTGTAAGGAGGAATTGTTACATACACTCCAGCATGATACTACGTAAGGCTAACTAGTACATCAGTGGGAATGTAGGTGACACCAAGATCTGATGTATAATTACAGAATCAGGATGCAGGACACATGCTACCCACAGTCATAAAGAAGATATTGAGGATTGACTGCCAGGTCACACATAACATAACTTTATTGATTATTAGTATGCTGGGAAGTTAAGAACATTGCTGAAAGTTAGGGATATGTGGCAAACAGGTCTAATACAGCCTTGTTCCTGAAGGACAAGCCACTTTCATGAAATTTCTTTTTCTACCAATTGACAAGAGCCCTTCCCAGGCTGGAACCTTGTGGCTGTCACATGAAGGATGCCCTGGATTGCCATGGCCTTCCCATCCATGCTCAATAAACCTGCATTTCCATAAACCTTTGGACAACTTAAAAGTAGTAGTCAAGGTTTTCGGGGTGGCCACAATCAGCTTGGAATCTTTGTCACCCATGCTCTCTCATTGTCCTGGAATCCCCTGGCATAATGAAGGATGAAGGTAAAGTCCTAACATCCAGCTCTGATTCCAGGACCAGAGCTTAGCACAGCAAGTACCAGTGTGTGCTTGATGAATGATAGCTGCAGGGAAAGAGGGTCTTCTTACCACAGCCCATCTGGAAGAGCAGACTTCACATATAGGGTAGGTGAAGAGGAACATTGTCTCAAAAATGAGCTGTGGGTTTCTTTTATGTAGGGAGGTATTTGAATGTAATTATAAATGGCTGGAGCTGAAAGACCCAACGAGAGCACTTACTACAGCCCCTCGCAAGAACCTAGACAAGTAACTGCTCATCCTCATGGAGGCCTGACTCAGGATGGAGGTTATCAGTGCAGACAGCCCCGCCCCTTCAGGCCTGAGAGTGTACTGCAGATCTATCCCCCTGCAAAAACCTGACTACTAAAATGCAAACTTGCTAAGCTGAATTAGGTGTTAAAATGTCACTTCACGAAGAAATATTTTACTAAATATTTAGTATTAAATACTAAAATAATTTCAGTACTTCTCCGAATACAGTGGGTGTCAAAAACTGTATACACATTTTAAGAGATGTTATTTAGGTATTACTTCTTGAAGTTGAACTGAAGGTACCATTACTGGTCCAGTGTACCTAAACATGCTGTGAACATCTATGTTACCTAAAATTCAGACACTTTTGGGGAATGATTGTTTTTACTTCCAAAAATACCTCTCAAAATGTGTGTACACTTTTTGGCTTTCCCCAGTGTAAATTAAAAGACATTTGCCCAGAATATATCTAACATAATCCCAATAATAATTGAATTGCTAAACACATCAGATATATACTTTTTAAAAAAATTATAACTTTTTCAGCTGCAGAATATGATTTACCAAAATGCTGTTTCTTAGGACAATTTGTGTGGTGTTTGTTTATTCATTTGAGTTGCAGTATTTCTTTAAAACTAAATTTTTTGAAATGAACACCTATAACTCATTTAATATACTATAAGAAAGTAACGCTTCTAAGTAACAACTTTTTCCTAGAAGCAAAGAATTTTGCTTACTTTCTTGATTAATTCACCAGGTTAAAAAATCTTTATTTTACTCTGTATTATCTATAAAGCCTGGTAATATATTTGTTACATGGTAAAAGAAAATATTTACACAGAAAGCTGGTAGAAATGGGCAATATTCATTCCAGAGTTTAACTGAAGGAAAACAGTTTTGCTCCACCAAAGGACAAGAAAGTGTTTTCTTTCTAGCCCCGGGGAAAGCCTGTCAGCTATAATTAAGTATTGAATTAATGCTACTAGTTTAGAATCAACAGTCAGTAGAATCAATACCTGAGCTTGAATAAAGTATGGGTATAGCAAGCATCAGCACAACCACTGAAAAGAAACAGAACTCAAGATGACCTCCGCCTGCTGCTCCTTGTCACCTGTCCTTAGTGATCGAAAGGGCGGTAGTATTAATGTTGGCTTAATGATGAAAGGTGCAGCTGAAGATTTCATTTAAACACACACATGCACAGACACAAGCACACATGCACTTAAGCACGCTATTTTAAAAGAAAACAGCTTTGCCACTACAAGACCACGCTGCTAAACAGTGCGTTGCTGCTTTGACAGTGCTTCATGTGTGACTTCTCTTTGTTCCCCACAAGCCCTGTGGATCACATGTATTTTTATACTATTGTATCTTTCAGTGAATTTTGTGTGAGTCTTTGGCCAAGGTTACAACATGTACATGGAGACAACCAGAGACATCCTTAGCTGTCATAAACACCCTGATGCTTATTGATTCAATGCAGCCACGGGCAGGATGTCCCCTCTTATCCTGGGCCTCCTAGCATCATGCTGGCCAGTATTTTGCTCTCTTCCTAAGTCAACTCATTCTTGAGCTGTTCTGCAGCAAGAAATGAGTTTGTTTTCATTCTTTCCTTCATTCATAAATATTCAAGAAATATTTACTGGGCATTTACCATGTGCCAGTGTGCCAGGTCTATGCGAAGGAACTGACAAAAGTTTGGCTCCCACAAAGTTTGCGATCTTGTGAGAGAAGACAGACAAAAACAAAAACTAAGTATTCAGTATGGTAGGTGATAAGTGCTGAGAAGAAATTCCAGCAGGGTAAGGGGTTAGAGGGATGGGGTTTAATTTATGCAGCATGATCAAGAAAGCAGACTGCTGGTGCTCAAAAATGCTTGTTGTGTACGCGAATGAGAGCAGCTGTGTGTAATCCTGCTACATTTGTTAGTTGGCCCCTCAGGAAATGATGGCTTGTACATTACTTTGTTACTCCCTCCCCCAGGTTTTTTCTTTTTTAATTTATTAGACCGTTAATCATCTCTATACCATTTGGGGGTTGGGAGGAAATTAATTATTGAAATGTAAGGATTAATGGCTTAGAAAAATATATAGCTCGGCACGTAGTAGGTATTTTACAAGACTTGTTAACTTATAGCAATGTAAACCTTTCATGTTCTAGAATTCCACATGGCTTTTCTGAATCTGCAGTGTTTGTCTTTCTCCCTGTGAGAAACCTTGCAAATTACAATCATAATCATAATCAAACTTACTGAGAACTTACTGGGACAAATAAATGAGCTGCCATGTTATTTCTTTAGATCATCATCTTATGAATGCTCACACACATGCTGAGGGGAGTACTTCTGAATTCTTTTTTCATTTGTTTTTTACAGACACATGGTTAGAGGGGTTGCAGAAACATCTCTGCATTCTATAGGTTGCAGGAGCTTCCAGCCAAGGCTATGTGACTTCAGATAAGCGAAAGTTCTTTATCACACTCAAGCGCATTATCTGTATCAAGCTATGGTCTGCATTTAATCGGAAATGACTTTTATGTAGAAGGCTGGTTGGCTTGCTGAAGATATTAATACAAAAAGTGCTGATGGTACTTGAATAATAGTACTTGAGTGGGTGGGTGTGCGTGGAGGAGAAATGTTTTGTTTTAATCAGAAGCTGTGTATCCCTAACAATAAAATGCTGGCATTCAAATTTGATCTCAAAGGACATTTATAGCCCTAATATTTTTAACATCTCTGTTCACTAATGGGATGAGGTTGAGGTTAGACAAGACAGAAACCTGGATTAGTAATTTATCCTTATTGTCTCTCCATTATCCCAGAAAACAATTCAGGGGTAGGCTGCCCGGCTGGACAGTCTAACGCTACTTTGAGTTTTTATTTGAGAACGCTCCACGGCACCTAACATCCTAATGAGTGCAGGGAATCCGCCAGGGGTGTCTGGCTCCCTTCTATTGTTTTTGGTCTAGGATATTTCACCAGGGTTGGTTCTAGTTTCCTTGCAAATTCTCTGGAGGCTTCAACTCCAAAAAGCTCAGCCTTGAGAAATGACTCAAAAATTTCATTCCTCCACAGAGGCTGGCTTTTTCCCAAGGCTAATCAGAAGGCTGCCTTCCGTTTGTCCTCTTCCCTCCTTCCTCCCTTTTTCCTTCCTTTTTCTTTTTCTTCCCTCTCTTTCCCTTTCATTCCCTTTCTTTCTCTTTCTCTCTTTTTAAAATCAAGCTGTCTCATTTATATCCCAAAGAGAAAAAGCCAAATAAATGAACCAACATGTCAAATCGTCCTGTTTCTAAATGGTAAAAGGAGATATCTAGGGTAACTAATAAAACTTTACCCCAACTATGCTTGCCAAAGGAAAATGAGTCTTCTCTGGCCCATTATCTTTATCTCATAAGGACCGGGTACTACGGCTATGATAAGGAACCAACAGCATGCAACGGGACTTCACAGTATGCTGTCATTACGAACATTCCCAGATGCAAGTTTAGTGGACTTCTTTGGCATTAATAAATAAATTGGCAAAAACTTTCAAAGGCTAAGTGAGGCCTAGACCACTCCCAGTTGCATTGAAAAATGAATAAAAATGCAAACCAATTCTCCAAATATTGTTATATATTTTAAACTTATTAAACCCACCAATATTGTTTTTTAAGCAAAATGTGAAGAACAATGTAAGTGTGCTCCTCACGAAAAGAATTACAGTATGTACTGTGTAAAATTAATCACAATTTACTACAGGCCGGAAGGTCTTGCCATGGTTCACAAATTTAAAGCTTTAAAATGGATGACGGATATCTTTTGACCCTGTCACGATATCTCTGTGACTGCATACAGGTCTTTACATGAACATAGCATGGAAGTTTTAAAATAAGATCTGTACCTAGCCCGTCTCATATGTTCGGAAAGCAGCCACAGAGTGCTTCTTTAATACCAGATCCTACAGGAAAACAAGACAGCCAAGTGCTGGGGGATGAAATGTAGATTTACCCGAACATATTTGCCAATGTCCTGAGGATAGCACATCAGCAACATAGTAACTGGTATAGAGAAATGAGGATTAAACTGTCTTAACATGATTTGAACAACTCGGGGTCTACTCTTTCAGATTCCCAAACTTTGGGATTTTGCTGGATTCTACTTAATTAACCACTCTTGGCTTTATTAACAGAGAATGTCATGCATAACAAAACCCTGTCTTGACATCTCTGTATCGTCTTTAGAGTCACCAGTGATGGTCTTTGGTGTGGCTCTTAGTGACCACTCAAGGACAATGACAGCCATCCTTCCCGAATCACACCAGACTGACATGGAGATTTCAGCACTTAAATTTGATTTTTATGGCCTTTTATTGTTCGTAATTATATTTCTCGCATCTGCTATTGAGTCTGCAAATAACAGAATCTCCTCTGATCTGTAACTTTCTTATTTCCTAGGAGCTAAAGATTAAAGAACCAACTTTGTAGGCTGCGTCTTTTAGAAAAGGACACAGCCTTGGAGCAGTGAAATTACGAACATAGGATAAAAGGCATCAACTTTAGTGCCTGGACTTTGGTGAATTATTTTTGTACTTTTGCTTAACCAAAGACTCTCTGAGCCTCAGATTCTTCATCCATAGAATTGTGCATAGAATTTTAGTGAAGATCAGCATATTGATACGGTGTAATAGAAATAGATGACATGCTTCTATAGCAGTCTAATATTGTATATGATTACATTTAATAATATAGACAGGTATCTATCTGTTGTGTTGAAGATAGATGAGATTTCCAGACCACTAAACTATGGGGAGATGAGATCAAATTTTGAAATTCTGAGAGTATAAGCTCTAAATTGAGAAGATACAAAGGTGGTTAGAAACATGGTTAGAAAGAAGTGAACTTTTTTTTTATGTATCAGACTCAGCGAGAGGAAGCAGTTGCACTTTCTCATGATTTGTTAGCGCATCAAAGCCAGCCCGCCATAGCAGAGCTTCACCGAAGTCAAGGAACAATGGCTTTTCAGCCGGGTAGAGGTATTTCCCCATCTAATCTTCTCCTAAAAAATGTCTGATGACCTAAATTGTATTCATGGATGAAA
>NW_003852398.1:28555973-28557222 GCF_000181295.1 Otolemur garnettii | reverse complement strand
GATAGGGTCTCACTCTGTTGCCCCAGGCCAGAGTGCCACCATGTTAGCCTAGCTCACAGCAACCTCAAACTCCTGAGTTCAAGCAGTCCTCCTACCTCAGACTCCCGAGTGGTTGGGACTATAAGTGCCCACCACATGCCTAGCTAATTTTTCTATTTTTATGAGCTATGGGGGTCTCTCTCCTCCTCAGGCTGGTCTGGAACTCCTGAGCTCAAGGGATCCTCCTGCCTTGGCCTTTGAAGAGTGCTAGGATTACAGGCACGAGGCAACACACTTGGACTTTCCTCCATTTTTAAGCATATACCTTCATTCATTAGTATAAATATACACTTTCATTTTTCTGAAGACGGCTATTACTCAGAAATTCTTATATGCATAAATCTGAAGCATTTCTGCCACTCACATATTTAACCTTATAATTGGAGACCTAGTTAGTAGTCTGTTGGTATGCTTTAGCATAGTTTGTTTAATGATGTCCACACCTTTTAACATTTATAAGCTATTTATTCTGCTAATAAAAAAACGAAGTCACCAAATGAGCTGAGGCCCATAAATTAGTGTGTTAAGGCAGGAGATTAAATTTTTCTCCTAATGTCTTTGCCAGAACCAGCCCTCCATGTAGAAGAAGCTGTCTGTGTGCCCAGTACTTATTATTAATTGGGTAACCTTGATTCACAGGATGTGAGAAAAACTTTGCATAACCACAAATATGCCTCCCCACTTGCCCACAGGCCATAGTGCCATTCTTCCCCCCAGTAGAGCCATGAGGAGCTCTTTTAAAATATAAGGTTCTTTTAAACTTTGGTACTGCCATGGTACAACCAGAGAAGGCTGACTGGTGCTAAGCCATTTGGCTGACTTTGGCCAGCAATCAAGTTTAAGGAAAGGAACTGCCCTCCACTTCTTAGCTGGAGATAAAGACTAGAAACCATCACACATATAAGAAACCTTGCAGAAAAAAAAAAAAAAGGTTAAAATATCACTTGTACTTAACCAGCAAGAGTTTCTGTTCTGAAGGTAAATAAAATCAGTTAAAGAAAAAAAATTGTAACACTGAACACAAAGGGGCCTGAAACATGAAGATTCTTGCAATAACAATTGATAATTAATCAAAGATGTAAATAAGCAGAAAGAGGCTGCCCCTCCATCCCGATGCACATTTTTGCATAAGCACAAATATGCCTCCCCACTATCTCCCTCATGCTGTGTTCCAGCCAAATGGGACATTCACTATTCACCATGTATGTCC
>NW_003852398.1:28555201-28555782 GCF_000181295.1 Otolemur garnettii | reverse complement strand
ACTCTGTCTAGAATGTCTAAATGCAAAAATTATCTCAAGGCCTGGATTTGCTGAGCTATTTACTCGCTGACCTATATTCTTCAAGGTGCACCTCATACATTACCTCTTTTGGAGGGCCGTTTTCCTAGACCTTATTACTTATAGCAGTGATTGGGAACATTTACTGTATCCTGAGCACTCTGCTAAGGGTTCATAGACTTACAAGTGAGAAAAGTATAATGTGGTATCAAAGAGTTCTGAGTGCCAGGGTTCAAATCCTGTGGCTCAAAGGAGTAGGGCGCGGGCCCCATATACCGGAGTGGTGGGTTCAAACCCAGCCCCGACCAAAAACTGCAAAACAAACAAACAAACAAAAAAAACAACCTGACTCTACGTCTAATTGGCTATACAAACTTGGGAACTTATTTACGTTCTCTGTGTTTCAATGTTCTTGTGTATGAAATGTGGATAATCATAATACAGTTAATACCTAATAAAGTTATTATGAGGATTACATGAAATAATACATATAAATCCCATAGAACAGTTCCCAGCAAACTGTAATTATAGTATAAATACCAGATGTTGTTACTGTGATACTT
>NW_003852398.1:28553107-28554307 GCF_000181295.1 Otolemur garnettii | reverse complement strand
AGATCCCTAATAAATGTCAGACTGAATTGCTCTTCATGTTGGAAGCTGGATTACGAAAAATCAAATGTTGTGTACCAAATGAAATATTTTGCATATATGCTGGCACTCTGTAATCACAAGGGGTTTGAGTCCAATTCCTCTATGAATGACTGATGAATGAGAAACCACTTTTGCATTAGTTAAGAGACTTAGTTGTGTAATTGGATTGAGCAGATATCTTGACCCAAGCTTATCAACATTTTTTTTTTTGAGACAGAGTCTTATTAGGTCACCGTCGGTAGAGTGCTATGGCGTCATATCTTACAGCAGCCTCAGACTCTTGGGCTTAAGCAATTCTCTTGCCTCAGCCTCCCAAATAGCTGGGAGTATAGGCACCCACCTCAATGCCCGGCTTTTGTTGTTGTTGTTATCATCGTTGTTTAGTAGGCCCTGGTTGGGTTCAAACCCACCAGCCCCAGTGCATGTGGCCAGCAACCTAACCACTAAGCTACAGGTAACTTTTTTGTTTGTTTACTTTACTTACTCATTCTAAACCAAGTTCCTCATCTATAAATAGAAGATAAAAATAATATCTTCCTCTTAGGGTTGTTGATTAATAAAATTAAGTGAGAATATTAATGAAAACTATTTAGCATTGTGACTCATATATAGTAAACACTCAGCATTGTGACTCATATATAGTAAACACTCAGCAAAGTTTACTTGATAAATAAAAACTTATTACTTTTGCAAAGTCAAGTAATTAAAGAATACTTCTTACCATCCAAGCAATTGCTCTTGTCTAGGTCTAAAATCTTCCTCAGAGAAGACCACAAATTTTGTGAAATAAAGTTGAGTGAAGATGAAGGCAGCGAAAGTAAACAACTCACTTGGGAAAGGTTCCCTGAAAGGGTTGTGTGAGAAACAGAAGGAAGGGGAGCCTTTTCCTGGTAAACAGCTTTATTTTTAACCCAAGGGTCACAATTCCCACTGTGATAAAGGCCCCATCAGAGATTCTCTAATCTCGCTGAGAGACTGAATTTCACACGCTGTGCTCATTCATTTCCATACTCATCTGCAATTTGTTAAGAGCTGCACAATTAACATTGGTGTAAAATATGAGAGCCAGTAAGAAGAAAAGAATAAGCACATAGTTCTTCCTAGGAAGGTACAACTCATGTTGTCAGAAAATACACACACACACACACACACACACACACA
>NW_003852398.1:28503529-28552740 GCF_000181295.1 Otolemur garnettii | reverse complement strand
ATTATAGTAACCTAAGCAGACTAGTGCACTAACATTTGTATTAAATTATTTCCCATCCTCCATTAAAAGTAATGGTTATATTTTTCCCATGAAAAGTCAGGATGGGTTTTAAGAAAAAGAATTTTTGTGTCCCTTTCAAGTTAAGGAGTCTCTTTGGAAGATGCAGTTTTTATCATTTGACTTTTACACTCCAGACAAAAAGAAATAATGACACCCCCACACGTAAACTTTGTTTTGTAAAGCAGCTCTTCATTAGGAAATCTCTTCCTCAAGGGCCACCCTCTAGAAATCAAACATGGCCCCACACAGGGAGACAAAGACAGGCCACATGGCCAAATCAGTGCACGGTTGGCAATGACACAGGCTCTTTGTTAGATGAATTTTACTCTTTTTCCATCCGGAATTCTTTTTGGCTGAAAGGATTTTACAGTTCCATCTTATCAGGCAAGCCACCCTTGGCACTTTTTGGTTAAGGAGGGCAGGACAAAGCTGTGGTCTGGGTGGACAGACTAGGTTCCCTCAGCTCTAAGGACTGCAGCCTGAGAAGGCTGCTACTGTTTATGCTGATTTCAAGTGTTTGTTTATTTATTCTTCCTTCCTGTAAGTACTTTTTTTTTTTCTGATGTAGAATTTTATTTTTGTTCAAGAAGTAAAGATTTCACTGGCTATTTTAGGCATTTCACTACAGTTTTAGGTTATATTGTTTTTGTAGTAAACCGAAAGTCCAAGAAGAACTCTGTTGACCCAAGACTTCCTCAAGCTATAGGTGGGTAATAAACTCTTTTTATTTTTAAATTAAATCATAGCTGTGTACAATAATGCATTTATGGGTACAATGTGCTAGTTTTATACATAATTTGAAATACAACAAACTGGTTAAGGTAGCCTTCACTGCACTTTCTTAATTATTGTGTTAAGACATTTATACTCTACACTTAGTAGATTTGACATGTACTCTTGTAAAATGCACCATAGGTGTGGTCTGACCAATTACCCTCCCTCCACTTGGAAGCACTTCCTTGACTTAGCCAGAAAGAATTGGAAATGTTGAACCTATTAGTACTTTTGAGATCTGCTGTGTGCCTGGTACTGAGCAAGGCTCTGGGGATAGTGCGGGAAGAGGACAGCTCCCATATCACGAAGTAGTATGTAAATACAGAGTACTGCATGGAATTAGCCAAATTAACAAGAGATAAAGCAAAGTAATAGATGACTCTGAGTTGTCATTTAGAATGAGTCAACTGGGGACAGGGTGGCTTCTCCCAGGGATGACATCTGATGTATAGAGAGGGATCACCTATGCTCAGATGGAGGAGGAGTCAGAGCAATTACTACAAAGGTCCTGTGGGGGAATTACCTTATTTTGTTTGAAAATCAGCATGAAGACTGGAGTGGCTGGGGTGGAAAGGGGTGTTGCTGGGTGCTGCTGGATCAGGAAGGCTATGTGGACTGTGATCACGAAAGCTGGGGCTGTATTCTAAGTACTCTGAGAAACCACTGCCTGGCTCTGAGTTAAGTGAGGGACAAGATCAACCTAAGCACAATGGCCAACTGATATAACCCAGCCTGTAGCCTGTTTTTGGAAACAAAGTTTGACTGAGGCAAAGTATTCTCTATAGCTGCTTTTGAGCTACAAGGGGATAATTGAGTGGTTGCGACAGGGACCTTATGGCCCACAAAACCTAAAATATTTACTACCTGGCTCTTTACAGAAATAGTTTGCTAGCGGGGAAGCAGGAGACACAGGATGGAGGCTGTGCAGCCACGCACTGCAGAGGGATGGGGGCTGGTACCACGGCGGTTGGTAGCAGCCCCAGGGTGGGAGGTGAACTGATCTAGGACATGCTTTGCAAGAAAAGATGACAGAATTTGCTGGTGAACTCATAGTCTTGGTGGACAGAAGAGAGATAAGACACAAAACATTTCTAGCTTTTTGACTAGAGCAACTGAGTGGACATCAAGGCCATCTGCCGATATAGGGAGCTCTAGGGGAGGAGTTGAATTGTGTGAAGGGTGAGAACGAAGAACTGAGGGAGAATGTGCATTCATTTAGAAGTACCCTCTTTACATGGCTTCTCTTCTCACCCTGAATGATAAACTATAAAGAGAAGGCAGAGGCCATGCCTGTGTCGCTCACCATTATAACTCCATGACTTCCCCAGTACTGAATGTGGTAGAAGCTCAGTAAGTATTGGTTTTGTTGAAAAGAAAATCAGCAACCATTTCCTGAGAACTTACTATGGCATAAGGAATGGGGTGAGGCACTTCACATAAATAAAGTTACTTAATCTTTACAAAACTCCCTCAAGCTACTTGCTGCTATAGCTGCTATGCTAATTCTACAGACTTAGAGACTGAGGCTGCGAGGAAAGGATTAAACGCACAAATGTCTTTCCTCCAGGGTAAGGACATCTAAATGTTAGGTGAAGGGGACTGTGCACTGAATGAAGGGAAGTGGTAGGACGTGGCATTGTGGAAATGCAGCCACACATTATTGCCATGTCTCACTTTTTCATGGAAAGCTAGAAATCCAGTCTATTTTACAAGTATGAAGTTTCCCAATTAAAAAAATAAAAGACATAGCACCATTGGTCGAGAGTGAGGATTAAAGAATCCAATCCTGGCAGCCATCGCTCACATTTTCCTCTGTGTACTAACCACTTCTCTGGTGGGAGAAAAGCTAATCTATTCCTCAGTAAATATTATCGGTGAGACTGGTGTAACACGCTGTGCCTGTGTGCTCAGCTAAATGTATTTTTTATTGAAGACGTTTCTTATAATAGCTAAGGGCTGCACTAGGCACTCACTTTTTGTGTCTGGAACACTACAGCCATTCTCAGATGTCTGAACATCTGCCTGATGACTGGAGTGAGCCCTCAAACCATATTGCCAGGGCGGCTGATGAATTCCTGTCGTCCTCTTAATGCAATGATGCAGCTATGCTGGCTTCACCGTGCCAACAAACCACGTGATTTTAGAACTAAAGGTATTAAGTGCTTCCTCCCTCCCCCCATGCTTTTCTTTTGAGATTCAGTTTGTTACTAAGTTTGGTTTTTGGATATCCCATTGATGTTATCATTGGCTTATCTTTTCCATTTTCAGCATAACAGCCTCTAAACAGTATAACAAGGAGGAAAATAAGATGTTTAAAATTTCTAGCAAATTCAGTTTGGTGAACAATTACTGAATACTATTATATGCCAGGATCTGTGCTAGGCCCCAGGATACAAAATAAATGAGCCATTGCCCCCACCCATGAGCACTCACTTTCCAGTGAGGGAGACAGACCCATAAAAACAAGACATTGAGACACGTATTATAATGGAAGGATGACAAAATGCTTTGGGAACTTAGATAAAAAGATGATTAATAGTGACTTCATGGGGGCAAAGTGGAGAGAAGTCTGGGTCAAGGAAAGCTATACATGAATGCTTACAGCTTAGCTCTAACTTTAAGGATGACAGGAATTTCAGAATTCAGGTCTAACAAGAAGTACGTTCTGGGTAATAGAAACTCATAGCTACTAAAAGCTACCACAGTGATATTATTATTGTGTCTGCACTGATAACTCATTCCTCAGGACAACCCAATAAATTCAGCTTGTTTTAAATCCTCACTTTGCAGATTAAGAAACTGAGACCCAGAAAGGTGAAGTAATTTAGCCAGGTTCTCATGGGCAGTAATTGGCAAAACCTGTATTGTATTCCAGGTCTGTATGATTTGAAAGCCTGAGCTCCTAAACACTAAATTCTAACACCAGGGAGGGTAAACAGCATGCAGACGTAAAATATTTTCATTTGAGACTACAGATTAGTCCGTTATAAGTAGAAGATAGCTTACATTGTGGTGTGTTTGATAGGTGCACAAGTGGGAATGAGCTGTGTATATTTCAATATAAGTCTTGCCAAGTAAACCGAGTCCAGATTCTATGATTATGGAGTTGGAGCTTTACTTAAGGATGCGCACTTTAGACAAACCCAAGTGCTTTGAACAAGTTTTGAAGAAAGCAAAAGCTACCTTCCTTATCTATTAGGCATTACTGAACTAAACCAGACAAATGATGATGATGGGCTAAGCAAGGGCATTGGCAGTGAGGACAAAGAAGATGAGGATGTGTAAAGAAGCTGTGGAGGGAGAACCAATATGATTTCAGGATGGATTAATTAGAAGGATGAAGTAGGGTCCACGGATGACACCAGGGATTCCGACTTGAATAACTGGGTAGGGGTTGAAGTGAAATTTGGAACACAAGAGGAAGGTCCATGGATGTTCAAGTGGATACATCTAAGAAATAATTGGTAATACAGAGATTTGTCCTGAAGACACAGATTTAGGAGTCACAAGAAAGAGGAAATCACCTACTCCCAGGCAGAATGTGTGGAATGAGCAGAAATAAAGACTTCTGACACAAAAACCACACCAGTGATAGTCACATATGGATATTAACAATAACATTTAACTTGATATTAGGCACCATTTTATTGCTGAAACTGCAAGAGAGTTTCGGCATGGGTCTAGTTGCTCACTGCACAAAGATCCAATTATTGAGACAATGAGGATTGACAAGGAAGAAAGAAATTTTTAATACAACAGATGTATTGTCAGGAGAACGAAAGAAACTGCCTCAAATCTATCCTTCTCTCTCTGACGAATGGAGCTCAGGGGCTTTTAAAGAAAGGGCCAATGTGCCTTGGGGCAGATTATGGTATATCTCACAAGGGATGTATTGGGGGTAGGTTGTGAGGATGGTGAGTCTTGACATCAGAAAGTCTACCCAGGAACCCTGAGGATCTCAGCTCCTTTGTCTTCTACAAAATCTACCATTTTTTTGGGAAACAATTCAAAAGGTCAAGCATAGGATTATAAAAAGCATGTAGAGGTCCCTGAAAACATGTAGGGGTCAGTGAAATTTGTTGACGGGGCTAGTTGCCAATCTTCTTAGTACCTCTGTAATTTGTTAACTGGTGGAAACCAACCAAGGTGGAATAACTTTTTGTTTTTATTTTTTATTTTTTTATTTATTTAAGAAATAGGGTCTTGCTATGTTGCCCAGGCTGGAGTGCAGTGGCTATTCACAGGCATGATCATTGTGCACTACAGTCTTGAACTCCTGGCTTCAAGCAATCCTCTACCTCAGCCTCCTGAGTAGCTAGGAATACAGGTGTGTGCCACCACACTTGGCTCTTTTTCTTTAGTAACTAGTCTATCTGCAAGAATTTCATGGCTACAGCAGGGGGCTTTTGTGAGGACTTTTGTGAAGACCTCTTTTTGCTTATCTGTGTTGTCAGATATCATGAAAAGTATGCATGGATTTTTTTTTTAAACTGAAGAACATTTGTTTATTTCTCACTAAGACTTTATCTTGAAGACATAAGTAAGCTGTTACCAACCCCCACCCCACCCTGAAAATGAGTTAGTATGGTCAATGTTATAAAGAAGATATGAACAGTCTGAAGGATTGGAACCAACATTAGCTGACAAAGAACAACTTTCATCCTTTTGCTAATCACTTTAGCTAGTGTTTGTGTACTTAATGTGTGGCCCAAGACAACTCTTTTTCTTCTCTATGGTAGCGAAGAACTCTTTCTCTATGGTAGAAAAGAAACATTCACTTATACAATGTTCTGAACATTCACTTATACAAGGATAAAAATAAGGTGAACACATTTCCTTTAGGGACCCACATCGAGAATTGAGATCATTTAATTTAACCTCAAAACATGTGTACACCCTGTATTGCTCTAACCAAAAGAAATGCCAGGGCAGCCCCTGTGGCTCAAAGGAATAGGGTGCCAACCCCATACGCTGGAGGTGGTGGGTTCAAATCTGACCCTGGCCAAAAAAAAAAAAAAGAAAAA
Source organism: Otolemur garnettii (assembly GCF_000181295.1). NCBI lineage: Eukaryota > Metazoa > Chordata > Mammalia > Primates > Galagidae > Otolemur > Otolemur garnettii. The sequence goes on along the minus strand of NW_003852398.1, from coordinate 28,546,882 downwards.
AGAAATGCCAATTACTTATAAGCCACCATATGAAAACAGGTGAGTAGATCAGTGCAAAGGGAAAAGACCAGTATGAATATTTAAATTCTTTTTAGAAAAGGATATTCGTGATGGTTACTAACAGCCCAACCATAGTAAATTAAAGTATAATAATAGTTTGAAAGAATTCTTTTTCTTTTCAAAGTTTCTTATGTTTTTCATGTAGTGACCAAAGTGTCAGAGATAAGAAGACATTTTGTGTTTGTGTTGTGTTTACAGGAGAAATAATTTAAGTCAGTAAAAAATGACAGAGCCTTCACCCCTTCCTCCTATACACACACAGATGGGAGCATTCTAATCACCGAGCCTTAGAATTACTGCATACTTGACCTTCTGAGCTATTCAGAAAAGTTTTATTCGCGAAAAGTTCTCACGGTTGTAAAACATTAAACAGAAAGAACCTGTTCAGCGTGATGAGTTGTGTTTGTATTTCTTTTTGTCCGAGGAATTGAAAAAGCTTTACAAAGAAGATCTAATAAATCTCTTTAGGATAATTGTGCGGGGGGGACTCTTGTCCACTCAGTGGGGACTGGGGCAGGTAAAGGGAGAACAGAGACTGAGAGAGAAGCAGGGTGGACAGATGGCTGCTGCTGTCTGAAGTCATCAGAAACGTGGAGGGCCACACACATTTATCTGCCGAAAGGACTTCTCTGCATAACAGCCCGCTCTCGTCCGCCCCACGTGGTAGCTGCTGCTTCTGGATTTACCATCTGTTATTAACACAGGTGAACAACAGAGAACAAGACACCGCAAGTGCAGAGTAGGGCAGTGCAGGAAGAAAGACAAGGAAAGTGAACAATTACAAAGCACTTCCTATGTTCAGGAAACCAGGCAGGATACTGTCGTGTTTTACAGTAGGTGCTCAACGGATGCTTATTTTCTCTCCTTTTGCATAAGTTGTGCTATTTGATTAAAGGAAACAGAGTTTTATAGGGGAAAAGAAGAGCAGCTCTGTGAAAGAATGTTGCTGATCATGAAGGAAATGAATTTATGTACGCTTGGAGACGGGACAGAAGCCCTGGGCCTGCTTACGTGATCCATGCAGGATCATACCCAGGCAGGACCCACTCCACTCCCAGAAAGGATCACTACCAAAAATGAAGCCCCTGAAGGTCAGGAGCAGCCACTGGGACAAAGAACGCAAATTTTCCACAGTACTTTTCTCTAGTGAAGTGGATTAGCAGGGCAGAGGAGAACTCTGCACAAATGAAGTCACTGCTTAGTTCTTGACTTTGGCATGACAGTGGAGACGGGGGTGGCATTAGGGAGAAATCTTTTTACTCTCTCCACCCACAGGATTAAGCTTGGCTCTTAAACTTTTCTAAATATCTCACGGAAACGTTTGAGAAGTCAGCTTTCATGAGACAAGGGAGCCACTCAAATCAACAGAGTCAGGGGATCCTATCTTGCTGGCTCTAGAGTCAGATGGTCTGGGTGTGAATCAGCTTCTGTCAGTTAACCTGTGCTTAGATATGTAATCTCTGGACTCTGGAATCTGTTTTTTTGTTTTGTTTTTTTTGAAACAGAGTCTTGTTCTGTCGCCCTGGGTACAATGCTCTGGTGTCATAGCTCCTAGCAATCACAAACTCTTGGCTCAGCCTCCTGGGTAGCCGGGACTGTAGGCGCCCACCACAACACTTGGCTAGTTATTCTATTTTTAGTAGAGACAAGGTCTCGCTCTTGCTCAGGCTGGTCTTGATCTCTTGAGCTTAAGCAATCTACCTGTCTCAGCCTCCCAGCTCCCACAAGTGTGAGCCATTGTGCCCAGCCTGGACCCTGGTTTTCTGACCTATGAAAGGAGCAATCATAATAATGTCTACAATCTCTGCCTCTCAGAGCAACTCTGGTAATAATGGCATTAAGTAATGCAAGTGAACATTCAGCACAATGTCGGGCATGTGGTAAGAATTTAACACACATTACTTTATGCTAGTGGCAATTTTCTAAAATGTTGGGGTGATAATGCACTTGCATCTGAGGCTCGGTATCAAGCTACACAACTTTTAAAGTACTGTGATGATCTGATAGATGTCTGATGAGATTCAACTTTTAAAGTACTGTGATGATCTGATAGATGTCTGATGAGATTCAACTTTTAAAGTATTGTGATGATCTGATAGAAATACGATGAGATGTATTCTATCTGTAGGTTGCACCACAGCCTTGAGCTCCTAGCCTCAAGTGATCCTCCTGCCTCAGCTTTCCCGGTAGACTGGATTGTAGGCATATGCCACTGTGCCAGCTAAAGTGCATATATAAACACGTGCACATATGACTACAAAGAGGTGGCCAACACATACAGAATATTTTGTAAATATTTTGTAAAACTTTGTGATGACTATTTGGTGAATAAAGGTACATTTAGCTACAACTTCCCAGTAGTAACTCAGTAACATGGCACGAGGTGGTGGAGAATACCCAGTGGCTTCTTTAGGTTGGATAATCCAAGAGGGCCTCTCTGAAAAAAGGAGACGTAAGCTGCGATTTGAATGACAAGGACCAGCTAGCCTTATTATGATAAGGAGAAGCACATCCCAAGAAGGTCTGAGGGACAGAAAGTGGAGGACATGAAGAAGAGACCAGTAGAGAGCTGGGCAGAGTCAACTTGTACAAAAAATCCTTTCTGTAAATTTTGACAAAGATCTATCTAAATTAGACGATTCTGAACAGAAGGTTGTGATATGTGTTATGTGTTAAAGGATCATTTTGTTTTCTGCAAGGAAAATTTACTATAAGTGGGAGGGAAACCGACATTCCCACTATCAAGTTGTTAAGGTGGCAGAAGGAGACGGTGTCTCTCGATGGGAGGGTAGAAATAGAGATGGAAAAGTCGACACATTTAGGGAATGTTTTGATGTAAAAGTAATAGGATTGTTAATAGACTGGATGTGGTGTGTGAGGGAAAGAAATCAAGGACAGCTCTTAAACTGGCTTTAAAAGTCAATGCCATTCACTAAGACAGAGACTGGGAAGCATGAGTTTGTGCTGGAGGTGGAGCAAACACAGGACTCAAAGGTTCTACCTTGTTCAGTTTGGGAGACTAAGAAACGGCAGTGGAAATGTTAAATAGGTGATGGAATCTGAGTCTGGACTTCTGAAAAGTCACGGTGACAGAGTGGTGTTATCCTATGGACAGGAATGCATGTGATTACCTGTGAGGGCTGAAGGTCTAGCACTGAGCCTTGGTGAGCCCAAATATTTAGAGATGGAAAGTAGATAAGAGACCAGAGAAGAGGCAGCCAGTGAAAACAAAAGAGGTGATCAGTGAGTGTGTAGTTCTAAGAACCTTGTCAGAGAGCCAGTAATCAGAAGAAAGGGGTCACAGTCTTATCCGAGAGGTCAATACAAGGAAAGGACAGAGAATAAATGACTTTAGAATTTAGCCTCAAGGGACAGAGATTGTTTAGGGAAGCAATAGGTGGGTCTCTGTGGAAGGGGGAATGAAAGCCCACCTAGGGCAGTTAAGGAGAAAGTACAGGTGAGTAGGTGGAGACAGCCTCCAGGGGTGACTTGTTCAGCAGACGTTGCTGTAAAGGGTGGAATATACATAGGACAGGGATTGAAAGGGATCGAGGTCAAAGGGGAATTTCTTTTTAAGATTGAGGTGTAGGAGCCTATTTATATAATGATGTGAGTGATCCACTTGAGAGGAAGAAATGGATGATTCAGGAGAATGAGAAAATAACTGCAGGATAAAAGTCCTTGAGAAGGGGAGGGAGGGTGGCAGGACCCACAGGCTTCTCACTGGCCTGGACAGGAACAGTAACACTCTTCCACTGTGACAAGCGTGAAGTCCGTGTATTATGAAAGGCACCTACATTTTAATTATAACTATGACCTCGTGTCTGTATCAGGCAGGCTGGAAGGAAATACGAATAACTAAGAAACATGTTAAATAAGGACAAAGGGTGAATCTTCCTTCTTTTAGTTAATAGTAATATCTGCTTTCATAATAAATAGAATTTTTAAAGTAACAGATTCTGGAAAAAGCTCCTAAATCAGTATTCTCACCAAATTTGACAATGTGGCTCTGCTGATGGTAAACAGTATATACCAGCCCCTGTACTGACTCTTCACATAGTTAATAAACATCTACATGGTTTTACCATGTGCTGGTGCTGTTACAACAATTTTATAAATATTGACATATTTGATACTCAAGATAATATTATGTAGGTAGCACCACCAGTCTCATTTTACACACAAGGCATCTGGGGCACAGAGAAATTCCATAACTTGTCCAGAGCCACACAGCAAGACAGGGGGCTGAGATTTAAACCAAGGCACTCATGCCGGAATCTTTACCTTAACCTTCCCACTGTGCTTTGGATATGATATCCAACTTCCTCTTACCAACAAACTTACAAGAAAAGTGTGCTTATTCTGTCTTTAACAGCAGAGAAGAAAGAGACTTAGGGTAAGTTACATGACTTGCTCATGGTCACAGTACGTGGCTGTGAAAATATTCAAATCCAGATCTTTCTGCAAATGTGTACTCTCACCATCTAATATCAGATTAAGTTTCAGAAAGATAGTAAAAAGGTTATATATTTTATCACTCAAAAAGCTAAATAAAATATGCCAAGTAGTGTATCAAGGGAATTTTTTGATCATGGGAATGAAAATAGTTAAATTATAATGATAACAAAAAGGATTAACTATTTAATGGTATTACAGGTCTGGATTCATAAGATTCTAGGACTTACTGAGCTCAAGCATTTTATAATTTAGATAACTTTGATTCCATTTTAAAGCACTTTTAAAACATGGGGTAAAAATACATATGTCTTATGAATATTTCCAAAAATAATTCATGTTCATCTGGGAAAAAATAGGCTTTACAGACAAGTTAAAAAAAGGAAGGAAGAAAAGAAGAGAGGGTGGGAAGGGAAGAAAACTATCTAACTAGGATTTGAGGGTTTGCTGTATGCAGTTCTTGACACTGTATAAACACACACACACACACACACACACACACACAGATAAATATATTCTTATATAAATTGGATCATTTTACTATGTGTATTTTTCAGTTACCTCCTTTTCTAACTAAAAGTATATTAGGGTCATTTTCTATAACAATAACTATGACAAAATCCTATTTTTAATAATTGCATTATATTGTAATGCTAGTCCATAGTCTAATTCATGTAATTTTTTCCTATTTCTGGAAGATTGGGTTGTGTATTAGTTTCCTCAGGCTACCATAACAAAATACCATAGACTGGGTATCTTACGCAACAAAAAATTTATTTTCTCATAGTTCTTGGGGCTCAAAGTCCAAGGTTTAGTTTCTCCTGAGGTCTTCTCCTTAGCTTTCAGACAGCCAGCTTCCTGCTGTGTCCTCACATGGCCTTTTCTGTGTGTGTGTACGCTCCTTCTTCTTGTATGAACACCTGTCATACTGGAGTAGTACCCCATCTTTACGACCTCATTTAACCTTAATTAGCTCCCTATAGGGTCTATCTCCAAATACAGTCACACTGGGGGTTAGGGTTTCAACGCATCAGTTTGGGGAAGGGGACCATAATTCAGTCCTTAACAGGTTGTTTCAAATTTTTGGTGTAGTATAAATCATATTGATGATACGTTACAAAATGATTCTTACTTAATTATATTCCAAGGACGTAATCCTAGCAGCATCATTGCTAGGTCAAAGGGTTTTGATATGAAATGATGAAAGTCTTTTGGAAAGTTTTTTCTTCTGAAAAACTTCTGCCAATAGAGTATGAGAATGAAAACACAACCATTTCAAGGAACAACATGATTGTGTAAAATTGTCTAACCTGGAACTGAATCTTAGCTGAAACCATCACCTCTTGACTGCCCCAGTACCAAACATCAGACTGCTGGCAGCCAGTCTGTTCACTCTAGAATTCCATACAAATGTGGAGGATCAAAGGAGAACTTTGCAGGGGAGGCAAAGAGTTAGAATAACCTTCAGCATCTTTGTTGCCTGCATTCTAGATTATTCCTTTTCAGTTCTTCACACGATATTAATGGAAAGATACAACTCAGTTCATCTCATGGGTAAACAGAAACACACAGAGGGCAGAAGACAGGGAATGTGCTGGTTAACTTGGGGGCAGCTATAAAGCGTCTTCTCTTTCTTCTGGCTAACCTAGCACAGTTGAAGGAGAGCATTTCCCTACTCAGCACTCTCTCCTTAAATATTCTGTTCTGCTGTCTCCTGCTGGCGTCAGGTTACCAGGCTTCTGCATACCCTAAAGACACTGCAGGGAATTAAGTATGCAACCATCCTCTTCCTGCATTTAACCTCTGGAGCCTAGTGCCTCCACAATTGGGCAAATATTTTAATTTTGAGGTGGGGAGAAATCTCAAATTGAAATACAGAGAAGGCAGGTTCCTTCACGCAGAAAATGGAGAGAGGTTACCCATAGTTCCTGGCATAAAGAAGTCATTTAACGAATTGGACCCTCTGAGGTTTAATGTAGTTTTCGTGAGTAGAAAAAACATCATGGAGAAGATACCAAGGGGGCAATTAAAATTTGGCATAAACAGGAAAGGCCATGTAAGAGCAAATAATTAAGAGTTGGTTATATTTAATATTTTCTACCAATAAATTTTACCTTGACTATGTCAAAGCAAGGGAAAGGTAGAAAAGAAAATAAAATTGTAAATGAGCTACTACATTAAAGTCACCTAGTATCAACTAGCCAGACACCACGGTGGAAAGGAAAACAGTTAGAAACCAAGAGATCGCTCTGACATAACCGGCTGTTTGGCCTCAGGAATGTATATGATCTCTCTGAGTTTCAGTCTCCTCTATGACAAATGAAGATATTAATACCATCTTAATAGAACACTTGCCAGACTGAAATGGGATAATATGCAAAACACCCGCAGAGTACACAGCACGCAGAATTCACTCTTCAAAAAGGTTTCCTACCACTTTGGGGAGCAGGCGGAGGGCTATAAATTCTTCAGAGGCCTTTCAATCAAGTGGAATCTAGATGTTCAAAAGAGAACATTTGAAACAAGGAGAACAATTATGCACCGAACAGTTCAGCAGTGATCACAGCATGACAGGAATTCAAACAAGGGAGGTTTGAGTGCGCTGGACCACTCTGCCAGGGAAAGATGAGACCAGTTGTTGGGCATAGATACCGGTAAGAGAAGCAAAGGGCAGAAAGAGGATAGCGAAAGGGGGCAGGGTGGAGGTGGGATGCTGAAACAAAGACACAGAGAATGGTAGGGATATTGAATTAAGGTCCGCAAAACAGAGGCATGAAATTCTTCAACTGATCCATAGTTTATGGAAAGAGCAATTCATGCACACAATAGATGCATCAAAAAAATAGCAAGAATGACTAAGGATGACAGTATGAGAGTGTATGGAATAAACGGTAATTGATGACAATAACGATCTACTGAAAATTAAGAAAAAGATTTTGAATATAAACCAATTGGTATTGTTTTCCAAACAGAAATGACCCCGATATTACTTTGCATAACTATTAGTAGATAAAACATGAAGCAAGCTCTGATGTTTTTCTACTGATGGTGCTGATGTGATCATTTTGGCTTGTCTGACATGGTCTTATGGCTTTCCCTTCAGTCTGTGATGCTGGCAGGACAGTGCTGCTCATCCTCATTTGACTCTTCTAAATCCTAGGATTTTCACTTCCTGCACATAGCTACAGCTAATGATTAGTTTAATTCACATTACAATAAAAAAGACCAAGGGAACAAAGAAACATTCACTTCAATTGTGGAAGGAGATGAGGCTGGCTACCTTTTCCAACCCCCTATCCATCAGAACTTTCTAAAATGTTCACATAAAGGCAACTTTAAAAATTCTTACTGGTTTCTATCTTTTTTTTTTCTTTTCTTTTCTTTCTTTTTTTTTTTTTTGAGACAGAGTCACACTCTGTTGCCCTCAATAGAGTGCTGTAACGTCACAGCTCACAGTAACCTCCAACTCTTAGACTTAAGCGATTTTCTTGACTCAGCCTCCCAAGTAGCTGGAACTACAGGCGCCCACCACAATGCTCGGCTATTTTTCTATTGCAGTTGTCATTGTTGCTTAGCTGGCCCAGGCTGGGTTCAGGGTATGTGGCTGGTGCCATAATGGGTGCCAAGCCAGTTTGTATCTTTTCTTATTAATCAAGTAATATATGTTCATTGGAAAAAACTTGGGCAACCCAGGCAAGTAAAAATAAAAAAATTTAAAAATTAAATTTACCTGTAATTCTACCACTGAAACACTTTTAATATTTCTTTCAGGTCTTTTTTCCTATGCACACACAAACACATTTTAAAATATATATATAGTGTTTTCAAGAGTACATTTTCACTGAATTTATTCTAAACATCTTTGTAATCACTGCAATTTTTTATTTATAATAGTCTTGAAAACATTTGTGAACTAAAATAAAATCTTAAGACACCCCCAGGCTGCTTGAATGGGGACCTTCTTGGCCAAGGGAACTCCAGAAATATCCTCAAGCTGAATCGGGGGCTATGAGCAGGGTGATCAGACAGAGTTTGCCATGCCCCCCTCTCTTCTAGACGTCTTTGTAATTCATTAGCAGGCCCAGACATTAAGCATTTTTGAGTCATCTGCAGTTCCCTCACGCCTCACTCATGCAAGAAAAAGCTTGAACCACACTTGCAGGTCCTTAATGTACTTAATCCATCACATCGTATGTGTCCAATGGCTTGCCTCTGATTAGAAGACTTCTTTATTTTAATCTAAAACATTCTAAGCCCTTAAACAAAGCTTCATTTCTTTAAACAGTTACAAATCAAAGAATCTGTAAATCCAGCTATAACCCATAAGCCCCCCACTTTCAGACATCCCACCTTTTCAGGCCAAACCAATATACACCTTTCATGTGTTGGTTTACAACTTCACATGTAATTCTTTTCTCCTTGAAATGTATAGAACCAGTCTGTAACCAGCTATGGTGGGCTACTTGCTCAATGCTTCTTGGGCATGGTTCTAAACCATGGTCCTCAAACTCAGCTCAGAATAAACCTCTTCAAGTTATTTACAGAGTTTGAGTTATTTTCCATTAACACAGTTCTAACACCCACTTCCTTTGAGGCTCCCTCATTATGTCTTTATTATATATCAACCAATTAATGCAATTTTATGCAGTTTTACACCTTGTGGTCAGATATTAGAAACTGAAACACTAACTTAATAATCATTCTTGAGCCATCTGCAGTTCCGTCACCCATCTGGGGTTGTTCTGATCTATTACTTAGGGCTGCATTTTTCTCCTTCTTTTCTCCTTTTCTCTTCCCACCTCACTTCCCTCGAGGAGACTGTAGGCAATAGGACAGTAGGTCAGGTTCATAAATAGTTTTCATCACAACCCCAGGTAAATGAAAGGACAGATAAAAAGACTTTGAATTTCAGAAAAATTCCTTCAATCAGCTTACAAATATGGCTACATTACTGAAAGGAATTAGGAGACTCTACTGTGGACATTTTTAGCTTTTTTTCCTTTTGAAAGGAGAAAGAAAAAGTGATATCTTTTATCTCTCCCTTTTCACTATTAAAAAAAAACAAAGAATTAAGAAATAACAAGATGTCTACTCAAGTCGTATAGTTAGCTGGTAGCTGAACAAAATTAAACTTAAAATGTCTGACTTCTCATATTTATGCTTTTGCCCTGCCACATGATTCACCCTGAAAAATATCACAGTCAGAGTAAGTGAACTTGGTACCAAGATGATGATGTGGGAAAAGAAAATTTGTCAAGTCAAAGAATTCTCTGATTATGAGAGAGATTCTTCTGACTTCATATCCAACAGCAGTACATGTCCTGAGAAATTGGAGACAAGGAAAAAGATAACCTTTTATTTTTCCAGTTAATCTTTTTCTTTGAAGGAGAGCTATAGTCATAATTTGATGAAAATATCACACGTATGGCTAAGTTGAAAGGGAAAATCTAGACAGTGACTTTCTGAACGTGCAAGAGAAAATATTTTGCAGGGCAGACAACGCTCCTGCCTTGGGGGTCCACTTTCCACAGATTCATATTGTTGGGTGGAAAGAGGTCTGAAATATAATCTAATATAACCCCTTAAATAACTTAGGAAACCTCTCACTAATATCCCTGTCAATCAATCATCCCTTTTGTCTTGAACTTCAGCGCTAGAGGGTGAGGAAGCAGGAGGTAAAATGAGACTCTATGCATACAGGACAGCCTGACTCTCCCGCCCCACATCACATCACGAACACTTCCTCAAGGATAGCTTGGACCTAAAGACCTGTTCACTAACTCAAATGGCAACACTGTGCACGCACACAAAATACCCAGTGAAAGAAAAATGACAAGAAGCCGATATTGCTCGATTACCTTCGGAAGCATTTATTATGGCGAAGGACTGGCAGAAAATGTGCCAGAGTCATAAGCAGATAGGCTTACAGCTGAAAGAGCCTTTCCAGCAGATAAACTAGCCCAAGACATTTTTTTTACTTAAGGGGAAATAAAAAGTTTAAGGAATTTGTGATGATTGTCCCAGGTTTCTGCCTCAGTGGTATTTAGCTACACACACACAGAGTTTATAGATTATTTAATACTGAGGTTGGAGTACGAATATTCATAACTCGAAGAAGGAAAAACACCAAGTGAATCGGATCAATACTCTCATCAAATACTCAGTGACCTTTTGCCCTCCAGGTTTATATTCTTTCTCACTTTCTGGGTTACTTTTTACATACTAAATACAGAAAAAAAAAATCATGAAAGAGTTCCTTGACTGAGACTGGAACCAGTGTATCTATCACATTTTTACACACGTACTATGCACATGCCCTCATTACATTCACAGGCAAGAAAGGGTTCAAATGAGAAAAGAACTTTAGAAATCTATTCAAAATTTTCTTCTCAGGATTTAGCAGTCATTTCTAACTTCAGTCTTATGCTTTGTTTTCTAATGTATCTGAGGTGATAAAGCTTCCGGCATGCTGAAATATACAGCACAGCGAACCATCCATGCTGCCAAGGGATGTGTTCATGTGATTTTGTTTTGTTTTATTTTAAAAATCCATGTTCTTAATTCTTTCCTGGATAATGGCCCTTTGTGGCTTGATTCCAGGCAACTGTAACATTCATTTTTAACTTTAAGGCAAGGCAGGTTACCACACCCTGCACACACTTTCAGGTCTGTGAATTCAGTCTTTATGAATTTGCTGTTTTTCTTTATTCATGTGCCCTGATTGATGTCCCTAACCAAATTTTCTCGTAATGATTTTCATATGGTAGATGCCCAATTTGCAAATGTTCTTATGTTGTGATAAAGGCCCATGGGTCTCTTGGCATAATTTCAGTGCCTGAGTGCTTACTATTTACTCTGCTTTTAGGATTGAGGCTTATTCATCTTTGTAGGTTCACCACTCACTATTTTACTCCCCCACACATACACCTAGCTCAGAAGAACCCATCGTAGGTGTTTGAATTATTTTTAAACTTAATTCTTCTTTGTATTAAAATCAAAATCACAAATCTAAAGAACACCCAATTCCATTCTGCTTGAAGAATATTTTACAGTCCTATTTTAATTCAACATGTTCAAATATATCTCTGGTTTGCCAGGTGTTAGCATTTAAAAAAAAAAGAGAGGGAATTTTCGGTTCGTAATTCGCGTAAGAAATAAGGCTTGTGAGTTATCTTAACATTCACCGAGATGTGTCTGGTCAGACAGTATGAAAATACACTGTCTAATGTGCATCATTACAATGTATAAAAACAAGCAACAAAAACAGGCACTAAAATAATTCACAACCTGCTTTTACTTCTTCAGGAAAGAACAAGTATGTTTTACATTAAGTAAGACTCTGCATCTTGGTGGCAAATGTTAAGGTATAACATTAACATTTTGTCTGAGGCCATGAGGCCTTTAGTGGCTGAATGGGAAAGCCGTACTATCACAATATTTGTAATTATTAACTATTTTTATTTTAAACTAGTTTTATTACTATTTTTGTTTATAAATCTGTCTCCCTAACACTCTATAAGCATTTTGAGACTGGGGTCCTGATCTTTATTCCTCATATCTAGTGTAAAGACAGCACTGAGGAGCCTTTCTGTAAACCATTTATTAGCTGGTTGAAGTTGGGCGTGTTCACCATTTCTCTTGGTTTTCTCCATGAAGGAGGTAAAAAGCAGGGTACAAGTGTCCCTATCTCAAAAATACTAAGCTCGTCAACTGCTCAGAATTTCATCTGGCACACAGCAGGTGCTAACTCATTAGTCTTCCACCATACACCTCAAGGAGATGCCATTCTTGGATTCCTTGCAGGAGCTGTACCATTCTGAACCTCATCTTCAAAGTGTGAGTTGTCAGCATCATCATTGCCATGATGATCATCACCATCATACTGTCATCAGGACCAAGACTAGAAAGGTTTCATTTTATCTAAACTAGAGAGAGGGTAGCAAAAGTATAAGCAGGTCCTTCATGATGAGGCCCACTATGCCTTACCTCCTAAATGGCAAAAGCTTAGAGTGTTGAAGAATTTGTACAGATGTTTGTCCTCTACTGTAATAATCCATGTTCCAGTAAATTTACTTTAATTTTCTATAGCACAGGCAAGTTTTCACTAAAACAGGAGAAAGTAGTTTAGATTATTAGTTAAGTGTGCCTGTGGACCTAAAGTGAAGGCCAGAATTTAGTTCCATCAAATCGTTGGATGATTTTGAGTAAATGTTAAGTGGAAGAACCACAACAAAACTTGGTTTAGTTATGTATGAAACAAAGATAGTTTTACCTTTTTCGAGGTGTGTTGGTACAAGGTATGTAACTTTAGTGCAATGCTCAGTACCTGGTTAGGGTAGTAAAACAAGTACAAACCAACACAACAAAACTATATTTTCAAGGAAACCGTTAGACATTTTTTAACCTGGATTTAGTTCAAAAGGTAAGCTGTTGTACAATTCCATTTCTAATTACTGATATAAACATTACAGATTTGATTCATTAAATGAAAGATATACAAGATCTTAAGAGAAGAAAGGATTGGAAAGGAATTGAATTAGATACTGATTCACAGCTCTCCTTATAAATGTGCACAATAATAGCTTAGGCCCATTAGCGAGCAAACACAAGTAGTCAGTTCACAAAAACAACAGATTTCTGTAGGGAACTGTCTTGCTGTTTATGCATCCCCTGTGATGGTTACAAGCGTTAATATTTATATTTGGCCTTTTCCCCCTTTAGAAACATAAGTTCCTTTTGGACAGGGTTGAGGGCTGGTACACAGAAGTCTATGAAAGCTTTCTAGTTTGAGGATCTTCAATGAAGCTTTTGTGGTATGATAACAATACACCTGCAAAAATTATCTCTTCATATTCCTTTCCTTACCTGACCAAAAAAATATTTTAAAACCTCTTGGCTTATTTAGTTGTTTGCACCCATAGATTGGTAGGCACTGATTTTATATAAAAGGAAGGATCTGGTAAGAATAGCTAAAAGACTTAAGTTACATGTATATACTGTACATGGGATAGAGGTGATATGAGAATATGTATTCATCTTTTGTTATTGGCACAGGTATATGTTGAGCATTACAATTTTAATCCTGTTTTTCCTTTCTTAAAATGTGTCTAACTTTTGGCACCCTCTGTGTTTCTTGTGAAGGTTTAAGTAATATGTGAAAAGGTTTTTCTTAACTTGTGAAATAAAGTATTATACACGTATCAATTGTGAAAGAATAAATGATGAGATGTAAGTTATGTTGTTGAAACATCATTGTGTTTGCCCACAAACCAGATGTACAGCATTACATTTCAAACAGATAATCCATTTTTGTCAAATGCTTGTCTGCAGGGTTACTCTGTATGTTCATTTTCAGCGTCAATCTTACCAAAACCTGAATGTTTACCCAAAGAACAATAGACATCCATGGGAATGAGATGGGGATTTGTTGCAGCACACTTAGGAAAGCTCAGGTGCCCAGCCGAACACTCATTGTTCAACTCCAGCTGTGTCTGCTGTGAGGATAGGTTGGCCCGATGGTGCCAGTCTTACTTGTTTTCTGAGAAGAGGCAGATGTTCTGATATCTCTTGAACTGTCAAAAATGATCAAATTTTGGATAACAGTGTGTTTTAAAAAATACTGTGCTGGGAGCATAATTGCTTGTTATTAACATTTTATGCATTTACAAACATTTCCTTGAGCTGGATCTTACTTCAATCTGAACTCTAAAATGAGTGGCTCTGGGTGAGACATTTAACCTACTGAAGCTTCACTTTTCTCTTGTGAAATGAGAAGAAAAATGCGTATTTCACCAGGCTAGGGTAAGACTGTAAAAATAGATGTGGATAAAAGCACTCAGTATTATGGATACACAATAGGTACTCAAGGAATTTAGCTGTTTTTCTCTTTTTCCGGATAACTTAGAAAAAGAAAGGTAGCTCTTTGGTTTTATTCTTTTCATACTTGTTACATTTAGAACATATTATATTTTCCCTGTTATTAAGAAGGGAAGGGCAGAGCTATCCCATTAATTGGAATAACTTATTCTATTTGAATTAAAAACATTCACGCATTGAAGATAAAATGCACACTATCTGGGTGAGAGGCAGGCATATAACGTTGACTCAAACTGTACAAAAACAATGCATGTAACCCCAGACCTTTGTACCCCTGTAATATTTCAAAATTTAAAAAGAAAGAAAGAAAATTCTAAACTATGGATCTCCCCATTCTTCTGAAGAGTGAAGAAGAGTCAGCAGCAAGTCTGAACACATTTTCAGACTGACCCAGAGGAGAGTGCTTCTTTGCCAAAAGTCTGTGTCCCGAACCAAATGCTTCCCTGGGATTTCATCAGATAGTCTATGTCACAAAGATCCTTTCATTAGCCAAGCAGCATTTGAGCACATCAAGAACATGGTGGTGATGGCACTATGTGAACTGAGAACTGATCGATTCTGCTTAGATTACAGTTGACTACACAACCAAAGATCAATGCTTCATAGCAAGGGGATTAGACAAAATAAATTTAGACAGTTAATATTTTCAAACTATGCAAATGTTAATGAAAGTTCAGCAAGGAAATGGCCAGTGGCTGACTAGAAATACTAATCTTGTCTCTTTACTATCTTCTAGGGGCCTTGGTTAGATCACTTACGCTTCAAAAGCCATAGATAGAGAAAAAGGATAAAAATATAAAATCATATACCACAAAAATATAAAATCATATACCGTTGGCTGGTTATCTGGGCTTTGTTGCCCAGATAAGAGTATTAACACAAATCTAGCGTGTTTAAGCTTACTTTTATTTGGACACTGAGCTCTTTTAAACTCAGAGAGGATAAAATCTTGAAGGTCACACAGTGATGCAAGAATCAATTTCCCTCGTTACAGGCTGCTGTTTTCCTTTCTCTTGTTTCAGAGTGTAGCATTGCACCCTGTGGATCAAAAATGTGGACAATCGACCTAAGAAAAGAGCAAGATAGGTAAAATATCCTTTCTACGTAAAATTAATTGGGAGAAGGCATTTTTTGTTACTTAATTTTTTTAAAGCTGAGACTTTGTTTTAATGATTACTAATGTTTTAGGCGTCTGGCTCAAAAACTACAAATTCTAAATTTATAGGAGTTAGTATCTAAACTAACGGAAGTGTTTTAAAAAATAACAGGAGGTCAAAATTCAAAAGTTTTCGGCAAGACAGTAACAAAATTGTATAGTCTCTAAAATACAAAATTCATTTGATGGTTAATTAACTAACACTTGTTACTCCGTAAGAGACGCAGGAGACAAAGACTGAGCCAGTAAAGTTGGAATAGTTCCTTCCTTTGGGTAGGTGACTAGAGCTGAACAGATTATGAAGAAATCTCTATAATTCCAGAGTATTGATTTTCATAATCTGAGCTACCTTGGAAATTCATAAGAAAGCAAATTTAAGGTCTATAACATCTTTGAAACACCCAAAGCATCCTCTCTATGTTGTCAGGGTCAATCAGCAGAATCAGCATCTTTTGAATTCCCAGCATGAATTTTTTAAATATAAATTATCTAAATTGTTTATCATTATAGAAATAATAAATTTTTGATTGTTCTTTGTTTAATAATTTATTAATATGACAGAATAGCTTAGATTTTACTGAAATAATAGTTATTTAAAATATTCTTTGTAATTGTCTTCACCAGTATTCTTGCATTCTAAAAATGTAACAATTTTGTTTTGGAAATGATGCTCAGGTTACATATGCTTGACTGTGAGTAGATTAAGGGCCTTAAATACAGTCAGTGATGAGTACAGAATAAGAGTTCAGCTTAGTTTTAGAAGTTACCTCTCTCTATGAAATGCTGCACATGGAAGGGCCAGATAAGAAATGTGAGTGAGAAACATTTGCCTGGTTTACATTTTTACTGTGGTTATACTGGGAAGCATTTTCCTGGGGAACATTTCCAGTTTAGAACAGAAGGAATGATGAAAATATCACCCTCTTTTCTTAAGCACAAGCTTCCAGGCTTTTTTTGGGTCATAATCTTAGCAAAATCTCCTTCTTGAAAATAATACAAATGAGTTGTTTTCTGACAAGATATTGTTGGCAAAACTTCATCAGTTTTGGTTTTTCACTTATATTTTAACTGCGTTGCACTCCAGAGTGTCAAGAATTAGAGTCAAGGCCACGGTCTGATTTCTATTCTGAACAAAGAAAAGACAACAAAGACCTTTTCCCCATATTTAAGTTTCGGCAGGTTGAACACCGGTAGAGATGATGGCTATCTCCATTCCTATGAAGATGTTTGAAGGTGTGCCTCTGTGTCTGCCAAGTATATTCCTCTCTCACAAGTCACTCTTTTTGTGCTTGATTTCAAACTTTCATGGAAGCAGGATGCTGTCTTAATTTATCTTTGCAGTAACACACATTTCTGTTTTGACTTAATTTTGGATATTGGTATGAAAGAATGATTTGTTTCTGATTAGTGAATTTGGTAGAGTGGGTTTCTGGAATAGCAAAATAGCTGTGAGTATGTTTATCATGCAATTTGATGCAAATAATAATTAACTTACTAGCTTATTTTTTAATTTCAGATTAATATAAGGATACAATTAAGTTACAGTGTTTGCATTTGTTAGGAAAAGTCCCTGTTGTAGTTGTGTCTCGCACCCAGAAGTGTGCCCTATACCCTTACATTGTGCCCATTAGGTGGGAGCACACCAGTCCCCTTCCTCCTTCCTTCTGCTCCCTTCCTTCTCCTCCTTTCCCCCAACTTGAATTGAATTGAGATTTTCTCTTGTGTGAGCATGTATTAGTTAGTATTGAGTACACTGGATACTTGCTTTTCCATTCTTGTGATACTTTACTAAGAAGAATGTATTTCACAGTGGCACAAAGGTATTAACCTGGACTTACTAACTTATTTTAGTACATTGCAGTGAATTTAAAGGTATCTCCTTTATGCAAAGATGTTACCATTTCTGGCTTGGAATTCAGTTTCAAAAGGAATGAAAAGAGCCACACAAGCATTCATAAACTTATGTTATAGTTTATAGTAAACAGTCTTTAATGATGGATTGTTAACTGTTATGATTTGTTACCTTTAACAATTTGGTTTTCCTCTATCGAAATCTTAACTACAGCTTGATACAATCAGACACATGAAAGCAAACCATTTTGTTTCTACACCCAAATTGGGTGGTGCCTGTGGTTCAGTGAGTAGAGCGCTGGCCCCATAGACTGAGGGTGGCGGGTTCAAACCTGGCCCTAGCCAAACTACAACAAAAAAAGAGTCAAGCATTGTGGCAAGTGCCTCTAGTCCCAGTTACTCAGGAGGCTGAGGAAGGAGAATCGCCTAAGCCCAGGAGTTAGAGGTTGCTGTGAGCCATGGCACTCTACCAAGGGCAATTAAGTGAGACTCTGTCTCTAAAAAAAAGAAAAAAAGTATAAGAATTACATCTATGGAATGACCGGAATCTCTTCTACAACTTCAGGTCAGAGGCCTTTCAGGGGACCTTCATTCATTCATTCAGTCAGTCAGTCAGTCAACCAGTCTTTATTGAGCACATATGTTGTGCCAACCCATCTGTCTGCCCTCATAGAGCTCACATGCTATTAAAGGGTATAGGAAAAAAATTAAGAAAGCAAATAAATAGCTCTATAATTACAACTTTTGAGTAAGTGTTCTGAAGTATTTTCTACATAGGGTGCAGAGAGTAACAGGGGAGATATACCTCTGAATCCTCTCCAAGGAGTTATAAAGTTCGGACTTAAAATATAGAAAGAATCCAATTATTCAACTATTCGTATTTTAAAGGGGGGGAAGAATCCAGTGACTGGGCTTTCATTTGAAAACTACTATGCTATATATACATATTTAATGAAAATAGTGAAAACAAACTAAAAAAAAAAGGCATCTTGGTTTATTCTGAGAAGTCACGTGACAGCTAATGTAGGTTATCAAAATATTTTTCCATGAAGAATTTGAGTTAGTCACAGAGGTTAAAACTATAGGATGTACCACTACCATACTGGGGAAAAAATAGCAAGAAACATCTCTGTTTTTGTTTTTGGTTTTTAACTGCTGCTGATGCATGCACCTGGTGAAATTCCCAGTAATTCAAACATGGATTCACCAATTTGGGTTCATAGCTCATTCATTATCAGCAGAGAGTAGATGACCAATGTTGATTTAATATCCATTGTGAAATGCAGTGGTAAAGGTTAAGGTAGCTGAGTTCATATTTTCTGAAAAGTATTACCTGACTCATCTGACTCATAATGGCTGTAAATCAAGCAGGATTTACCTGTATCAGAGAAATACTTAACAGAAAATTGTAACGACTTCTAAGTAAGAAAAAAAAGCTGGAATCATCAAGAAAAATGTACACAGAGATTAAAAATTCAGTGAAGGCATAGTTATTGATTTGGAAAGATGGTCACCATACATAAAGTAAAAAAAAATACAAAGTAATGCGTAGAGTATAGTCCACTTAAGACCTCACATGTCTGCATGCATTTCTATATGCAGAAAAAAGTCTAACAGGAAATATTCCAAAATATTGACAGTAATGATTTCCTGATGGTAAACTTGTGGGTGGTTTTCATCTTCCTTTTAAATATCTCTATATTATCTTTAATTTCTCCGCTATGAGGATGTATTTTTTAAATGTGAAAAAAATCCTTAAGAGACAAAATGTAATTGTAGTAGAGAACATAGTGATTTAAAACAGAATGTCATCAGTGTGATAGATCTCACTTTTATTGCGAGCTAATTAATTATAAAGGACATTTTTTCCTATGGAATGCTAGTTCAGATGGTGTGATTTGCTATTTGGCCAGGGCTGAATCACCAAATAAACAAAGTGTGTGCTTAGGTCATCCATAAAGACAGGAAGACACCAAAACATTAGAATATTTGGAATACAATTGTTTGATTTTTGTGATTTCAGAGAAGTGTGGAAGCATTTGTTCAGAGAAAATATTAGAAAGATGTTGAACTGATGTACGCTTACTTTGTGACTTAATATTTTTATTTTTAAGAAAGTATAGGTAGCAAGACTCTTCAGGCATATGGGTAAGAGATGGCATAACTTTTTTCAAGCTATAGACCTAGAGAAATCTTAATTTAGTCCTAAGTACAGAAAATTTCTACATCACTAAAAACAAAACAATACTTCATCATGAAGTGCCCATTTGTCCAACAAAGTTATGACTTTCACCCAAACGAATGTTTCTATGCTTTTCTGAAATATCAAGAAGTGCAGATTTTCTCCTATTTTTTTTTTATGTGAGCCTTCTTTATTTCTAGCTGATGGCCTAAGCAGACAGTCTATTTAGTAACTCAATATGGCCAAAAGTAAATCTGAAATAGTAAAAAAAAATCCAAATAAATATGAGTTAGCCACACAATGCAGACTTACTATATTTGATATTCTAAAACTCAAATCAGCAAGGTAATTTCTTACCTTTCCTAATATGGGAGATTTAGGCTCACAAGACTTGGTATCCGGCCCATTAGACCATTTACCAAACACAAATCCAGACAAGCCTAACCTCTCTGAATCTGTTCCATTTATTTAAAATAATTATGATAATAACATATTTACTGATATGATAAAATTGCTAATAATATAAAATGAAGAAATTTAGAATGGAAAATGTCTTTGAGAACCATAATATAAAAGATTGTATTAAGGTAAGGCGTAACATGGTATTAATTACAGCTACATTGTTTTCACCGTTAACTATTTCATGTGTGTATATTTTATATCCTCCAAAGAAATTCTCTGGTGCTGTCCTGTGCAAATTATTGCAGTCTATAAGAGATCCATAAATAATTATTAGTAAACTGATTAATTCATCCTGTATGAAAGCACATTTTCTCTTGATAGAATAATAGTGGGAGAAGTAAACAGAGAGAATTGTAACTGACCTTTCAGAATAACACCAAGTATAAACCTACCTTAGTTATTTCAGAAATAGCCAATCATTGAGTTATTTATGTTCACACTACCATGATAAACTTGCTTTTCTTTTAGACTTCAATCAGGAGGAACAAAACATTAACATTTTATGAACTGATGGGAAATGCAAAAAACAGTTTTATTCTCTAAAACCTGCCTAAGTCATCCTGAAGGAGACTTACGGCAAGTACCTCAAAATCAAAATATGTTCTGAGGTCACCTGAAGAAGAAAGAAACATCTTATCATAAAGCAAGAATTTAAACAATGTATATTTTAATTGAAACAAGTTTTACTAAAGGCTTACTTACTAGTCAAAACATTTAACTTTAATATTCTAACAAGAAGGGCATTTTCAAGATAGCCCTTGAGTAAAAGGTAACCAATAAAATTAGTTTGTTAAATAGCCGATTTAAACACTAACATATATGTCTTTCCTGTTATTTATTTTTTCTGACATCATCCTGATGGCTCTTGAATTATTTTGTATCTAGATTCCACTAAATGACACATTACTTTTGTCAAAATTAACTATACTACAGGGAATAATTTTAAAACAGTTATTTGACTCACACTCCATAAAGTTACAGAGAAAGAAGAGCTCTTATGAATTGGTCAATGTTTAGTCCCCAGAATTCTGGCAGGATTGCATATAAATTTCTACAGGAAGGTGACTGATGGGTTTCTTTAAAAATAGTAGACATTTTAAATATTCTACACTATAGAAGATATTTATAAATCCAATCAAGGTATTTTTAAGTATCTTCTATAATGTAGAAGCCCATTACAAATTAGAGACTTACTATTATAGGCTTATCCTAAAAAACTGACACACACTCTTAAAAAAATGATGGGTGCTAGAAAATGCCAGAGAAGTTTCTTCAGAGAAGACATCTAGTCCATTCCAGACAAATGCATGTTTAGGTCATACTTGGGGGGGGGGCAGGGGGTTGAGGAGACAAGAGTGTATTTACTGCTTTGTCTGATGCTCCAGTTGACTACTGAGCCTGCTCTGAGGAACGTCTATATTTTTGTATTTCTAATCTTAATTCTTCCTAATGAAGTTTAAGCCCATTGATCATATTTTAAAGTTTCAGAAATAGTAATAAGTAATGCCCTATGTAAAACTCTCAGCTTATCTGAAACAAAAGATTGTCATCTCTCAGTTTTCTCCAAATGAAGAAATTCCAGTTTTTCCTATTTTTCCTTACAGAGTTCAACTTAAGAGTCCTTTAAACATATTTCCCTTTTTTTTGGTGGCCACTTAGCAAAAGCTATATAGTCATCTTAAGTTGTAGGGCCAAAAATGAGAACTGTACTTCCTCACATCTGGCCATCTAGCTGAGACAGACTGCGTACAGGAAGTTCGAAGCCCATGGCCTACGGAGGTTGGCTTTGTTTAAACTGTGCCAACTTTGCCTATAAAATCGCAATCAAATGAAAACAACAACAGAAAATAAAAAATGAAGTTCCAAGATACCTGTTTCATTGCCTGAAACAAAGTAAATACTACATATCTTAACTTTTTAAAGTTTACTGTAGATATATCTAAAAGTTTAATATTTGGAAGTGGAGAGTTATCAATTAAAAGATGACTCAGTGTGTTACAATATTTTAACATGATACACAAACTCAGGACTTTTTCCTTGCCCTACTTTATGAAGCTATTATAATTTTTAAGCCCACGATAACATGAGTTTACAGAGTTATGAATCTATATCTTGCCTGCCATGCTGTGAGCACATTAAGTCACTACAGAGCCTTCTGATGTATAAACCAACTAAGCAATTATTCTCAGACAAATTAACTACAAACCTGATCCAAATACCTGTAAAAATTGTAAATGAAGGGGGAGTATGTAATAGAAAATGCAAGGTTAAGGCCAAAAAAAAATTAAAGACCCGCAGTATTTACATCATAAAAAATATTTGCATTGACGAGGATATTGTTAGAGAAAAGATTGACAGACAGAAACAGTCCATATGGTGAATGCAATGTTTTTAAAACACTTTTACCTGCAAGGATTTTTCTGGCTTTTATTCAATAAAATCCATTACCCTGGGTGGTAATGGAACTGTGCGCCCTACTCATCTCAAGCGTCTTTAGTCTCCTGAGCTGCCTTAAAGCCTTGATATAATAAAAGGTCAAGCAGCTCCCAGTAAGCATTTGTAAACTACAATAGCCCCCCATTTCAGCTGTAAGCCACACATTCTCCTGCTAAGCTTTGCTCACCCTCTTTTTTCATTTCATTGTATAAGCAGACTAATTTGGAAATGGCTAGGCTAAGGTACTTGGAAACACCTAAATTTTCAAAACAATCACCCTTTCGTACTTAATCACTTAGAAGCAGACCCAACATACAACATTTGACAGAACTGTAAAATGGTGCCTGGACACTAAAGGAATGAACAGCAGATACCAGCACTACTAAATATAATGAATTCATTTCACCTTCCAGCTCAGCCGTGCTTCCCGGGACAACAAGGCACAAACATGAAAAGGCTGGGGTGGGATTTCAAGAAAACTGATTTGTTTCAACATTCATTTGGCAAGATGTTGGACACCAAATAATACCACCAGCCACCTCCCTTTCTCATCGTTGTAAATTCAGGGCCCTCAGTGATCATTCCCCACAAACCCAGTTACAAATAAAGAGAAAAGGCAGGCTCTGAATTCGCACTGAGTTCTATGACACAGATCAAATGACAGGCATCTGTCCTAATAGGTCACAATGAAACTAAGAGACAATAACAAGAATGAATCTCACATTAATCCAAATGAAGCCAATGAGTAATATTAATAATGCAACCAGAAGCATAGTTTCAGAAATATGCAATTACTTCCAAGCATGCAAGGACATTTATAACCCATGCAAATGACTGCACAGCACACTCTACATATTAATATGCTTCCTAAATGTAATATAAATGTTAAAAATCATATATATGAAATGCATATTCATACGGACTACATGTGTACATTCACCATAAAATCCATGTACTAAAAATGAAACTCTGGACCCATCAAATGGTTTCTCAAGAGCACATTAGAATATAAAGTAGAATGCTAAATTCTCAGGCCACCTTTTCTTATCAATGAATATAATAAGCAAAACCACATTCTAATGAGTCCAAGTAGCTCAAGCGACACCAGATATGTTTTTCAAGAAGGCCCAGCCGTATACGTGAGAGCTGCAAATAAAACGACTCCTTTCAATAACATTCCCTTCTGTTGTTAGCTCTTTCCACCCCTTGATTCTGTTGCTAAGCTTGGGAGGAAAGGCACTGAGTGGCTCACTCTGCATTCTGAGCTCGTTTGAGATAAAATCAGAACACCATAAATAAATAAATAAATAAATAAAAATAGGCGGTTGCCTCCTCACTTCTCTCCTCCTGGCAACCTTCCTCTCCTCCAACCCCATCCCTGTCTCCACATTTCCTCTTTCTAGTCTGAGGGAATGGAGTCATTGTTCAAGTGCAGGCCTCGAATGTAAACACAAGTCGTTGAAAAACATGCTAAACCGAGAAGGTAGCTGCACTGTCCCCCACTCACCCTGTTGAGACCCTGAGAAGCTGTTGAAAGGAGAGAGAGATGCAAACTGAATCCATTTTCCTTGTGACCGAGTCGGATGCAGCCTCCGAACCCAACATCAGCAGCGGCTGCTGGGATTTTTTTCCTCCTCCCTCTCTGGTTGGCGACCCTGCGAATAGGATCCACCCTTCCAGCCTCACTAGAGTACCAGCAGCAGAGGCGGCAGCGGCGGAGGCAACAGCAGCAGCAGCATCACCACTTGGGCCTCCTCCCTCTCGGAGGATGGGGTGAGCTCGGAAGCAGCCAGGAACTTGCAGCAGACACCTCCTCTGGCTCCTCCTCTCCTTCCCCCACCCCCACGGCCCCACCCCTGCTGCGGTAGAGGCTGCCGGCCCGGCAGCTGCTGGTTGTCATGGCAATGGCCAATGGTAAGCGACCAGGCTAAGGGGGAGGGGAGATGGGCCAAGCCAGGCGCAGGGGCCGGAGGGGAGCGCGTTTGTGGTGCGGCCCCCTGAGATGCGTTTGGTTGCTCCAACGCTGGACTCAGGTTTTTTAAAAAATGGGCTGAGAGTGGATAGGCACCGTAGGAGAATAGTTAAATTTGATTGAAATCTAGATCGTTACATATGAAAGAGCTTAGCCATTTTCCTACATTTTCTATGGCTTTTCGATAAATGTATTAAATTTGCGATCAGAAAAAATAATAAAAAATGTGAAAGAAAATCATAGTAAAGCATTACTACTCCAAATGTGTCTGTGGTCCAGCCTCCTTTACGCGATGCCCTCGGAGGTTGTTAAAAGGTGCAGTGAGTGGTGGCTGTACTTCGTAATAAAACAAGAGTTTGATCTCTTTGCACCACTTTCTGCGTGTTCTCTGGTGAGTTACTTGGTTTCACTGTTTCTCTGGCTCCCCCCAGCCCAGAAGAAGACTTGGAGGTATTTCCCTGAGGAAAAGGAAGTTGGAATGGAGGACGTGCAAATTCCTCTGAATAACCACGGCTGTCAGTAGCACCAGTTGGTGGACAGTTCCAGACCTTTTCAGTGTCCAACTCCTGGTGTGTTCAATTTCCCGAAGGCAATTCCATGGCATGTTCATGGATGCGCTTTTGGAAATCTCAAGTCAGCTGGCTGTCAGGAGGCAGGAAAAAGGGAAGTGGAATCGGCATTGTGGATTCTAGGAAAGTTCGGTTTCTCACTATAAATTATAGATGACACTAGGATTTATCTCATGCAGTGGTTGTAAAGATTGAATGAGATAATACACTCAGAGCACTGGGCATGTAGTAAGTATACAATACATATTTAGTGTTATTTATTACTATTATGAGTGATACAGTAGTACATTGTAGCCATCTTGTAAACTAAGAGGTTAAGGAAACAACGTGGCAGTTTCAGGATCAAGGTAGAAAAAATAAAGGTGAGAAAACACTAAATATTTGATAGCTGTGATGATGGGGATGATGATAATGGTGGTGGTGGTGGGAAAGACTTGGGGGCCAGCAGAGATTGAATGTTCTCTAAAACTTGCTATTGATGGCACGGTAAATCTTAGAAGAATTCAATAAACTTCCTAAATTCTCACGACTAGTAAACAGCACAGCCGGAATTAAAACGGACTCTTTTCGCACTAATATTTGCTTTTCTAACCTCTACACTTTTCTGCCATTCCTCTGTGGAAGGCAGCAATCTTTATTCTGAACTCAGAGTTATTTATAGGTTCAAATGGGATTAATACAAGATTCAGAGTGAGACCATCTAGGATCCATTTCTTGTGCCAGTTATTTACTGTAAGTATAATTTGGGACACATTAATTAACGACCCTGATCCTGTGTCTATCTGTTAAGTGGAAAATAATCAGAGAACCCCACAAATTGTTGTATAATAAGAATTTAATGGGGTGATGCATGTGAAGCATTAGTACAATGTCTAGTACGTAGTGAGTGTTCAATAAATATTATCTATAATTATTTGTTGCTCACTTGATATTTAAAAAAATGAGAATATGGTTTCCTGCATGGCGTCACTCTTGATTCCAGGGACTTAAAGATAGCCCTGTCGTCTGGGAAAGAGTTGTAGCTAGCTCTCCTTGTTTCTTCCCACTAGAACATAAGCTCTGAGAGGGCAGGACTGAAGCTGGCTCTTAGTCTTATCCCAGGGAAAACCTGCATCTTGCTTTGTGCAATGAATGGTCCCTGTCTTCCACCAGCCCCAACAGTTGCCCACTGTCTGCACACACTTCCAAATCAGCATAATAGAGTGTAGTTGTGTGACAGAAAGGGATGAGTTGTGATCACCTTGCTTCTTTTTGCATTCTGCTCTCTCCACGGAGATGGCCTAATAAGTAAGCAGAGAAGGCAGCTGCAGGCTGTAGAAGCCCAGGTGCCCTGAAGTGACAGAATCTCCTCCACTGGCCTCGTGACAGCATTTCATTATAGGGCCAAGAGCTGACTTCTTGAGGTGAGTGATTATACTTTGTCCCTCTCCTCCCATCAACACAAACACAGAGTCACTGCTTAGGGGTCAACTGGGAGAGAAACAAGGTTGGTGTTTCCTATTTGAACAATTCCTAATTTAACCATTCTAACACTGGTTTCCCATTTTTTTGCCATAACTGTGTAGCACTGTTATCATTGTTCAATTATACTTTTCTTTAAATGTTTATTTGAATTATATTTAATTTACTTGATCTACCATGCATTCATTTTAAAATTAAATTCATCTCTGGCTTTAGAAGAAGAGTAAAAATTGGCATAGTAAAGAGAGTAGGTCCAAAGAAAAGAACCGAAAGCAAATTCTTATTGTGTTAGAAAAACAAACTTCAACTTTATTTATAATTTTTAACTAAAAAGAAAATATAAAATTTCACAGCTATTATAAGCTCCTCCCTAACTGTGCTCTATTTTTCTATATACTACATGTATACTACATAGTATAATGTAGTGTTATATACAGTATATTATAGTTTGATATAGTACACTGTATTATGATAATAATATTAATAATACGTCATATTATTTATTTGTACTTTTAAATATTTTGTTATTGTTTCTTCCCACTAGAACACAAACTCTGAGAGGGCAGGGATTTTTGTTTGTATGTGACCAGTGTCTGGAACATATTGGGTCCTCAGTAAGTATTTGTTGATGAATATGCTGGTGAATAAATAAAATAACAATGTTTTCTATTGAATTATGATCCTATAATTTATTATAATATTATTTGTTCATATACATACATACAGATGGTCCCTAGTTTATAGGTGAGGTAGGTTCCTGAGAACAAGTTGGGTGTTATTCTTACATAACTAGGATCCCTGATGAACAACACGTGTATGGTGATAATAATAACAATACTATAATAACTCATACATGGCAATATAATATAGTGTACTCTTTATGTTCTTTCTTAATTCCAATAAACAGAGCATAAAAACAAGCTCATACAAAAGTTTAGATCGAAAATAAGAGAAATTTCAAAGCAAAATGAAAGGTTAACACCCAACTGGTATTGCATCAATGTGTTGCTTACTGGAAGGAGCCTTTTAAAGGCAAGACAGTAAGCTGACATGAATTGGAAGATGATGATGGAGATGACCCTGGAAAGGATGGAGAGGGGACTGGAGCATCTGGATTGGAGTCTGTTGCTGCAGGAGGGGAGCTGACCACTAACGTCAGTTTCTTGGAAGTGGTATCTAGGGATGTTTGCACAACATTCTCTTTTTCATCATACATGGCCTTGAGGCCACTGATGTTCTCACAGACTGTGTGGTAAATGTTTGCAAACCTCTTGGTGTTAGGATTTTGCACTCAATCTTAGCATATCCTACTTCAATGAGATGAAAGTCCTCAGCTAATTCTTTTGTCATCAGCTTCCTTGGTTGTCTATCTAGGAGACCAGCCATAGGGTAAAGATGCCGCACCAAAGAACTGCTGACACCATGTGGGTTTGTTTACATGTGTGGCAGAAACTAGTTCCCAAATTATTGATTTAATTATTTCACTATAAGTTATCCTTATGGAGAGCCTTCAGAGCCTGTTTGTTAAATACAGAAAACCACAAGTCATGTCGTCCATAACCTGGGGACTGCCTGCATATTGTTGATATTTCTCATAATTAAATACTAAGATAATTATAGTAATTATCTTATTTAGCATGCATGAATATTAGCATCATATTTATTTGACACATATTTTAAAAATGCAAAGCTACTGAAGTAAAAATATTTGCCTGTGTTTATTCAAAGTCACCTACCATATCCTCAGTGGCATGGACAGTGTTCTTTGGGAAACACTGATTTCCTTCTAAGAGCTTCTTGTCCCTAATTGTGACCAAACTTTTTGCCTCTCCTGGGATGTTTCCAACTTTGACTTCTGAATTCTGTGAGATGTCTGAAAAAGCAGAGTGTGGGTCTTGGCTCTAAAAGCTGCATTAAAATTTCAGAAGATACCACAGCATAATGGGAGGAAGCTGCAAAGTGTGCACGCTGGAGACAGACTGCCTGGATTGAGTCCAGGCTTCTTTTGTTTTCTGAGTGACCTTGGGCCAGTTGCTTGGTTTTGCCCTGCCTCAGTTTCTTTATACATGTGTGTATGACATCAAAGCAGTACAAATATCATTAAATTGTTGTTTTGTGGAGTTCTTTATTTTTGCAACTAAAACAATATTACGATCCCACCGTTTTTGTGGGTTAGAAATTTGGGAGTGGCTTAGCTCAAAGCTTCTCGTCCAAGGTCTCCCCTGAGATTGTAGTGAAGCAATCAGCCAGGGTTGCAGTCTCATATGAAGGATTGACTTAGGTAGGAGATCTTCTTCCAAGCACTCTCCCAGAGTTGTTAGAAGTCTTTGATCCCAATGAATTGTTTTGAAGATCAAAGTTAATGTGTGCCAAATGTTAAGGGATACTTGGCATATAATGAATGATAAATAATAGCAATTGATATTGTTATGGACATAAGTTTTAATAACTACGGTTATGCATAGCTTAGTTTTCTGGATATTTTCAAAATACTCAGATCACTCAAGATTATTCACAAAACTTGCTGTTATGACTGCAGACCAGCAACCAGCAAACTATAAGGAATTCTGGAGGTGTTTATCTCAGAAATAGTCAACTGCCCTGATTTCCTCTAAAAAGGTGGCAAAAGGAAGGAGTTTAGAAGTGACTGCTATCTATCCCCATTAGTCTATATGAGATTAACATATTGTATATTTACAGAGAACATTAAATGTAAGAAGTAAGGACCTTCTTTAGTTTATTTTTTGTTTCAGCAGATTTGGGAGGTGCAAGCTGAATTCTATATACACACAGAATTCATACATATACAGAATACACATATATATGTATTGGACATATAATGGTAAAATCTGGACTTTTAGTGTACATATCAACCAGATAGTATACATTTACCAAATAGGTAATTTTTCATCACTCGTTCCTTCCACCTCCCCCTTTTGAGTCTCCAATGTCCATCATACCACTCTGTGTGGCCTTGTACAGCCATAGTTTAGCCCCCTTTTGTGAGAAGATGCAGCCTTTATTTTCCTGTTCCTGAGTTAATGTCATTGTCAGGATCTTCTTGAGTTGCTAAGGATAAGGATATAATTCTTACCTCACTGCAGATTCTTTACCAATAGAATCGGGAAACAAATTTATTAGGAGAACTCTCTCAGGAACTCTATGCTTCTGTGGCCAACTGCCTTATGGATGACTCCCTGAATAGCAGGTGGGTACTTGCTCACCCTGTTTCTTCTCTCAAACTTTCTTCATTTCCCTGCCTCTTCAACCTTTAAAATTTATCTTTCACTTCCTTCCAGGCATCTTTAATGATACCAGGGTAGGAATTAAAACTGAGTTCCCGAATTATTAATTTAATTATAGAAACTAGTTCCCAAATTGTTTATTTAATTGTAAATTATCCTTATGGAGAGCCTTGAGAGCCTGTTTTGTTAAGTACATAAAATTGTAGCCTGACACATCTTAATTACTACAACCATGATGGTGGATGACACATATTTTTAAATTTGTCTTTATCTCTTATTTTAGTGTAAGCCCTTTGAGATTAAGGATACTGTTCACTTATTCATGTATTGATCCATTAATCTAACAAATGTTTAGTGCTAGTTGCCACTATGTGCTGGTACCAGGTACCAGGGATGTAAATGTGAATCAGATTACAGGAGCCCCCCCCTCATGATGCTTAAAGCCTAAAAAGAAAAAGGAGTTGCATAATTACCTAAAATAAATTATGTTGAGCACTACAACAGAGAAATACAGGGAGCTCTGAGAGCAAAGGAAAGCTATTACCTAGTTTGGGAGCCCAGGGAAAGTATTAGTGTGTAGGGCATGTGAGGAGGAGTGGGAGCAGGTGGTTTTACAGAACCTGACATGTGAAGAGCACGGCATGTTACTCAATGTTCGTTTAAGCCTCATGCCTGTTATGTGTCGCCTACATGTTTGTGGAAAGAAACTGCCTTCTACCAACACACACAACTTCTTCCTTCTGTTTTTCTTCTGTTTATTTATTTAAGAAATCAGGGTTTGTCAATAGTTAAGGAGCTGAAGCTGTGTGGGATGTGAAGAGAGGCTAAGAGATTATTTCTTCCCACATTGAAAAAAGAGGTAGGATGCTAACAGTGACCATTGTTCTGTAACAGATTTATTAAGTAAGAGTTGCATGATAATACCCAAACCTTTGCTTTGAGGCTGCAATAAGAAACAATTTTTTCCTCTTAGGTCCTGGGCAGTTGTAAATTACCAACATGGCAGATAACACATGGGTTTAGGGTACCGGACAATCAGGGACATTGAAGAAATGAGAAAAGTTCTGTATTAATGACTTTTTCAAAATGTCGCAATCAGAAAATGTACAAGTAAGCCAGTTTAATTTTAGTATATGTGCCAATTTTATTTTAACTTTAGTTTGTATTTTTAGTTACTTGTGGTAAGCACCATACCTTTGGTGACTTTTTACATTGCTTAGGGACTCAAAATGTCTTCTGACAGCACTGGGAACAGAAGAGAACCCCAGGCAGAGACCAAACGAGCGTGGGCAGTGCACAAAACAGAATTAGTTCCTGCCCTTGTGGAGCTGAGAGTCCAGTGGGTGCGGCAGCCAAAGAACAAAAAAGCAGCCACTGAAAAAGTAGCGACGTTTCCCCAATCCTGCGAAGCCAGGAAAGACGGAAAGCCTGAAACAGGACTAAGGGTGGGGTGAGAGGCAGTGACTCACGGCGGGGTGATGATTATACTGAGAAATGACATTTAGGTAATGGCAGTTGTAGGAGAGTTGAGAAAAGAGAGTTTCATGTGGAAGGATGAGCTTTGAGGAGAGAAAGCGAGGAATGAGAAGTAGTTTTGAAGGCCAGTGCAGCTGGAATATGGTGAGTGAAACGGGCATGGAAGGAAGTTGGGAAACTGGGCGGGGACTAAATTACGCAGCACCTGGCTGCCCACCGCCAAGTGAATGGAGTTTTTCTTAAATGGTACGTAGGTCATTGAGGAGTTTGAATTTGGTTCGCAGCATTGTGGGGATGAACTAGAAGGTGGGTGAAATTGGACACAAAAGTTAGCATGCCGTGGTCATCTGAGCTAGAGATGGCGATGATTAGACTAGAGTGGTGGCAGCTGATATAAAGAAAACTGGATTGTTTTACAGACATTTTAGAGGTCGAATGGCAAGGCCTTGCTGCTGGATTGGATATTGGATGGAGGGAGAAGGAAGTTTCAAGGATTACTTGTAAGTAGACAGCACTGTCAAGTTTTCATTTTTACCCCTAAAATGAGCTCTGGCTTTGGAAAATTATGGGAAAACTTGAGGATGTTCTAAGTATGCAGCTTGCACAGGGGCCCTTCTCCCTGCCTCCCTAGGCTTAGTGGTGTTGAGAATTAGGCATTAACAACTAATCAGCCATTCAGGTGAATCATCACTTAGCTGTTGCTGCAAAAGAAGCATCTTGGCTGAAAAGGGCAGGAGAGGCCCTGGGGGAGGGCATGATTTTGATTGGGAGAATTCCCAACTACCTTCTAAAAGTGGATTGCCAATAAAAAATGTCTTCCTTGGACTCTGACTCTCTTGGAGCTCCAACCAGTGTCCCCTCCCACAACCAGCTTGGCCTTTTTCTTGGTTATAGCCCTGATCCAGCTACCTTCTAACCAGTCACCTTGTAACCCTATCTTCTCTCAGTCCATTGTCTTCATCTGTGAGGCCAGAATAGTAACTGCCTTTGTCCACTAAATGGAGATTTAAATGGATTATGTTTGTAAAGACCTGAGCACATGTCTGGCATGAAGAAGTCTCTCTGAATTCCAGCTCTTCTATTGTTAAGTCCCTCCCCTGATCTGAACCTTTCTTATGAAAGCCTTGAAAGTTCCAATCTTTTCCTTCAGGCCCCCCATTTTTTTTTTTTTGAGACAGAGCCTCAAGCTGTCCCCTGGGTAGAGTGCCATGGCATCACGCTCACAGCAACCTCCAACTCCTGGGCTCAAGCAAGTCTCCTGCCTCTGCCTCCCAAGTAGCTGGGACCACAGGCACCCGCCACAACGCCTGGCTATTTTTTGATTGCAGCTGTCTTTGTTGTTTGGTGGGTCCAGGCTGGATTCGAACCCACCACCTTAGGTGTATGTGGCTGGCACCTTAGCCACTTGAGCCATAGGCGCCGAGCCCAGGCCCCCAATTTTTGAAAAATTTCTCTAACACCTCTATCAAGGCCCCCAAATTACCCCTTAGATCCCTCCAGCAGCTAAGTGCTTAATTTTCCTTTGAAAGAAATGCCAGGTGCAGAGGGACTGATGGACAAAAGGGTTGTTGGAAAGGGGAGCTTACTGATTTCATGGTCAGTCCCACACATGTATGAGCCAGCTTCCTTTAAATGTTTACACTCTGTATTTTCATTTTATTACTATTTGATTTGTTTCTTACAGTTGATCTAAAGTATGAAATTGGGAGCCTGAAGCTTGCCAACACATCCCTGTCAGAAAAATGCACAATGAAGCAGTCTGAGTTTTGTGGGATATATTTTTTTCTTTTTCCCACCAAGGACACAAAACCTTGTGAAGAAACCTGTGAGATCTCTGTGTCTGCCCAGTGCCCCACTGCCTCCTGTTACTTGACATGTCCTGACTCTAGGTATTACTGTAAGCTGAAGGCTTTTCCTGAGTCATCAGAAATACTATTTTTGACCAAGTGGGTTTAATTCTGAATGAAAACTATGGGGAAAAAAGGCAGGACCAAGCCCAGGGAGGGAGGATTTAGACTTCAGGGAAGTGGCTCTTCTCACTTCAACTCTTCCAAATTGCTTTTCTTTTACCTAATCTCCAAATTCCTTCTTTTTTTCTCAGCATCCATTTCTCCTTCTAATAAATTTCTCAATATGTAATAAAACTCCAATCTATCTGTCAAATAAACTTATTAAACTCTTAACTTATAATTCTCAAAATAGTAAAATTAGCACCATGAGACAAATGTAAAAAGAGCACATGTCAATTGTTTTAATTGATTAATTAATTAATTAAGATGCTGAAACTGGCCCAAAGAGCATTTGAGAAGCTAGTCATTTATAGACAATATACAAATGAAAGGAAGAGAGTGGATTTACTTAAAGCAAGCTAACTTGAGCTTTAGGCTTGAGATTAAATTTTATGCACAGGGGTTGATCTTTATGACCTTGAATAAACTAAGCCTGTGGTTGACTTGCTGAGGTCATAATAGCTATTCCTTATGTCACCTGAATCAACAGATTGAATAAATATTAATGTCATTTCTTGCTCCTAGGAAAGACCTCAGAGAGCATATTAAGGACACAATGACTTATCCTTAAGTCAGAGAAATGAAATTTCATGCTTGTTCTCCTAACGCTCCTAGTCTTGCCAGATTGTGTTTTAACCTCCTCCACCGAATCACAACATTATTATAAGGACTTCTCATATTAGAAGGACCCCTAAGTTAAATTTTGGGGTCCTTTCTTCATGCAATATCTCTATCTCTTTCTATATCCTCACATTTTACAGCTTTGTTTATAGCAGAGAGATAAATAACCAAAAATGGGGGCGGGGGAGATTGGATGAAAGGAATGTTTCTAGGTACACTGTGGAGCCTGACCCTGAGCCAGTCTTGACTCTGACACGCTGAAGATGTCAAGTATGCTGTGCTCTGGGTAGAAACTAAAAGATCTGGCCTTGTCAACACATTCACACATCAAGGCCCAAGTAGTTCTGCTTCTAAAGAAAGGAGGGAATTTTTCTTACCTCATTAACAAGCTTCACCTATAGGAGAAAGAGCTTTATCCTTCTCTAAAAGAGCATAAGGCAGAGGTGAGAGTGAACTTTCCTCACCTTGAAAGAGGTAGGGATTTCTTCTGGACTGCTAAGCATTTCTGCCTGGTAAGGTTGGAGGGGAGAGCATTGGTGACCAGGGTGAACTGGTTGACCACGGTGCCATGAAGAAGAGGGGGATTCTTGCAAGGTGGCAGGAAGGAGAGCAGACCATGTGTGAGGTGCATCTATAAGCAGCAAGGTCTGCATGCATAGTGGCCCTGACGAGGATCAGGTCCTGAGATGTAGACCACAGAGGTTGCTATGCTGATTTTTGTACTCATATGATAAATCCCTTGGGAAATTTAAGAGAAGTATTGAAGCAGAAGATGTAGGGGGAAGTTAAGGAGTATATTCAGCAGGAATTTAGTTTTCAGTGTGAGTAGCTTATTAATTTATCCAGGCAAATTAGGATTTAGAATATGTGCTTATACAATAAATAGTTACAGTAGAACCTCCATAATCAATCATCTCCCTACACTGGCCATCTCCTTAAGCTGATCTAATTTTTATAGACTAGACATGAGCACCAAATGTACTCAGTGTACAGTAGGCCTATTTCTTTATGTTGACCACCTCTGTATGTAGACCAGTGTGTTATAGTCCCTTGCGTGGTCCACTTATGGAGGATCACTTACAATTTTTAAGTTCCTTATCCAATCTCCCATATTTTCTTTGCAGACAGGTAAATTTCTCAGAGTAGAAACACTGAGGAAATGCAGTGCAGCACTGTGCCACGCCACGTCCATTTATCTGACATTCCTTGGGTCATTGCAGTTGAAGTTCAAGATCATCTCTGAGCAAGAGCAAGAACCCATCTTTACAAAAAAAGAAAAATTAATCAGTGCATACTTGTAGTCTCGGCTACTGGGGAGCAAGAGGATAGTTTGAACCTAGGAGTTTGAAGTTGCAGGGAACTATCACAACAGCATTGCACTCTAGCCCAGGTGACAGAGTGAGACATTGTAAGAAAGCAAGAAAGAAAGAAAGAGAGAGAGAGAGAGAGAGAGAAAGTAACTCTCTAATTTGTACAGTGGGCTTATGCCTAAATTTTCTCTTAATCCCACACTTTGTTTTTATAAATGAGAATTTCTTGAAGAAACTAGAAAAAGAGAGCAATTTTTGCTTCATGAATTTCCCTTGATTTGTCTGGCAGAGGCCTTCCTGCCTCCGAGCTCTGGATTTCTGCTTTTCCTCTGTTTAGCAGAACTGAAAACTCTGAAGACCCTACTTCTCTAGCATCCCTTCCAAGGGAAATATCTCTTAGAAAGTTTAACACCAGGTGGTCTCTGTTCTCTACGGGGTTATTTTGACTGTGATTTTTGAGAAATGCAGAGAATCTAGGGGTTTTATAGTACAGAGGACCCCTTAGGGATCACTTAACATCATCTCAACTCCATGCAGATTGAGACTACATTGTAATGTGGAAATCGGGCCAAGCTTTTTTCCAGACCTTGGAGTGTTGGCCTTCAATATGGGAGCAGAATATCACTGGTACAGCTCAAGACTGTTCTGTTATCAGACCATCCTCTTAACTCCTGAAAGGCTTGATATATAATAATGTAATAATGTCATAGTTTAACCTCCCCTGTCAGCCTACATTATTATTCTAGTTGAGGCTTTCAAAATTATTATGTCAGGAGTAAATTAACATTGGCTGAGAAAATGTCATTAATTTCTACATTCCTAAACAGCTCAGTTTCCAATTTTTCCTTACTTTTTCTATAGTCACTGAATACCTGAAGACCCAGAAGGAAGGAATAAATTATATCACCTCAGGACTATTTCTCTTGGATTCTTAGCAAGCTATAATCTGCCTTTGTAACATGCAGCAGTTTTTAAATATAAGAGCAAAGGAGATTTGACATATTGAGCATCACACAAATTCCTCTGTAATTCTTGAGATTTGCTGGCCTTTATAATCAGGAGTAGATCCTTATTCTTTCCTTGGTGCAATGTAATGACCAATGACTAGCTGGTTCAAATACCTAATTACTAGGATTAAAACACATGTTGTGAATCAGAGGCAATGGTGCTCCCAGTATTTTCTTTATTTTTCCTGTCATTTCTGTTTTAGCCTTAAGACATTATAGCATGAAGAATTCAAAGAAGAAGTGGCTCTTCTTTGAAGGAGCTCACAGTGGTTCACATCTCTAATCTTAACACTTTGGGAGGCCAAGGAGGGAGGATTTCTTGAGGCCAGGAGTTTGAAACTAGCCTGAGTAAGAGTGAGATCCTCTTTCTACTAAAAATAGAAAAATTAACGGGGTGTAGTGGTATTTACCTGTAGTCCCAGCTACTTGAGCAGCTGGGGCAGGAGGACCACTTGAGCCAAGGAGTTTGAGGTTGCTGTGAACTATGATGATGCCATGATGACACACTAGCTTTAAGTGACAAAAAGAGACCCTAGATCAAAAATAAAGAATAAAAAAAAAAAGAAAAGAAAAGAAAAGAAAAAGAATGCAAAGAGAAAAAGTGCTTTCTATTGTATATGTACTACAATGCCTTAATGCCAATAATTTTCTGGAAAATGGCTTGAATCTGTTTATGTTGAGATCTGCATAGAGGCAAGAGTAGATTTGTTTTATGTGCCTTCCCTGAAGGAGAAGTCTTCATGTCCCAGAGCCTAAGTATGGGATATCAGTCTTGGAAAGAATATTTTATGCCCAATCATGGCTTCTGTGGCCTAATTTAGAGTAAATCAAAAGCTTGTCCTTTGAGAGATCACAATGGCAATCTTTTCTATGCTTTGAATCGAAGGTTGCATGGATATTAAGTCTGCATTCCTCAGATCAATGTAAGGTGCTATAAATAGGATTTTAGAAGCAGATAGTGTGAGACCAAGAAAAAAGAAGCTTCATGCTTAGGCTACTAACATCTCCTATGATTCTCATATTTATTTAATTTACACCTGAACAAATACACCCCAGAATAATTGTTTGCTTCATTTGGTGTCTTCAACCCTCATATTTCCTTCCATTTGGTGCCCTATCCTCAGGTCAGACAGATTCATGTATAAAATCAAGGATGAGATAATGAGGACGATTGAGGCTAAGAATTCCAAGGACTGGATAATTCTTAGTAATTTCTTACTAAAGCAATTTGTGGTAATTTCTTAGTCCAGTCTAGTTTAGGAGTCAAACTCAGAGGGGAATCCTGATGTTATTTCCCTCCATTTTCTTTAGCAAGTATGTGAGTGACATGTTATCAACATTTCTGGTGTCCTCTTAGTGTGGGCATCTCCCTTCCACCCCCATTCTTTAAGTAGGAAAGTGATTCCATGACTATTGGCTGGATGCCTACAAAACACTCAGTTTTTATAGCTGTGGATGGGAGCTACAGTAGGAAATTCACCTTCCTGCTATAGAGAAAGGCTTTAGAAGAGATCTCATTTAATCCTTTTCTCCTGTCCTGGATCAGTTAAAAATTTCTCAGTGAAACATTAGGTTTCATTTCTTTCAATACCATCCCTAGAGCTTGGTAAGCCTAATCACTGGGAACAGAATCTTTTCAGATCATGCCTTGTGGCAGGACCTCATATAACTAGGAGGTAGCCGTGAATTTATCCAGTGTCTTATGTATTAAACAGTTTGAGACTGGTTTTCACATGTCCTTTGATGAGCAAATTTGCTATGGCAGAATCCGGAGGACTAGACCTTTATGCTAACTCTTTTATCATGTTTCTCTTTTTAGTCAATTTTACTCTGGCCAAGAATCACAGCATTGAGAACAGGCCACAGAGGAATAATAGAACAATTTGGTTCATTTCACTTACACACTCATCTCTCCAAGATTCCTTCCCACTCTTTATTTATTGTCTTTGTGGCAATTTTATAGGCAACTTTTAAAGGGAGATTATTTTTTTTCAGTAAGCCACCACTGAGCACTCCAGAATTAGCAGGAGTCTTAATAATCCAAAGTCTAGTAGTGGGGACTGGTCTTTGAGACAGGGCTTCATGTATCTCTTGTGATTTATGCTCTGATTTGTGCTGGCCATTCTTGCATCTCCCATATGTACTGGGGCACATGGACAGAGTTTCTTCAGAAACACCTAACCTGCTTTCTAGTAAGAGCTGCAAGCAGGGGCTGGGCATGGTGGCTCATGCCTATAATCTTAGCACTCTGGGATGATAGAGCTCAGGAGTTCAAGATCAGCCTGACCAAGAACTAGATGCCATCTCTACTAAAAATAGAAAAAAACTAGTCAGGTCTAGCAGTGGGTACCTGTAGTCCCAGCTACTTTGAGGCTGTAGCATGACTATCACTTAAGCCAAGACTTTGAGGTTTCTGTGAGCTGTAATGATGCCATAGCACTCTACCCAGGGCAACAGAGTGAGATTCTGTCTCAAAAAAAAAAAAAAAAACCTGCCAGCAGAACTTTTGTCCTAGACTGTGACACTTATGAGAGTCCTTTGGGGACATCTAATTGCTCTGTGGCTCCACTTTTAAGTGGCAATGTAAACATTACCTTTTTCCAAATCTGTGCAAGTCC
Organism: Otolemur garnettii; assembly: GCF_000181295.1. Lineage (NCBI taxonomy): Eukaryota > Metazoa > Chordata > Mammalia > Primates > Galagidae > Otolemur > Otolemur garnettii. The sequence goes on along the minus strand of NW_003852398.1, from coordinate 28,508,116 downwards.
AGCTTTCAAAACTAGAATAGGCCATTGAATATTATCTTATATAATTAGATCATTGTAAAAACAGCTTATATTGATGTGGTTGTGGAGAAACAGGGATTTTTTATGTGACCAGAAATTGGAAGTGAGATGGGGGAAGGAAAGAGGTAAGAAGGGAGCAAGAGAGAGATTACTTATATTTGCACACTAGCTCTCTCTGCCCAGAGAGCCTAGTGGCAACGACGTACTAATATTCAGATCATGAGTTCTAAATACCATACTTCATTAAAACAAAAGAAATCAGAGGTTACTGGATAAGTGGCTGATTTCCAGGCAGGAGCAGTAAGTATGAGATGAGCTTGGAACTTGTTACCGTGCCAGAAAATAAAGAAATACTCAAGGAATAATGGACATATTTCAAAAGTCAAAGGAACCAGCTTGAGAGAATTGGTACTCCCAAAATTTGAAATAGTTTGAACATCAAAATAAATAATGATAGCAATGGAATATAATCCGTAATTAGAATCCATGACTCCATACTTAAGTAAATTAAATAAATGGAATAAAGTAACATTTTTCTTACAATGCCAGCTAACAACTATAAAAGGAATGATCCATCAGTTTGGCAAATTGTCAGTTAACAAACATCATAACAATGTTTCAAAGCATGATCTTCAATGAATACTAAAATGAATGGTTAAAAATTTGATGAGGAAGAGGATATTTACAGAGTCTCCTACTATGTCCCTGCAAAGTCACTCGTAATTGCATGGGGAAAATAATAACTATGGTGAAGAAATAGCACAATAGCTGCCCCTCATCCATGGTTTTGCTTTCCACAGTTTCAGTTGCTTGTGGTCAACTGCACTTTGAACATATTAAAGGGAAAACTCTAGGAATAAGCAATTCAAGAGCTTTCAATTGTGCACTGTTCTGAGTAGCATGATGAAATCTTGCACTATCCCGCTCCCTTCCATCTGGGACATGAATCATCCCTTTGTCCAGCTTGTCCATGCTGTGGATGCTACCTGCCTGCTAGTCACTTAGTAGCCAGCATGCTTATTAGAACAGCTCTTACAGTATTATAGTGTTTATTTTTAAGTAAACCTTATTTTACTTAATAATGACCCAAAAGCACAAGAGTAGTGATGGTAGCATATTGTTATAATTGTTCTTTTTATTATTAGCTACTATTAATCCTTTATTATGTCTAATTTATAAATTGAAACTTATCATTGGTATGTACAAGAAATAACAGTATGCAGGCCTGTCTCATTGTATTGCACTTGCCTTTATTGCACTTCATAGATGCTGCATTTTTTTTAAATCATATTAAAGGTTTATGGAAACCCTCTGTCAACCAAGTCTATTTTCCAACAGCATGGGCTCACTCATGCCTCTGTGACATATTTTGGTCATTCTTAAAATATTTCAAACTTTTACATTATTATGATTATTATTACATCTCTTTATGATGATCAGCGATCTTAGTAATCTTTAATGTTACCATTTTAATTGTTTCAGGATTCCATGAACCACATCCACATGAGACAGAGAACTCAACTGATAAATGTTATGTGTGTTCTGATTGCTTTACCTACTGGCTCTTCCTCTTCTCTCTCTCTCTCTCCTTGGGCCTCCCTATGCCCTGAGACACAACAACATTGAAATTAGACAAATTAATAACCCTACAATGGCTTTTAAGTGTTCAAATTAAAGGAAGAATCACACTTTTTTTGCTTTTCAAGGGTTTTCAACCTTCCTAATGCGGCGACCCTTTCATACAGTTCCTCATGTTGTGGTGACCCCAACCATAAAATTATTTTCATTACTACTTCATAACAGTAATTTTGCTACTGTTATGAATGGTAATGTAAATATCTGATATGCAGGCTGTATTTTCACTGTTGAAAGGGTTCACAGCCCACAGATTGAGCTTAATGAGAAAGGTATGTTGAGAGCCAACATAGGCTTAAAGGTAGTTCTCTTATGTCAGTTAGCCAAGTTGCGAATGCAAAGAAAAAGGTTTTGAAGGAAATTCAAAGTGCTACTCCAATGAGCATATGAATAATAAGAAATCAAAACAGTCTTACTGTTGATATGGAGAAAGTTTTAGAGGTCTGGATAGCGTATCAGATCACTTACAACATTCTCTTAAACCAAAGTCTCATTTAGAGCAAGGCCCTAACTCTCTTCAATTCTATGAAAGCAGAAAGAGGTGAGAAAGCTGAAGTTGGAAGCTAGCAAAGGTTGGTTCATGAGGTTTAAGGAAAGAAGTGGTTTTCGTAACATAAAGGTACAAGATAAAGCAGCAAGGGCTGATATAGAGACTGTAACAAGTGCAGAAGATTTAGCTAAGATAACTGATGAAGGTGGCTACACTAAACAACAGGTTTGCAATGTAGACAAAGAGTCTTCTGGGAGAAGGTGCCATACAGGATTTTCATAGCTAGAGAGGAGAAGAAAAATCCCTAGCCTTAAAGCTCTGAAAGACAGGATGAATCTCTTTTTTAGGGGCTAATGCAGTTGGTGACTTGGATTTGAAGCTAGTGCTCATTTGCTACTCTGAAAATCCTAGCGCTCTTAAGAATGATGCTAAATCTACTCTAGTTTTCTGTGAATGGAACACCCAAACCAGGATAACAACATATCCATGGCATGGTTTATGGAATATTATTATTATTATTATTATTTCTTTATTTTTGCAGTTTTTGGCCGGGGCTGGGTTTGAACCTGCCACCCTACTGCTTTGAACCACAGGCTCCACCCTGGTTTATGGAATATTTTAAGCCCACTGTTGAGACCTATTGCTGAGCAAAAAGGTTCCTTTCAAAATATTAACAATGCATTTGGTCACCCAAGAGCTCCGATGGGATATGTGAGGAGATTAATGTTGTTTTCATGCCTGCTAACACAGCATCCATTCTATAAACCATAGATCAAGGAGTAATTTTGACCTTCAAATCTTATTATTTAATAAATACATTGCATAAGACTATAGCCACCATAGATAGCAATTGGATCGGGGTAAAGTAAATTAAAAACCTTCTGGAAGGGATTCACCATTTTCGATGCTACTAAGAACATTTGTGATTAATGGAAGGTCAAATATCAATCTTTAGTATTATTATTATTATTAAATGATAGCTGTATACATTAATGCAATCATGGGGTATAGTGTGATGTTTTCACATACAATTTGAAATATTTTCATTAAACTGGTTAATATAGCCTTCATGCCATTTCTTGGTTATTGTGTTAAGATGTTTGTATTCTACTTTTAGAAAGATTTGCTTGTACAATGTAAGATAAACCATAGAGGTGATACCTCGAGTCACCCTCCCTCCACTGATCCACCCTCCTCCCCCTGCTCCCCCTCCTCCATCCCCATAGTCTTAGGCTATAATTAAGTTATAGCTTTCATATGCTGCCATAAAGAAAGATGGAGACTTTACCTCCTTCATGTTTACATGGATACAACTGGAAAATGTTCTTCTTAGCAAAGTATCTCAAGAATGGAAGAAAAAGTATCCAGTGTACACAGCCCTATTATGAAACTAATTTATAGCTTTCAAATATCAATCTTAATAGGAATTTGGAAGGCAGTGATTCCAACCCTCAGGGATAACTTTGGGAAATTTAAGACTTTAGTCTTAAAGGAAGTAACTCTTGGCATGGAAATTGTGGAAATAGCAAGAGAATTAGAATGAGAAGTGGGGCCTAAAGAAATGACTGAACTGCTGCTATCTCAAGGTAAAATTTTAACAGATGTTGAGTTGCTTCTTATGAATAAACAAGTAGTTTCCTTTTTTTTTTTGAGACAGAGTTTTATTTTGTCACTCTCAGTAGAGTGCTGTGGCATCATAGCTCACAGCAACCTTAAAGTCTTAGGTTCAAATGAACATTTTGCCTCAGCCTAAATAGCTGGGACTATAGGTGCCTGCCAATCTGCCTGCCTGGCTATTGTTTTAGAGACAGAGTCTTGCTCTTTTTCAGGCTGATCCCCAACTTCTGAGCTCAAGCAGTACCTGCCTTGGCATCCCATAGTGCTAGTATTACAGACATGAGCCACTGAGCCTTAAGATGCAGTAGTTTCTTAAGATGGAAATTACTCTTGGTGATGATGCTATGAACATGTTAAAATGAAAATGAAGCATTTAGACTATTACCTCCATTTAATTTATAAAGCAGCATCAAGGTTTGAAAAAAATTGACTCCAATTTTGAAAGAAGTTCTGCTGTGGTTAAAATGCTATCAAGCAGTACTGCTTGCTACAGAAAAAAATTTGTGAAAGAAAGAGTAAAGTGATATGGCATTAAGAAATTGCCATAATGATCCCAACCAGCAATGACTACCACTCTGATCTTTGAGCAGACGTCAACATTGAGTCAAGACCCTCCACCAGCAAAAAGATCATGACTTGGTGAATAATGTTACTGCACACTTAACAGACATGCAGATATGCTGACATGCAGTCATGCAGACATGCAGACACTCAGACATACTGACACACAGACACGCAGACATGCCAACATGCAGACATGCAGACATGCTGACACGCAGTCATGCAGACACGAAAACATGCAGACACTCAGACATACTGACATGCAG
>NW_003852398.1:28490566-28503169 GCF_000181295.1 Otolemur garnettii | reverse complement strand
TGCATACACGCAGACACGCTGACATGCAAACACGCAGACATGCCGACATGCAGACATACTGACACACAGACATGCAGACATGCTGACATGCAGTGAGGCAGACACGCAGACATGCAGACATGCCAAAGTGCAGACATGCAGACACACAGACACGCATGCATGCTGACATGCCGACATACAGACATGCAGACATGCAGACACACAAACATGCCGACATGCAGACACGCATACATGCCGACATGCAGACACGCATACATGCCGACATGCAGACACGCAGGCATGCCGACATGCAGACATGCCGACATGCAGACAGGCATACATGCCAACATGCAGACATGCTGACACACAGACACGCAGACATTCCAACATGCAGACATGCCGACATGCAGACACGCATACATGCCAACATGCAGACATGCAGACATGCAGACATTCCAACGTGCAGACATGCAGACACGCAGACATTCCAACGTGCAGACATGCAGGGGCACTATAAAAGTAAGGGCAGGTTTATTGCAGGATCCACGTCATACAATAATGGACAATGTAAGGCAAACATGTACAAAGAAGCCCTTTAGTCAGAATTCTCCATTCCTATTTACAGTTGTCTTGAAGGCCCACGAGTCAGTTACTGATAAAGGAAAATTCTATGTTTCAGCATACATTGATCACCCTAGTTTAAGTTATGAAAGTTGGTGATTTTGTATTTCCTTTCTTTTTTTTTTTTTTTTAAGGCAGAGTCTCACTTTTTGCCCTGGATAGAGTGCTGTGGCATTCTATCTTGGGCTCAAGTGATTCTCTTGCCTCAGCCTCCCCAGTAGGTGGGACTATAGAATTTTGGACCTGGACCAGAATCTTGCTAGGCCACCACAATGCCTGTCTATTTTTAGAGACAGGGTCTTATTCTTGCTCAGGTTGGTCTTGAACTCCTGAGCTCAGGCAATCTACCCTCCTCAGCCTCAATTTAGCATTTTCTTAATGACTTTAGAAATATTGTACTCACTTTTTATATGCAAGACCAGACTGATTTGGGATCTAATAGTAATTAACACTAACATAAAAAAGGTGAGTAAAATAGCTCTCGCTTGCTCTAATCAAATGCACTTTCCACTGACCAAGTAATGAGGACTGAGAGACATAGCAACAAGGAATACAAACTCCTTTAGTTCCATACCCTGAAAGGAAAACCTTGGCTCATCAATCATTCTTTCCCAATGGCTCTGAGCTAATAAATGCAGAGCTCTGTCTTAGGAAAAGGGACTCCAGCCCAATTTTCCTGAGACATCAATAAAAAATTCTCTTTTGTGCAGCAAGGAGGACTTACCCATTTAGACTAAGTTGATATGGGAAGACAGATGTATATGTCTTAAGCGTGGCCTGCCCAGGGCAGCAATACATTTAGCCAGAAATGTTGAGAAAACAGCACAGTGAACAGGTGAAGATAAGATTTAGAAGCTGGGTCAGGTGAATGTTTGAGTTACCTTGGACCTGGCGGAAAGGATTAGAGAAATTCCTTGAGATAGAGGGAAGGAAACCCTAAAAATAGTTTCAATAGACCTTTGATATGGGGGTCATCTGAGCCTCAGAAATCCTACCAAAGTGCTTATTTGATGTGACTTTACTCCTTATCTGCACTTTGTGGCCAGTCTTGTCCTCAGTGCCTCTATGCTTGTGCTGTTCATTCTCTAACACATAAAATGATGTCTCTCAGTTCAGATGGAACAAGTGATCTTAGGAAACATTGCCCACCCAAAGACAGCTGCAAACAATTGTCCTGGAACATGCTTAACTGACTTCTGAAATGTGGAGACACCAGGGAGAGAAAAGTAACACCCCTCTCTATTAGTCAGCTGGGAGATTGGTGACATCCCAGGCTAGAAATTGGAAGTCAGGGAGGACAGAGGCAGATGTTTCTATCTCACACACAACCCTCTGTCTTCCCTTTCCAGGAAGGAAAAAGGGAGGTCCCTGAAATTCCCTTATCTAGATGGATGGGTGGATTATTACACAACAACCTGGTTGGCAGTGTCAGGGCCTCAGCAGGTGTCATAAAGAGCACCAGGTCTTCCTACCTAGATCCTTTGGATTTGGAGGCACTTCTTGTTGGGCAATACAGAGCTATTAAGTTTACATAGGTAGGGCAGAGGGCAGAGTTACCTGCTAGGTAACTTTACGATTCTAAGTAAATTCACAATTTCCTCCCTTGGGACCAAAACTGGGGGAAAGAATCCTCCTATAGTGGCAAATTATTCCTCAGTCTCTTGCTATGGAACTCTAGCTGAGTGTGTTGAGGAGGGATGGGAAAGGCAGGAGCAGAGCATGGTAGAAGAATGAGAAGGATGTGCTCACGCTACACCGGGATAGGATTTGGAAGAGCTGTGAAACAGAGTCAGGAGGGAGACAGATGGGCACTCTAGCACAAGGATGACATCTTGGAGAACATTGATAATCTGCTCCTTGACAATGACCTGTGCTGAGGCTTAGGCTTAGGCTTCCTCCACCCACCCTGTTCCTTTGCTCTGAGTCCTGAGAAGCTGTGGTGTGTTGTGTTCTACAATGAAAGGGGAGGGGGGGGGTTTCACCAACAGGCATCAATCTCCAGGCCTCATCTTTGCCTCCTTTGATGACCATATTTTATTTTATTTTTTTGTCATGGGCAGTGGCCCTTTTTCCCATCCTAATATGTTCAGAACTTTATGTGTTGAACAGAATGAGCAGCTGATCCAGGATCCCCCATGCTCAGGACATTTTGCCTAATTACACTGTGTTAGTAGTTTTCCCCTGTAGCGTCGGGAGGGCTGAGTATCTGGGCACTCTGTGCCTTTGGACTCACAGAGGACACCCTACTGGCTGCAACTGTTGGGGCAGGGGGTCTCTGGATGAGGGGAAAGCATCACCTACATTCTCTCGCTTCCCCACACTTAGCATCACCTCTTTGCACTGTCTCACAGACCCACTGTATTCCTTAACTCTTCACTTTTTTTACCTTTCATTGAGAGGATTCTGATTGAGCAGAGCAAAGAAGGGAGTATTCCTTCAGGTCTAAGATCCAGCTGCACAGAAACTTCATCTCTAGGTAGGATCCTGAGGCTTCCCTCAGCCTGGACCAGAATCTTGCTAGGCCATCCTCTCCAGAGCTTCCCACATTTGTTTTCATGTATCTATTCCTGGTTTCATTCCCAGTTAGTTAAATGGCATCTGAATTGTAGTTCTGTAGACATTGGAACTCCCATTCCTTATATGCAGGGGAGTGTTCAGTAGACAAGGCTTATAATGTCTGGTAAACTAGGGTTTAGTTGTGGATGCAAATTTGGGGATAATAGGGCTACGGTGTCAGTGACCTTAACCTTTGGAGGAAGATACTGGCTATGTCCCTTTGCAGATGGAGTCAAAACAGAAGCAGGATGAATGGGTAGGGAAAGGGTCAGAAATAACATAGAGAGACAGGGATAGAGTTGGCATTGGAGAGGAGGAGGGGGAGAGGGATGAAGTGAATGAGAGTGGAAAGATGATGGAGGAGAATAGATGTAAATGTCCAACTCCTTGCAGCAGTCAGATAGTATCTCCTCTCTGTTGACCCCAATTTTAAAAGCTATTTACTAATTTTATAAGCCACAATTTGTATCTTGCAGTTTACATAATTATTTTAATTCCTTGGGCAACCTTAAGTCCATTATTCCATTTTTAAGCACACTTACAGAGAAGGGTAATTTTAATGTGCCTAAGGTCCCAGGACTGTTTCACATTATGCCACTGTTTTCCTCCATGAGACAGCCAGCCCAATTTCCCAAACACCTTCCCAGCGTAGGGGAGGAAATAGCGACTAGAAAGAGCAGACAACCATAAAAAATAGTTTTCTTACATATTTTATATAATCAGAGGCTCCCATTAGTGCCACGCCCAGAAGTCAGAGACCATTCTGAATATTAAAGCAAAGAGAAATTTAATACAGAGAAGAGGTTGTATTGGTCTTAGGAGTGCTGAAAGAACAGAGGAGAGAAGGGTAAGAAACCAGAAGCAGCCCTTGACCCTGGACTGTCTGCTCCTGCCAGCTGCCTGCTGGAGGTGCTGCTGTTGGTGCTGAGCTGCTTCCCTGAGGCGAGTGGGAATGTAGGATGTCAGGACCTGGCTGCTGCTGCTGCTGCCACTGCTGAACCCATCACTGCAGCTGAGCAGGAGCTCAGGACATTGCACTCCCACTGATGCTGCAGCCATTCTCCATGTACCCCAGTATCAGAAAATAAAACGGCTTTCCTCTTCCTCCCTGCATTTTGTCTCCTCTTAGCCTCCACTGCCAAGGAAACCTGGGAATGCAATTTTCAGCCTCCCATTCCTGCCAGGAATACAGAAAAGAACACTAAAGAGTGAAGATGGAGCCGACAATCATAGACGAATTTAACCAACACAGTTCACCTCTTGGTTGCACAGCATTCATTCCTCTCACTTGGACCCTTATTTAAACTGCATTCAACAATGGTCACAACAATATGACGCTTTCATCAAATATGATCAACTATTTTGCACACAAACGGAAATGCTTTTGCTCTGAATATTCTGTAACTTGAATAGGACATTGGAAAATTAGCTATCACTGTATTCCATTTATAAAATAGATCAGGGAAGGGAGAGAAGACAAAAGAAGTACTTATAATACCCACAGTGTTATGTGCCACACAAGGAAGAAATCGGGAGTCACTGCCACAGTCAGCACATCTGTAATGGTTGTTAATGGGTCTTGAGTCGTGGTGATATTTACAATTCTCTCTTCTGCTTGTGTCCCCTCTGACTTCAGGCAGTACCCCATCTGATTCATATTCTTTACCTGTTGCATTAATTCAAACTCTAATTCTTAAAGAGTTTGAGCCCTTAGTAATCCTTTCTATTGGGTTGCTGCCTTTCCCATTAATTTTTATTATTGAGAGGCAGCTTAGAGGACCCCTTGGGTTCTAGACATACTCTGCCCTATTCTGTTGTGGAGTAGCATCCTATTTTTCTTTAATAACAGAGCTAATCCCCATGCTTTGCTTGTTTCCTCAGTCACATGAGGATGCCCAAATGATCAGGTGGTAGTCTCATCTTCCAGATCAATGGAACCATCCTGTCATGTGGTGGAAACATTCTCCCTTTGTAATTAAGCAGATCTAAGTTTATAGTGTCTAGAAACCAAAATTATTCAAGTTGGTCATTGAGCATAATTCTATCCTTTTATTCCTGGAACTGTGAATTCTGGCAATGATTTAAAACAGTGTCATATTTTGACTGCTGCTTCAAAAGACATGTCATATCCTTTAGGACAGCATCACAACCTTAGAGGATGTTCTCACCCAGAAAGTGGTTTAACTAAATCGTCAAAAGGCCATTCCAGCATTCTCTAGAGCTGAGTATTTCTGGATGATAGAGTATATGGTGAGATTAGTGAATTTCACCCATGTAGGCCCATGGACATACCCTGTTTTCTGTGGAAAAGAAAGCACTGGTTAGTACCTGTAGCAGGCCAAGCCGTGGTGCCCCAATATGTCTACCTACCAATCCTTGGAGGCTACACATGTATTATGTTATATGAAAAAAAGGATTTTGCACATGTGATTAAATCAGTGATCTTGAGATGAGATTATGCTGTATTATCTAGATGATTCCAATGACACAAGTGTGTCATCAGGGGGAGGCAGAGGGAGGTGCAACTAGAGAGAGGAGAAGGTCATGTGGCAATGGGAGTAGAGGCTGCAGTGATGAACTCTGAAGGTGGGAAAGGGGTCAGAGGACAAAGAATTCTGATGGGCTACTAGAATCTGAAAAGGGCAAAGCAACAGATTCTTCCCTCCTGAAGAAACCTTGGCTTTAATCCAGTGAAATAATCACAGACTTCTGACCTCCGGAACTGTACCTGGATAAACCTGTGTTGTATTATGCCTTTAAGTGTATGGTAATGCTTCTACCGCAACTATAGGAAACTAATCCAGCTGCAATGTTATGTATAATATTAGTCTAAATTAGATATTCACAATGGTAACGATGCAGGCACTGTGTATGGGAACATGAAATCCATTTCCAGAATAACCATCTTTTCTACTGATGGCAGATCCTGTCCCTTTCCATTATGAAAGGAGTCCAGTGAAATTAACCCAACACCAAGTAAATGTCTGGTTCCCTCAGGAATGATGCTATCAGCATCAGAGTCTGCTATGATAGGATGGATGCTCAGCAGTGGTGGCAGCCGGATCAGCACTGGTGAAACCCATGTTGTTGAGCCATTGTACCACTTTCATCCCTACCACCTTGGACATTTATAAATTGCACTTGTTGAGTAACTACTGGAGTGCCTGGGGAAAGAGACCAGCTGACCTTCACAGGGCATATGATCTTGTCTATGTGATTGCACTGAACATTCTCTCAGTGGGTACACCTGAGTGAGACGTTACATGAAACATGAATATCCTTACATCCGTATTCCTCCTGGGAACTTTGTGAATATGCCCTCCCCTTAGCTTCCCTTGTTCCCAAATCTTCTGTCATGTTCTTTCCAAGTGTCTGCTGGTTGGATAGGTCTATTATAGTTACTGACCATGAAGTAATATAGATTACTAGCTTGAGCCAACTCTGTCAAGAATATGTATAGAAAATAAATATACTATTGATAGAAATTATTTTTAGTGGGAAGCCTTCTTTCTTTGCTTTATTTTTTTAAAGGCCATCGTAGGACTATAATGCTGCATCTGTGCATTCTAATGCTAGCACAAAATGCAGTCAGTAGTCAGAGAGCCTTTGTTTCTTTCTCTGTCAATTTCAAGTAAAGAATTATAGATGATGCTGTGTGTGTGTGTGTGTGTGTGTGTGTGTGTGTGTGTGTGCCTGAGGGAGGTGCCTCCATGCAACAGGAGCAGGTGCTGTTGCAGCCTCAGCCACCTGCCCTGGTGTTATCCAGTGCCCCAGGGCATGCTCGCACCATCATTTTCAAAAGCTTTTCTTTTCTTTTTTCTTAATAACATGAAACACTATCCTGGGCAATTTAGCTTTCCCATCATCAAACTTCAAACCTGACCACATTACACCTATAACTGGCTCCCACTTTCACACATCACCAATTTCTCCATCTTTGCAAAACTTTGCTACACAAGCATGCTGACTTCACATTTTCCTTCAGATGCAGATCATTTCTCTGCTCCCTGTCACACAACATGTCTTGAAACAGTTTTCTTTACTCACTCTCTCCATGTCCTCATCCCTATTTACTCCTGAGCTCACTCCATGAACTTACTTCTGTCTGTCATTAATGATTTCCCTGTTGAGACATCCAGCAAATCTTCCTCTATTCTATTCTTGAACTAAGTACCATTTGACTCAGCTGACCACCCACTCTTTTCTTAAAAAAAAATATTATACTTCATGAACTCATATTCTCTTTATTTTCCTCGTATTTCATTGGCCACTCTTTTTCTTCCTTTTCTAGATGACCAAGGCTGTCTTACCTACATAAAGTTGCTATAGTTATATTCTTCAGGCTTTAAATCCTATCTCTATGCTGAAGATTCCCAATTTATGTCTCTAGTTGTGTCCTCTCCCCTGAGTTCCAGGCAGATAGCCAATTACCTACTATGCATCTCCACTCTACATAATACAACTTAATTAAATTTGAATATTCATTGCCCGTTTCCACCCCCAATTTATTCCTCAATCATTCATCCATATGACCCAGCCAAATACCTAGCAATCATTCTCCATACTTATTATTCTCTCCTTAACTACCCACTACTTCCAAATCATCAGTAAGTATCATAATTTTTATACTGAAAATACATTTTTAACTTATCCTCTTCCTTCCAAGTACACAGTCATTACCCCAGTCAAAGCCACCATGACTTATCAGTTAGACTAACTAAACAGACTTTTAACTCTTCTATTATTTTTTTCTTCATGTAAGAGCCAGGATAATATTTAAACATGTAGAAATATCATATTATTATTATTCCTTCTAAGAATATATTCCTTCTAAGGATATTATTATTCATATTATTCCTTCTAAGAATCCTCGATAACTTTCCATTTAAAGCAGCCATTTTTCTAAATATTGTTTGTGTAAAGTACTCTTAGAGGCAAGAGGTGGTAAAATACAATGTTAAAAAGCACAGAAGCTAAAGTTAGACTGCTTGGGCTTAAATCCCAGCTCCAGCACTTATTTGCTGTATGGTTCTGGGAAAATTAATTAACTTCTCTGTGCCTTAGCTTCTCATTTAGAACTTAGATTGTAATCATATCAGCCTCATAGAGTCACTGTGAGGATTAATTGAGTCAATACATGTATAGTTCCTCAAGCAGGGTCAGCATATAGCAAGTGTTGTTTGTATACATGCTGGTTATATGATTACTATTTCCTAGGATTGCTCCAAACAGAGTGTAGAAATAAAAATTTAAAAAAAAATTAACGTAAAGAAACAAACCAATGATTTCTTTATTCAGGACTCAGAGAGCCAGTTATTTGGTCGTGGTTCTGCTGGGATAGCTTACACGTCCTGCAGGCTGGGTTCACACATGCATTTGTGGAGAGTTGGAAGGGATCCTTGGGGTTGTCTTTCAAATGGCTGTTTAATTCACCTGTTTGGAAGTTGGCCGAGTCATCAGCTGAAATGCCTTGGTTTTACCCACATGGCCTCTCCAGCACGCTCGCTTGGGCTTCCTCACAAGACACCTGGTCTCCAAGAGGATGAAAACCAAAATTACAAGGCCTCTTGAAGTGCTGGTGAGAATTGCAAGTTGCATAGTGCCATCTCAGCCACAGTCTACTGACGTGAAGTATGTCACAGGCTAGCCAAGATTAATGGGTGAGAAATAGATCCTTCCTCTTTATGACAGTTTCTAAAAATAATTTGTGGCTGTTTTTAAACTACCATGTCCCCATTCTTGTGCCTTCAGATCACTCTTTATCACATTGTCTTATTTATTAACATTTCCTTTATAGTTCTTACCATTACCTAAAGTTATCTCCTCTGTGTATTAGTTTCCTTTTGATGAGTCCTCCTCCCTCCATTTGAGTGTGAGCTCCAAGGCAGAGGCGTCTTTTCTGACTTGCTTATTCTTGAAGCCCCTCAGGTTTCACTATTAACTAATAGTGCTTGGTAGATAGTGATGGCAAATTTATTGGATAAATAAATGAATTCAGAACACCTGGTTCAAGAGGAAAAGTCTTATGGACCAGTCCTTATGGTGATTTGGAATTATTTCCATTGAACACTCTCCAGGATCTGAACTGACAGGTTGACTGAAGATAGAAGGTGGGAAGTACCTTGAGGTTTCAGTGGCCTCCTTATGTCATGAGGAGGCTTGAGGGCAAAATTGAAATGCTGCTTTATTTTTTTGTTTGAATTCTGAAAATTAATCACAGACAGCGCTTACCATGCATTCTCTTACTATAACTTCCAAGAACTGAGATTTGCTTTTTTTAGACAGAGTCTTATTTTGTCACCCTCAGTAGAGTGCTGTGGCATTATAGCTCATAGCAACCTCAAACTCTTGGGCTCAAGCTATCCTCTTTCCTCAGCCTCCCAGGTAGCTGGGACACAGGCACCCACCACAAAACTTGGCTGTTTTTGGACAAGCCACTCTTGCTCAGGCTGTTCTTGAACTCCTGAGCTCAGGTAATCCACCCACGTTGGCCTCTCAGAGTGCTAGGATTATAGGCAAAAGCCACTATGCCTGGCCTTGAGATTCAATTTATCATATTAAGCCCCACTGTAGTCTGCTTTCTGTAGAAGGCCGTATTTAAAGCTGAAAAGGTTAACTAGCAACAAACCCATATCATCTTAAGACAGAACTAAGAAAATATGTCAAATTCATTTCCATCGAATAAAATATTTTTGTTTATACTTTATTACTATATACTACAGTACATCTAAAATAACAAGATAAATCTATCTGTTGGGTCTAACTGGAATTTGGTTTAGACCTTAAAAATAAAATTTCATTTTAATTTATACATTTGTAATTTTTTGGAGACCATATAATAGTATACTCAGGTACTTAAGGAAAGACAAAGGTGTTGATAAGACATGTCCTGTATTCTTAAGGGATTTTAGTATAATGGGAGATACAGATCACACAAATGGATGGTCAAAACACAAAGCCTATTATAGTGGTGGTGTGTGCACACAGTGCCCCAAGCCCAAGGCAAAGGCCGACATACTTCCTCCATACAAGAATATGGTAATAGAAGGAAGGAGATGTAGTGAGAGAACAAAAGCAAAGTGTGTTCCAAGTAACTAGAAGTAGGTCTATTGTGTGGGGAGGAGAGGGCAGGAGTAAGTGAAGATTAATTAGCGTGGAGGCCAAAGCTATATTCCAAGAAGTATGTCCTATAAAAGAGCTCAAATTCTATCCTGGAAGCCACCAGTTTCTAACTTCTTTGCATGTTAGGAACTCCCTAATGCCAAAAAGTGGAATGTTTATTATCCATGAATAGAGAAAATACACATAGATAATTAAATAGTTTTATTTTATTTTTAAACTTAATTTTTATTAAATCATAACCATATACATTTATGGGGTACAATGTGATGATTTGATATACAATGTGGAATATTTAAATCAAATTACTTAACATAACCATCACCTCACTTACTTATTTTGTGGTAAGACATTTATAATATACTCTTAGTTGTTTAGAGATGTACCTTTGCATTGTGTTCATTAGGTGAGATTCCACCACATACCCTCCCTCTACTTGCCCTCCCCTTTTCACCCCCTCCCTCTCCTCTCCCCTCTTTATTTCTGGACTACCTTATGTTTTATCATTTGTATGAATATGTAAATGTATTTATATTGGTTTCATAATAGTATTGACTACATTGGATACACTTTTTTCCATTCTTGAGATACTTTACTAAGAAGAATATGTTCCAGCTCCATTCAGGTAAACATAAAAGATGTGAAGTCTCTATCTTTTTATTTCAGGTTATTGTGAGGGTACAAACAACCAGGTCACAATTTTTGAATTTGTTAGGTAGAATACTTGTCGTGTCTGGCACTCGAAAGGTGTGCCATATACCTCTACTTTGTGCTCCTTAAGAGGGAGCACACCAGTCTCCCCCCCTTTCCCTTCCTTCATTCCTTTCCTCCCAACTTAAAAATATTTTTTTCTCCTATGTAGGCATGTGTTAGATCATCTACTGGCTATATAATAAAATTGAGTACATTGGATAATTGCTTTTGCATTCTTGTGATACTTTACTAAAAAGAATGTGTTTCAGCTCCATCTAGGTCAATAAAAAAAATGTAAAGTCACCATCTTTTCTTACAGCTGAATAGTACTCCTTGGTATACATATACCACAGTTTATTAATCTATTCCTGAGTTCATGGGTATTTAGGCTGTTTAGACAGTTTGGTATTTGTAAACCAAGCTGTTGTAAGCATTCTAGTGCAAATGTCTTTATGATAAAATGATTTTTTTTTCTTCCAGGTAGATGCCTAGTAGTGGGATTGCAGGGTTGAATGCTTCCATTCCAAAGAACTTGAGTTCTTTGAGGACTTCCCATATTTCTTTCTAAAGACACTATTATATTAGTTTGTAGTCCCACCAATAACAGAAAAGTGTTCCTCTTTCTCCACATTCATGTAGCATATGCAGCCCTTGGACTTTGTGATGGTGGTTTTGATCTGCCTTTCTCTGATGATTAGGGATGATGAGCATTTTTTCATGTATCTCTTAGCCATTCATCTGTTTTCTTTGGAGAAAGTCATGTTCATGTCCCTCACCCAGTGACAGAAGGGATTGTTTCCTTCTGGAAATACCTAAGGAATAAGTCCATGAACAGCTTATCTCCTGGCAAATTGAAGTGCAAAACTGAGGCTGTTGGCCTTGGTGACAGGCTACCTGAAGTTATGGCATGTTGGCATCAGAGCATCAGGAGGTTCTTTTCCTCTTCCTCTTTCCCTTCTCCTCTGAAGGTTATTAATCGTCATTTGGGAGATTCCTTCATCTGCCCACACAAAAGAGACATCCTTTTCTCTGAAGACACAAGGACACAGAGAAGAATCTGAACAACCAGGCCTTGGTAAGTCACCGGATTTTTATTATTAGATCACACCCCCTTTGTCTTATCATACTCTCCCTGACTGTCTACGTCTTTGTCAGGCTTCAGAATAAAAACACTCAAGTTGATCTGTGCCATTGGGTCTTCATATCCTTAGGGAAGTTCCCAAGTCACATACAACTTATATTAAATAAACATGTATACTTTTGTTAATCGATCTTTGTTATAAATGTCACAGTCAAGAACCTAGAACCTAGCAAGGGGTAAGAAATGAAAATTTTCCTCCCCTACAAGGCATATATCCTAGCTACAGAGACATCTGCTTTTAAATAAACTGTTTAATCCTCAGTCTACATTTAATTCTATGGCACATATAAAATTCAGCAGAAAATATTGAGAACCTCCTTCAACAACTAAATGTTTTTTTAAAAATTAAATTATAGCTGTGTATATCATTAATACTGTCATGGGGTACAGTGTGCTGTTTTTATATACAATTTGAAATATTTTCATCAAACTGGTTAACATAGCCTTCATGTCATTTTCTTAGTTATTGTGTTAAGACATTTATATTCTACATT
>NW_003852398.1:28443441-28489559 GCF_000181295.1 Otolemur garnettii | reverse complement strand
CTTTAATCCAGTGAGAGTCTATGTTAGTTAGTGGTGACAGGTGTGGGTCCAGTTTCAGTCTTCTGCAGGTCGCTAGCCAGTTCACCCAGCACCGTTTGTTAAATAGGGAATCTTTTCCCCTACTCAGTGTTTTTAATTGGTTTGTCAAAGATCATATAATGGTAAGTAGCTGGGTTCATCTCTTGGTTCTCTATTCTACCTCTTGGTTCCATACATCTACTTCTCTGATTTTGTGCCAGTACCATGCTGTTTTGATCACTATTGATTTATAATATTGTCTGATGGTTTTTGAGTCTCCTCCTCTCCTCTCCTCTCCTCTCCTCTCTTCCCTTCCCTTCCCTTTCCTTCTCTCTTTTTTCTCTTTCTTTCTTTCTTCTTCTTCTTATTTTTTTTTTATACATATCTCCCTCTGTTGCCCAGGCTAGTCTCACACTCCTGGCCTTAAGAGATTCTCTTGCTTCAGCCCCCAAAGGCAAAAGCCACTACACCCAGATTAATTTTGAACTCTTTTGGATTGAAATAATACCTTTGAACTCTTTTGGATTGAAATAATACCTCTTGAACCAAGAGGTAGTAATTCATTTGTATTTGTAGTCACTGAAACAGAATTGGACTTTAAAAGTTTTTACCATAGAAAGCATAAAAATGTGACTACCGATTCATAAGAGTACTTGGAGTTTTTCTTCTTTTCCTCTACTTTGTTATATTTTTTCTTTGCTTTTTCCTCACTTTCTCCTGCCACTTCTGTGTTTCTGTGACCCTCTCTCTGTTCCTCCTTTATCTTTGCTTTTTTCCCTTTATTTTTTTCCTTCCTTAGAGAATTGATAAACCCTCTTTTCTAAGTAGAATATTAAAAGTGTATTATTTTTTCTTCTATTCATTCAACAGTAAGAGAGAATATCAGCAAATAGTGATAGAAAAACAGAATTGGAAATGAGAAAAAGTGGATGTCAAATAATATAGTACAGTATACCGCATACTAGTATTCCACACATGAGATCATGAACTCAAATATCATAGATAGACCTAAAGGTAAAACTATAGAACTTGCAAAAGAAAACAAAGAAGAAAATAAATGTGACCTTAGAGCAGACCAATATCTTAGATGAGACACAAAAGTATGAAACATAAAAGAAAAAATCCCTGATAAAATGAACGTCTATATACTACAAAAATGTTAATCTCTGAAAAACACCATTAACAATATCACAAACAAAATTACACACAGGGAAAAAAAAATAGATACCACTCACAACAATTATAATAAGAAAAACAAACCAATTAAAAATGGGCAAAAAATTTTAACTATAGATGATAAATAAGTGAACATAAATATATAAAAAGATAATACCATTAGTCATCAGAGAAATAAATATTAAAACTACAATGAGATATCACTATAAGTACTAACTTGCTTAAAATAACTAAAATTAAAAGACTGACAATGAGAAATGTTAGTGAGACCGTGGAACAATCAGAACTCACATATATTACATTGGGAATGTAAGATGATACAACAATTTTGGAAAACAGTTGACAGTTTCTTATAAAGTTAAAAGTATACTTTTACTGTGACCTAGTCATTGTAGTTTTATGTACTTTCTCAAGAGAAATGAATATATATGCTCGCATAAATACTTAATATGTGAATGATCCTAGTCACTTTAATTATAATGGCTGAAAAATGTTTTCTTCTTTTTTCTTTTGAGACAGAGTCTCACTGTATCACCCTGGGTAGAGTGCCATGTTGTCCTCATTGCTCACAACAATCCCAAACTCATAGACTCATGAGATCCTCTTGTCTGAGCCTCCTGGCATAGCTGGGATTATAGATGACCACCACAATGCTTGTTTGGCTAGTTTTTCTATTTTTAGTAGAAAAAGAATCTGGCTCTTGCTCAGCCTGGTCTGGAACTTGTGAGCTCAAGCAATTAATTCGCCTGCCCTAGCCTCCCAAAGTGCTAGGATTACTGGTGTGAGCCACCCCTTAATACACTGAAGTGTATTAAGCAAAGTTGGAAACAACCCGTATGTTTAACAACTTGTGAAATTTTGGTGTATTGAAACAATGGAATACTACTCAGAAATAAAAGAAAGAAGGAATGACTGATACAGAACAACACAGATGAATTTCAAAAACAATATAGTATATAAAAGAAGGCAGACATAAAAGACTGCCTAATGTTAAAATCCTAGAATAGGCAAACAGTCTTTAGGGACAGATGGATCAAGGATTCATTGTACAGAGTTGGAAGGGGCAATGTTGGCTATAAAGGAGTACAGGAAATTTGGGCGGTGTGATAGAAATATTTCATTTTTTAATTGCAGTGTGATTTTATAAGTATATATCTTTGTAAAAACTCACTGAACTGTGTAAGTGTGCAACATTTAAATAAGGTTTATTTCCTGTAAATATATTATGGTGATTTATTTTCTAGCTAAAAGTGATTGTATCTTCATACATTATGAAAATTTTTATAAAATATTATTCAGATAGTCAACAAAATTAGAATTGTTTTTATGATGGATTATGGACCCAACTTTTTAGGAAGAGTATGATATTTCTTTATAAAGCCAATTAATAGACCTCTCTCCACCTTTATTTTAGAATTTCTGAGTTCTCAGGTATGGATTTCAGCAGATGGCACATGAGAGTGTGGTTAATAGACATTTGCATTATCTGTACTGAGCTCTAAAAAAATTAACTCCAAAGTGCTCATTATGTTGAAGAGATGTGATATTCTTTATTATCAATAGCTCTAATTAGCACTTAAAAACATTCCAAAAGGAATATAACAGTTTTTAAAATTGTTGTTCATTTTGCTAGTAGATAAAGAAAAAAAAATCTGATGCATGATATTTGGGACACTAGATAAGAGTATTATTTAATGAGAACAAGAAAAACGTTCATTAATTATTGTAACAGAGTTAAGAGTGTAGTTGCTAAAGTAGAATCTATGTTGGATGCTCTTTATGTAATTACAAAATCTAATTTAGGTTTTGAAGATTACAGAATTACAGATACACCCTACTCAGTCAAGTACAAAATGGAAAACCAACGACTTATTTACTAAAGGCTTCTTTGCCCCTACAAAAGTATTTCTATTCCTTCTTATGTTTCTATAGTTCCAAAGTTTATTACAACCTCATTAAATCAAAACATTTAATTAAGTTGTTTAAACATGTGAGCTCATCAATTTTCAAACAGGATTTTGCAGGTAAAATAAAAGAGTAAAACTGAATTCGTAAAAGAAGTTGAGTACTTCAGTATTCTTGATATAAAATTGACTTTCCTTTATGTATGTATTGAAGGAAGACACTGAGAATTGCTGTGATTGTATAGTGCAGGGTATAAAGATAATTATTTGGGAAACTAAAACAAAATAAAAGAAACAAATATGCCCACACTTATATTTCAGTTTGACTACAATTATTATTAGAGAGGGACCAACAAATTATTATGGGAATTTGGAAGACACCAGTTTGAGAAAACAGGGAAAGTGTATGGGATACAAAAGTCGAGTTAGGTAACAAATCAGTGAGCCGCACCCCAAATCAGCTGATGCAGCAGAATATCAGGAAGGTGAGGCCCAGCCATCCAGACAGTCCAGGAACTCTGTAGGTGATCCTTATGCATTCTAAAGCAGTGATTTTCATGGCACACCGGTGTGCTTTTGAGAGAATCTTAGGTGTGCCATGAAAAATAAATTTTAAAGATCATTAAACAAATTGTTTTGTAAAGAAGTTCAAAGCACAGTATGTATATTCTTCTTTTTGACTTTTTTTTGGGATCAACATAATTTAAGTGTGCCATGGAAGTTTAACTATATGTTCAACTGTGCTATGAGATACAAAAGGTTGAGAAATACTGTTCTGAAGTTCAAGAACCCCAACTTTGAGTGATAGTATTTGTGTGTGATGTACATTAAGTGGATGAAATTTTTGACATGTGAAAAGGAGTCCAGAAAGACCATTTAGTGGGAAGAATGCCTACAGACAAGAGGCTATGACTATCTACCATCTCAGCCTTTTCATCAGAGTACTACTGTTTCGTAATTTAGAAGCATGCTCTGGTTCAGGATGTATTGCTACTGTTCAATGGGTAGGGTTGGGGACGTGTTATAGGGAAGGAAGATAATCTGAGTAACTTGGGCGGGGAGAGCTCCCAGTCAGGTACATTAAACTGTGTGCAAACTAATTCTGGGCTTATTGAGGGCAATTGCTGAGGAAATGGAGAAGAAAGATTGGATCTGAGAGGTCATGTGTTTTAGGAATGAATTCCATCATCCATGTTCCATAGAAATTGTTGTTGGTCTTCAACTTTTAGTGATGCTAGATACCAGCAACTTCCTGATGAGCCTGAGGTAGGGAAAGGAATGTCTGCCTGTGAAATAGATTTACTGACTTCATTCCAATGCTACCTTAGGATATGTGGGAAACTAAGAAAACAGAGGAAGTCAGGAAACTTACTAGAGGCAGAGATCTTAGAATGACATCTCAGAAATTGGCAAGCAATAAGTGGAGGGTATTGTTTGAGTTGCGGGGGATTGGTAAAGGGTCCCCAGAGAAGGTGATATCTATGTTCTGATAAAACAAGAAAAAGATGGCTGGAGCGTGTGTATGCGAGGGAATGAGTGTGTTCCACATGTGTGAATTTTGTGGAAGAAAACCAGAATGACAATGCAGTCAGAGAAGAAGGGCAGAAGCAAGAGAGCGTGGTGTGTGATGAGAACTTGGAGTCATTATTTTTCATAGAAAGGGAGGTCGTCGGTGCTGTTATGGGAGGTAGAGGCAATAGCAGCAATAAGTGAGTGAGTGACAGAGTTCTGCACTCAACTAGTTCTAAATTCCATTAGTTAAAATCTCAGTTTTCTAGTTCCTAAAAAGAAGATCCCAGGGTGCCTTAAGAAGATGCATGGGGCATCTTTAATATCAGGTCTTGGTATGTGGAATTTCTTCTAACTAACCTAAAGCTTAGCTCCTATTATCTTTATTATTCTCAATTATTTTAACCTGGGATAATTTATATTTGTAAGGTTTGCAAGTTAATTAATTTTGTCATTCTTTTAAACATCTGAAAGTTCTCTAGAAGGTAATTTTAAAAATGTAGTTATAAGGTTTAAAGAAAAACACATATAATTCATTTCACTAAATAAAAGGGATTTAAAAAAACTGAAATTTAGAACGAGCAGATCAAAATACAACTTATTGTACACATGGCCTTCGAGAACCATAATCACTATGCATCTTACTAAAAGGCGATTGTCTTTCTCTGCTTTTCAGCCTTTGTCTATTCAGATAATTATGTTGGATTTGTTTGTTTTACATGGCACTCTCTGCTTTTTCTAACTTCCACAATTATACCAGCTTTTATTTTTGATTCCTTTTTTTTTTTTTTTTTTGAGACAGAGCCTCAAGCTGTCCGCCTGGGTAGAGTGCCACGGCTTCATTGCTCACAGCAACCTCCAACTCCTGGGCTCAAGCAAGTCTCCTGCCTCAGCCTCCCAAGTAGCTGGGACCACAGGCACCCGCCACAACGCCCTGCTATTTTTTGGTTGCAGCCATTATTGTTGTTTGGTGGGCCTGGGCTGGATTTGAACCCACCACCTTAGGTGTATGTGGCTGGCGCCTTAGCCACTTGAGCCACAGGCGTGGGAAGCCTTATTTTTTATTTCTAATGCACCTTTTCCTCGATGACTCCAAATGCTTAATTTTCTTATTCCTTTTTCTTCCTCCACCAGAAACTAAAATAAAACTAAAAAAAAAAAAAATTATTGTATTTTTACACTTTTTATTCATGACCACACATGCAGTGAGTAAAATGAGTTAACCTATTATTTGTCAAAAATAAAATCAGATCAAGTTAGAATTTTAAGAGTTATTGTGAATACTAAAAAAGTTTGTGAACTGGAAAACCTTAAACTGAAAAAATGGCAGGATATGACAGTACAACTTACAGAGCATAAAGAAAGAAGTATTTTGATCTTTTTCATGATTGGCTGGGATATATTTGTATTGAAGGCAACCAAGCTGTGTACACTGATTTGTCTACAGAAAGTCAGATGATTTACATTTGATTATATGGCTTTGGTCAGTTGGTTTGGGGATACCTAAATCATGGCCTCCATTTTATTTATTTACTTATTTTTAACACATCTTAAAACCACATGACCACACATAGCATCTCCTCCAAGTAAGAGGTTTTTGACCTGATCTCTAACCAGCCTATATTGTTTGTATTTGTTGCGTTGACTTTTTACTGACTTTTAATTTATTTAAAAGCAAAAGTCCATATTGTTCCTTTTTATTGCAAGCATCATTTTATTACCTACATAGTCTACATTTTTATCTGTAAGTTAGCTATCATTTAAATGAAAGGAAACAAAGGAAGTTGGCTGTGCTAGAGCTTGGGAAAATGAGAGCTTTGCATGTTTTTATTTAATTGCCTCCTTTATTATGCAAATAATTGTATTTCTACATAGTCGGAGTAACCTAAGGTTTTAAAAGGATAAATTTGGTCAGAGAAATGGAAATGAAGGGTCAATATTTTTCATGTTTTTATTTCCCAAGAGGCTCCATATAATATATTAAAAAATATTTAATTTCTTACAAGTTTATTTCTCCAATGGGACAAAAAAATTGTTTTTTTGGTATACTGTTCCCTTCAGATAGCTTCATATTTCAAACACTTTGAAACCAATAAGAGAAACGATAAAAATGTAGTGACCCTGTGACTGTGCCCTCTTGGAATTTGCTTTGCATTTAAAGAGAATTACAGTTTTTTCTTTATTCAGGGATAGGGATCTAATACAAGTAATGTGAGAGGGGTTTATTATCCCATTCCCTCCTAGAACAACAAAACTCTCCTCAGTCCACAAAATGTGTTTTTGGTGGCTACTCTTGAATTTCTACTTTGGAGGTGTGGTTTATAAATCTGAAATTTTCTGAAGTTAAAAGCAGAGAGACTTTAATCCAATCCTGTACCCAGCTGAGGAATATCTTCCACAAAATCTGACCATTTGATAATGCAATAAATTGGTACTGATGGGGGATAGGATGGGGCTACATTGAAGTAGGAGAGAAGTCTGGCCTCTCAGATAAGAAAGTTAAAAAGGGCCCTTAAGAAAACAATGAGTTTGGGGAATCTTGGGACTCAATTAACTAAGTATGTCCTGTTCTTCACAAAATGCCGTTTCCAGCTTGTGACACAAAGTGGAGCGATGGTTACAGTTATAGAATAGTGCACACGGCAAAAGTCACAAACATCGTAAGATTAATAGACACCATCATACAGTTGTCAGGAAAAGAGCAGATAACAATTACGGCCAAAAAAAGAAGGAACATGGGCAAATGTGGCAACTGAGATAATCTGTGGCCAATAAGAGGTAGACAGAAACCCCGGAAGACTCAGGTGGACCAGTGAAAAGCTTTATAGATAATTGTAGGAAGAACTGAGATACTTGTACTTGTGTATTCCTTTGTGTGGTATCTCTTCTCACTCGTGAGAAGGATCCTTTTCCAGACTCTCAGGAAAAGTCTATGCTTGGCTATGGTTTACTTTAAATAAACTGTTCTCTTTTTTTATTACTTTGAATAAATTTTGCTTCTATTCTGTTATACTGTAGAGTCCAGGCTGCTTTATTCCCACTTCTGGTCCCTTGCTTTCACATTAATTCAGCTGAATTTGCCAGATCCACGGAGTGAATCGGACAGCTCAAGGGTCTTAGAGACACCTTAACAGTTACCTGTAGAAGTTCCTATCATAGAAGTGTATATGTACCAGGAGACAATTAATTGCCTTTACAGTGGTCTCAAAAGTTTATGAGATAACAATAAAAATAACGATTACTGTTTGCACACTTACCAGATGTCACACATTGTACTAATTGCTCTGTGAGGGAATTGTTATCATTAACTCCATGAAACTGAAACTTTGAGAACTCCATGACTTCTCCCAGAGTACAGGGCTGCATAGCAGCAGGGCCAGCTTCAAGCCCAGGCTCTTTAAATCAGAGCTTCTTATCTTAAACATCATAGTGTATATTTTCCTACTGAGCCAAAATGATTATCTCTTTAATCTTTACCCAATTAGTCTAAATTCTCTCCTGTAAGGGCAACCGGAACATGTTCATTCCACTTTCCCATTCATTTATGTCACAGAAAGAACATTAACATTAACACCTTCTAGGTGTTAGATATGCCTTTGAGCCAGTAATATGGCACTAACAAAGGACAAAATGCCCACTTTCATGGGGTTAAATTTTTTTTTTCTTTTTTTGAGACAGAGTTTCACTTTGTTGCCCTTGGTAGAGTGCTGCAGCTCACAACAATCTCCAGCTCTTGGGCTTAGGTGATTCTCTTGCCTTAGCCTCCCAAGTAGCTGCGACTACAGGCGCCCGCTACAACGCTCCGGCTATTTTTTTGGTGCAGTCTGGCCGAGCGCTGGGTTTGAACCTGCCACCCTCGGTATATGGGGCCGGCGCCCTACTCACTGAGCCACAGGCACCGCCCAGCTGTTAAAATTCTCATCCCTTAAATTGTTCGAAAAGACCAATAAGTTCTAAGGATTTTCCTTTTTTTCTTTCCTGAAGTCAAATTTTTCTACTTTTTCAACTACTATCATAGGGAGAAGTGTAGGGTCAACACTGGTAGTCGCTCTTCTAAGCACAGCCTGGTTTGTAAGTCATCGCTTTTAAAACATAACCATCATCTGTGAAAATAGCAATCGACACGCTCTCTGATACTCAGACAGAGAGAAGAACTGTTACAGGCAGACAATTGGGGTTATATCTTGCTTCTGCTTATAATCTCCATACCTCTTCTCTCCAGATCTCTAGAATGGTCCAATTAGACAGGGCAGTTTGTAACATTCAGTGTTTTAAATTCCATTTACTGTGTAAGTTCCTTGATACTAGAGGTGTCCTTCAAGTGTCCTCTAGCATCACTGACAGTTGCTGGAAGCCATCTTGCAGTCCTAACTCTGGTTATTCTGATGTTTGCTGAGAGCTTGCTCAGGCTCTGGCTCAGCAGAGTCACCTGGCAGACTGTACCACCCTCTAGTGGTCATGTTAAAAACTGAAGCTGTACATTTTGAATATCGTAAGAAATTAACCTAAACTTTGCAGGGGTGTCTAACCCTTTTTTTCTTTTTCCTGCCTCAAATTGGAAGAATAAGAATTTCCTTGAGCCAAACATTAAATAAACAAATATTAACGATAGATGATGAACAAAACAAAAGGTCTGTGCGTATTTTTGCAGATATCCAACACCACAGATAAGCAAAACAGTTCTCAAAAAATCAGAATGCGCCCTGCAGGCTGCAGGGCAGACATCTCTGCTTAGCGTGCCAGGCAACTGTGCTTTGCAAGTGTGGAATAGGCTTGATGGCTATTTCTAGTTCAATGGGTGATCTATTCCCCACCATAAATGAGAAAACTTGACGCATCTCAGGCTCTGTTAGCCTATTATCTGCTGCCCCATTTTCAGCTGGTTAGTTCTTCATCAGCTCAGAAGTTCAAGTTTCTTTTCATTTTCACACTTTTTTTTAACTTTGAAGACAATTTTTATTTGTGAGGAATTCTTTATTTCTGTTTTATTTTTGTCCCTGAATACAGATGAACAGGCGTTTTTAATACAAGGATGTTATTTATGGTCCTATAGAAGAAACAGGTGAGGGGTAGGCTATGTGAGGTTAATTGTGGTTCGGACTTGAAGGCATCCCTGAATTAAAAGCCTCACTCTGCGGCTTTGTTTGCTGGTGATGATAGTCAGGTGATTTCTCTTTTCTAAGTTAACTCACAAGACAGGGATAATCTGTGAGAAGACCATGTCTAACCCTTTGTCTACCTCATGAGACACCATATGGAAAATCACAGGATCTAAACTCTTTTCCATCACACAGGCCGCTCTACGCTCATGTATGTCGACCTGCACAATAAATACTCACTTCAATCCCAAGGAGACCTAATTTCAATCAGCTAAGTGTGGAGGGTAACATGCTTCTGGACTGAGAACTTTCCAATTATTCCTTAAAATGGTAGTCCACTTTTCTTCACGATTACACATGTTCAACTGCGTCCACAAGAAAGAGGCTTCAGAATGTGTGGGAGGTGGTAGTGGGGGAAGGCACTGTGAGAGAAACTGAAATTATGGGATTTCTGTATTTCGTCAAACTTTTGTCAGTCTTTCCCAGGTCCCCTGCCCTTGATTTAATCAAACAACCCTTTGAAGAAAAAGCAAATACCAACAAGAAGAAGGATTCAGATGCATTTATTCAGCAATCAGGCCAGGCAGGCATTGCAGTGACCTTATGGGGTTTCAGAACCATGGTTCTCACTCAGCAGGGACCCGCTTTTTTAATGTGGACATGACTCTGGCGCTTCCTGTGGTAGAGATTGAAAAAGCAAGAAAAGCTGAAACTTTACTGGCAAAAAGAGACTGTAGGAGAAAAACAGCTTCATTTAAAATAGAGAGATTTATGATTTATTCTCATTTCTGTCATTTATTTATTGACTTATCCATTAATTACCCAATAGTTATTATTATCACATACACTAAGAGTGCACCAGAAAGGAAAGATATCTGTGCCTACACAATTTATAGATCTAGTTGGGTGCGATAGTGACCCCCTGAAATTAATCTTTAATCCATTGTTGCTTTTTGTGCCCCTGGCCTGGCCTAGCAGGCTGGTGCCTGGGCTATCGCAGAACCTTCTAATTAATTAATCTTTCTTCTTAGAACTTTGGGGATCCATAGCTGGGAAAGTCTGAAGTCTCGCAACAGTAAATAATATCTTTAGCCCATATCACACCGGCCAGCTCTACACATTCTCCCCTTCATCTAGACACCTTTCTGTGGGCTCCCACATCACCTTTCCCACACCAATTTTCTCTTCCTTAAGGTAAATATTTCTAGGGGAAAAAGTATAACTTTGAACCAAATGGTATAAAGGCAATGTGTGTAAGCAAAACATTTATAGACCCTAAAATAAAAAGAAATCTTAAAAACGTTTAAACAAATTTCTAACCCTCATAATTGTACCCCATGTTTGCATTAATGTATACAGCTATCATTTAATAAAAAAAAAGAAGACTGCTTCCAGGTCTCTTATCTTCTGAACAATCCTTTCCTCAAATACACTGGCCTACAACAATTCTATTTCTCTATCTATCAGGCAAAAAGATGTCTGGCTTCCATATATTTTTATATGTGCACTTATCTGGCTGGTGTTTCATTTTAAGAGTATTTAATGCTTTCAGTATTACACACATAATACTGAAGTCTAAAACCGCACCGTAAGCCAGACATCTAACCAGAGTAGATGATTGATCATCTATAGCTATGTTGGTCGCTATGGATGAAGATGTTCACTATCCACTTATAGCTGCTTAAATTTAAGTTAGCTAAAGTTAGGTAATATTAAACATTCAGTTTCTCAGTTGGACTAGACACATTTAAGTGCTAGTGGCTACTATACTGTGGCCAGTGGTTACATCCTGGGCAGCACAGACACAGAACATTTCTGTCCCTATGGAAATTTCTACCAGACTTGGTTGTCTATAGATAACAATGTGCCAGTACAGATTTCTAAGAAGACATAGAAAAAGTAAAAAACAAAACAAAACAAAAAACAACTCTTTTTCAATATCTCCACAGGCATTTAATGGCCAAAAAGACCACCATATACAAGCCCTTGTTTGGTATTGTCTGCAGGTCTCGAAACCCAACATCTAGAGTCTGAGCCTGGCTCTAATTACTATGCAGTGGGTTTGTTTGAGACTTTTAATGGGCAATAGAAAGGCAATATAGTACATTAATGATATGTTATATTTGAGAAGACCACATCTTTTCTCCAGACCTAAGTTTTCTTATTGAGAACTATAGGAAGAGAAGTTATATCTTCTGGAGTACAAATGTTCCTCTCATACCTACATACTGTAGTTTTGGAAAAGAGTGGACACAGATAAATTTTAAAGGCTAAGACAATAGAGTGTCCTAGCCCTCTGCTCATATTTTCCTAACATTTCACCGTATATTATATATTGGGGCATGTAGTTGTGGCACTGGGAAATTTCTCAAGTCTCAAGGCTATGCTCTTGCTTTTTTCTCTCCTTGATTGGAAATATGAGGTTTGACCTCAATATCAACAAGATAGTTCATGAGAAAATTAACACGTGGGTACAAATTCCTTTTGCA
This sequence comes from Otolemur garnettii, assembly GCF_000181295.1. Lineage (NCBI taxonomy): Eukaryota > Metazoa > Chordata > Mammalia > Primates > Galagidae > Otolemur > Otolemur garnettii. The sequence goes on along the minus strand of NW_003852398.1, from coordinate 28,477,364 downwards.
AGTCTTAATTGTGGAAATAGATTCACCACAAAGCAGAACACCAAATGCTTTAGATATAAAACTTCAGGATATTAGACCTGTTGGCCCGGGGACCGATTTCCACAATATGCTAAACTTTGAGAATTTTTGGAAATGGTTTAAAACAGCCCAAGTTGAGGGTTGTGTTATAGGGATGGGATTTTATGCAGTGGCATAATGGAAATGTGTGCAGTCATTTGAGCCTGAGTCAAGTCTTTCATATCAGGTCAATCCCAGAATAACTGTGGTCACTTGTAAAAGCTCCTTTATTAGTTTTCTTGACTTCACACCTCTGTTTAACCTGAATGCTCTTTCAGTGCTGCCAAAATTCAGAACCCCATTTAAATGTCATTGTTTTCATGAATCCTTTCCTGGCCCTTTTCAGTAAGAAAAAAGATCTGTTTCTTGCTTCAGTCCAGTGGCAATTTACTTATACCCCATTTTCTGACATTTGCCCTAACTTACAAAAAAATCATATATGTGCTCATGACCCTTTTCTCTTGATCATAAGCACAGTGAGGCAGTGGAGGTAGGTATAATGCTCGACACACACCAGGTCTCAGTTGCTAAGGGAGACCGAAAACTTGTGGTGAATCTATTCCTCTGTGGGACCCAAATCTGATCACCAACTTAAGAGCACTTCAGAAACTGAAGCCTTATGGAGACCAGCTCTCATATCCACAAACAAAAATGTTTCAAAAATGCATTTCAGCCCACTCAGTCTTTACAGGTGATGTTTGATACTGGAAGACTTTAGAAAGCACAATTATTGGTTGTTACCAAGAATTATTTTTTAAAGTTAAAGGTAGTTTGTGTTTATAAGCTTAAAAGATTTCGAATCATCTACTGTTTTTCTGTAAGAAATGTGGTATTTGATCATACAAGTGACTTTTGAAAATCACATTATCACACCAGATATACAACAAGGAGAAAAAGAGAGAACTGTTTTCGGGATAAGTGGATATTTTATTTCTTTTGTGCCAAGATTTATGTTATCAGTATGTTGACTGGAGATTTAGAAGGATAGATACATAAAAATGTGACGCCAACTAACTTAAAATATATTTTAAAAATTCTAATTTGTACTCACTTATTTTCATTACATAGATAGCATTCATTGGGATAAGTCTGTCCATCAGTTCCACAGACAGGGTCAAGGTTCTTGGGGCATCCAAAGTCTTCTCTACATTTAGGCTAAAAAGGGAATTAAACAGAATCCTCTTCTACCATTTTTTCTTTGAGTTTATACCAAAACCTCTAAAATACTTTTAATTTCCCTGGGGCATGACTATGATTGGGAGAATATCATTGCATGCCCCAAGAGAAAGAATCTAAGATCTAGAGTCTGGTTTTAATTAATGGCTCTGCTATTGCTGAGCTATTTGACATTGGCAAGTTCTTTGGCCTCCCTGAAACTCAGTCACTTCATCTGCAAAATGGGAATAAATCATTTTCCCACCTATGTCATAGATATGTTGTGAGGTTTGCATAAGACAAGTGAGATAGTGTTCAAGTTCACAATCACTGCAGGTGCTGTCTCTGCTCAGGTCAGCCACACCTTGGGGCACGTTCTTCCTTGCACACTGCAGACCCCACATGGTCTACTCTGAGGCACTTGAACATACTAAGCACTTGCATTCTTGGCGTCTTTACACTCTATTCCAGCCAGATTTAATTGTCATCAGATTTCTGTTCTAGGCCAGACACTGTCCTAAGTGCTTCTTATATATTATTCTATTTAAACCTCACAAGCATCCCGAGAACTTGTTATTATTATACTCTCCTTCAGGTGAAGAGGCATAAAGCTATGAAATAATCCCTGGTCATACAGCCAGGCTAATTCCTGAATCCTGAATTCAAACTTAGTCATTCCAATTCCTAAGCTTTAGCTCTTAAACACTTCATACTATTCGCCACCCCATCAGTTGGGTTTTGGTAAAACACACTTTTACTTTGTGGCACAGAACATTTTTTCTCCTCAGATGTCAGGGTCTTACTGTGTTGGTTAGACTGGAGTTCAGTAGCCTCATTAAAGCTCACTGCAAATTCAAACTCTTGATCCAAATGATACTCCAGCTTTGGTTTCCCAAAGTGCTAGGATTAGAGGTGTGAGCCACTGAGGCCTCTAACGCTTCTTCATAACAACATCACAAGTGTAATAACTTACACCCATGAACTTTGGGGGTATTAGCTGCCACCCTCTAGATCAGTGGTTCTCAACCTGTGGGTTGTGACCCACAGGAACTGTATTAAAGGGCCACGGCATTAGGAAGGTTGAGAACCACTGATCTAGATATAAAAGTGATGAGAGGGGAACCCTTCTTCCTTTGGTCTCCAAATTTAATGAAATTACCATTTAAATAAAAGGAATTATGGAATGTTAGATTCAGAATGTTTTTCTGGAGGGATAAACTAGTTTATTATTTTCGCTTGTTCTTTGTGAATTAGAGCTGTATCTTGAAGACTATGAGAACTGCATGGCAACATCATCAAACTGGCTCTTAGGAGGAAGGGCTCCTTGGAGTAGACTTGAGAAGCCTCCCACTCCAAAGACTTGTCCTACATAAGTTAAAAACAGCAAAACAAAACACACAAAAAAACAAAGTAGCCTTTAGAGCAAACATTATACCTGTACATAGAACTTGCCTGAGCATCAGTGAGCTGATCCTTCAGTATAAGCTTATGGGAAAAATGGCTATACTATTCGTACTTTATAGGTTAAGCCTCTCTGGCATTCACATTCTTCATCTTAACTTCAGGCTCAGTTGAAAGATGCTTTGCTTAAATTGAACAGTTCAAGTCTGAGAAATAAGAAATTATAAATTTCTCTTTACCTCTCTTCCTGGCAACTCATCTTCTTGTTTACCTAGAAGACATAAATAACAAATGTTAAATTGGGTCCTCAATGAGAGGAGCCAGATCTATTCTTACTCATAATTCTCTGCTTTCATTGAAGACAGAGACATCTCTGCTGGCCTCTTCTGCACCCCCACCCTTCCGATTTCTGTCCTCAAGGATGTCTGATTGGTTTCCATCTTTTCCTTGCCTGTTGAAACCATGAAGAAATTAAGTAACAATTTGAGTATGACCAAAGTATCCTAATTTTGTATTTCAGAAATATTGATCCTCTTCCTTGCAAATAGAAATGATGGCCTTATATTTTGAAAGGTATCAGGCACTGTGCAAATACCTTTTGAATGTTCACTAACATTCTCACAACTATTAGTTACTAGACATTTGATTCCACAATCAGTGAGGTGTAAGAATATTGATATGAATGTACAGATGACAGTATGGGGAACTTATATAACTAGGTGTGAAATAGTTATCATTTCACAAGCATTAATCAGATCTTCTGGTGTAAAATTAACTTTTGCAATTATATTTAAGTCCCCTTTTGTAAGAAATGTTAAAGAATGGAGCTCTTTTGCCAACTCACCATTAGTGCTGTTTCCCACAGTTGCATTATACTGATAATGGTTCCAATTATAATTTATGAATTTAAAGGCAGTCAAAAATAGCCATTCTGATTCTCCAGAAAGTAGTAGGCTTACTAACACTATGTAGGGAATGGTAATATGTTCATCAAGGAGAAAGGAAACTCACCTGACAGCACCCTAAGGAGAAAAATTGGTGAGACTTTGCTACAAACAGTCGCTAAGGTGATCTGACTAAGCAGGTAATTCTTTTTATCTGAATGTAGTGAAAAGTAGTAGCCATCTACGGGCTTGAAGAACATCCCTTGTCATAGTCAGAATCTGATGCTGTTGGGGGCCTGTGGGATTTCAGAATCTAGTGGAGTTGAAATTGATGCCTGCAGATGCTTACACAGGCATCTGTTTTTATTGATTACTATGTTGGAAGGGAGAAAAAGGGGACACTGTTTACATGAATATTTCACAAATAAACAAACAATATCCTTCCTCTTCTTAACAAAGGGAAGATTCTGCTCCCGGGAGGATCCTTTGGTAAATCACAGATAAATTTGAAGATGTTAATCATATCCAGTGATACAGAGGAAACTCATCTTAATTCTGTGGGGTTAGAATTGTCTGTTGATATTGTCCAGATGTAGTCTGGGGATATATGTACACGATGACACTCTATATTTCAGCAGAATATATTCCCTCAAAACTTTCTGCAGGTCAAAAAGAAATCTTTTCTTTTCTTTTCTTTTTTCAGTTTGGGCTGAGGCTGGCCTTGAACCTGCCACCCCCAGTATATGGGGCTGGTGCCCTACTCCGTGAGCCCCAGATACCATCCACAAAATAAATCTTTAATCAAGCTGTGCCTTTATATTGAATAACCAGAAGTCACTGGTATCTGTTTTATGCAATTCCATGAGAATTTAAAATCTGTAAATTGGCCTTAGCCATTTAGAGAATTCGAAGGGTATTTATGGTTGAAATATCTCCACTGATTTTTCTCTATCATATTCCTGAGAAAGATTTCTATCACTAGAGGAAAACCATTCCAATTTTACTCTGCAAAGTACTTTACTCTTCACCAGTACTAATAAAATTGTTTTCTGTGTTTTACATTAAAAACTCCTCTCTGGGGCAGCGCCTGTAGCTCAGTGACTAGGGCGCCGGTCCCATATACCGAGGGTGGTGGGTTCGAACTGCAACAAAACAACAGCCAAACTGCAACAACAGCAACAAAAAAATAGCCAGGCATTGTGGTGGGTGCCTGTAGTCCCAGCTACGCTGTAGGCTGAGGCAAGAGAATCACCTAAGCCCAAGAGCTGGAGGTTGCTATGAGCTATGGCGCCATAGTACTCAACCAGGAGTGACAAAGTGAGACTCTGTTTCTAAAAACACAAAACAAAACAAACAAACAAACAAAAAAACCCCTCCTCTCTGTAATGCTCATCTAGTGATTTATTTCATCTCATTGGAACCAAAAGATCTATCAAGGACGAGCTATATCCACTGTTTAGAAGGCAGTGTGCTCGACAAAGCAACAGGTTCAAAAGGTTTTTCTCTCACATTTGAAAAAAAAAGCAAAGGTACCTACCAGATACGTGTAAAGTCAACAAGGTCAAGACGGTGAGAAGAAAGATGCTCGTTACCTTCATGGCTAAAGTTCTGTGTCCAGTGATCAGCTCAAACCTGCACAGAACTTACCACTGCTTTTCAGAACCCTGAGCCTAAAAGGGTCATATAAGCAGGTGCAACAAGGTCCCACCCACTGTGACCTGTGACAGGTCTCTTTGGTTATTGATTAACTGTCTTAGCTGGCCCTCCTGGCTAGGGGACCTGGAATAAGAAAGGTGAAAGGAGCCAGGAGAGTCTGAAATATGCAAGGCCAAGATTCTGTCATAAACATAGTTGTGGGGGTTAGTTCAGTCGATCCCTAACTCCCTGTGTGGTTATGAGAAGGCCCTTCCCTCCTCGAGCCCCAGTTTTCTCATCTTTGAGGTCAACTCAAAGCTGGTTTCTGCTGTGCAGTTCCACTTAGCTGGGTGGCTATGGATAGCTAATAGAGCCTCTGCATTCTGTATTCCCTTATTCCTGTCTTTCCCTCTAATTCTTCTTTCTCTTTTCTGTCAGCTGTTCAGAAAGCCTAAAGTGGCTGAGGAAGGGGCAGGGACAGGCAGGGAGGACTCAGACCCTGGAAGTGTGTACTGGGGAGCTAGCTTGTGCTTGCTGGAGCTACTCAGTAGCCATCTGCCCTTGGAAAGTCGGTTCGCTTTGCTGTGCTTCAATTTTTAACCTGAAAATAGACATAATAATAGTACCTAACTTAAAGTGTTCATCTTTGTATTGTGCATCTACCATATGTTGTTAGGAGACAATTCTCTATTCTCTCTCATGTTCTGCATGGCTTGTGAGTAGAGAGACAGATGGCCCTTGGTTCATATTCTCTTTAATGGCATTTGTATATAAAATAGCCTTGTGAAATAAAATAATGTGTCCCTTTGGAGCAAAAGGCAAGTTTGTTTAAAGTCTAGTATATTAAAGGTAGTATCTCCTTCCAGGGTAAGTTCAGGTGAGTTTACTGACATTTTAAAAGATTTGGGATTTTAAAGCTTGGCCTCCTTTTCCCGTAGCACACTGAGCTTTCTGTGCAGCCATCACTGGGCGCTCCTCATGAAACCCTGTGGAAATCGGGGCTTGGGAAACAGAATCAATGCTGACACTCTGGCTGTTGTTATGGAATAATTAAGTCCCATGTCTCTGACCCTGGAGCCTGTGTTTTCTTTTCTTTTCTTTTTTTTTTTTTGAGACAGAGCCTCAAGCTGTCCCCCTGGGTAGAGTGCCATGGCTTCACAGCTCTCAGCAACCTCCAACTCCTGGGCTCAAGCGAGTCTCCTGCCTCCACCTCCCAAGTAGCTGGGACCACAGGCGCCCGCCAAAACGCCTGGCCATTTTTTGGTTGCAGACGTCATTGTTGTTTGGCAGGTCCAGGCTGGGGATTCGAACCCGCTACCTTAGGTGTACGTGGCTGGTGCCTTAGCCGGTTGAGCTATAGGCGCCGAACTGAGTCCGTGTTTTCTAACAGCATCATTGTCCTGTCACAGTCGAACTTCTAAGGTAAAAATCTCAGACTCTTCCCACGTTTGACATGAACTGTAATAATCTCTTGGGCCAGATCCATGAATAAAAATTCTAAAGTCTCTGTCTTTTTAGGGCCTCCATTGAATTTTAGTTGAGAGAATCAACAACAAAAAATAATAAATGGTAGGAAAGATATGAGATTATAATGAATGTCATGGAGAAAAGAAATGAGAGGAAAAGGTTGCTGGAAGATTGGGGAGATATTTATTCTAAAGTTTTCGAGAAGCTCTTGCCCATCAGGTGACCTTCCAACAGACATATGGAAAAAGTGTGGAATGAACTGTATCAACATCTAGGAACAGGCCTGCAAGACAGACTGGCCAGTGCCAAGAAGCTGGCTTGACATGGTTGAGAAACATCCAGAATGACAGTCTGGGTGGGTCAAATGATAGAGAGAGAAAGAGGAGATGAGATAAATGGAGCAGGAAGGCCCCAGACCGTGAAGTGCCATGCCAGCCACAGTAAGGGCTTTGGTTTTGACCAAAGGGAAAAGCTTTGCAGGCAGTAAGTGCCTTGTTTGCTTCTTCATCTGGTTATCCTATGGGCACCTCAAACCTAGTACATCAAACCCTACTGTCTGGAACATTCATCACAATATTTTCTCTTTGTTCTCCCCATTGCTTCCTTTCTTTCCATCTAATTGCTCAAGCCAAAAACCTCAGTATCCTCCCTAACACTTCTAATTCTCCTTTCCACACACCATCTTCCACAGTAAATTTCTTACCAAATTCCCTTCTTGAGTCTATGTCCCAAATAACCTCAGTTCTCATCACCTCCCACTGTTGTATCTGAGATGCCACCATCATTTCCCCCTGGGTTTCTGGAGTTTCCTTCAGATGATTTCCCAACAGGTATTGTTGTTTTATATCTCAAAGCTGCTGCCCTTACACAGTCAGGGGATCTTTATAGAGTGCAGATGTGATGGTGAGTTCTCCATTTCTCACTGCTCAAAGTCCTTGGAAAGGTTAGGTGCTCCACGGTATGACTCTTTCATTTCTCTCTTGCTTTATTCATCCTCATCAGTTTCCTCCTTGTTCAATCTCCAACTAACATCGGTTATTTCTCTGTTCCCTCTAACTTGGTCAAAAAACAAAGAAAAGCTTCCAACCTTCAAGACCTTCCAACCTTTCTTAATAAAGCCACTTTTTTTTCCTGAGTCTTCATTCACTTTCTTTCACACCAAGATTAGGCCCTCCTATTGCATGCTTTCGTGAATCCTTCATTGTACTTAAAAATATGTTTAATTCTATTGCTGTTTGCATGATAATTATGTAATAGCTCTTCATTTTTATGGAGGAAAATTGCTTGCTTTGTTTACTATAGTACCTAGCAAAATGGCTGGAAAATAGTAGGTACTAAATAAACATTTGCTGAAAATATGATTTAAATAACCATTGTATATACTTATTTTCTTAAAGACCAAAGTTTAAGTCTTGTTCATTTCTGTCTCCAGTGCCTCTCATTGAGTTGTCATTCATTGGTTCACTCAGCAGTTTAGTCATTTAACTATTGCTATAATCTAACTATTTATTGAGTCCCTACTACTTAAAAGCTCTCAACTACGTGCTAGGGAAATAAGTATGATTTCTGCCCTCAGAGTTTAGTCTGAACACTGATTGATATTGGTTATATGATCAAAGATTTTTACTTTTCATTTGAAATTGTTAATGAAATAGTAGTTTTGTTTCCAGTAAGAAAGTTCCAATAGCTGCTGTTAAGGAAGGTTGACATTAGAGAAAAGGATTTTTTTCCCTTAGATCTGACAAGCAGTGTAAGGAGAAGGGGGTTGGCTGGGATTTTGGTGCAGAAACTCTTTAGATAAGAGAAGTAGCAATAAAAGCATTCAGAATTCAGCCTGCCTGATGCCAAAGCCTTGGCTCTTTCTACCAAACAGTGATTTTTAAACATTTTGACTGTGAACGTAAAGTAAAAAATAAATTTTGCATATGGCTTAGAATATGCATATATGCAAACACAATTATTAAGAAACAAAATATGGTCTTAGTATAGGTGATGACTCTTGGTATTTTTTGTTTTTTCTTCTATTCTATCTCACAGTTCTCCAATCTTGATCTGCAGTTTGGAAACATTTCACTATAGTGCTATCCTTGGACCTCACTACTCTTTTTTTCTTTAATCACTACAATACTAAGATACAATTTGTTGGCAAATGGTGCCTTTGAGAAAGCAAGCTGAAGGGGGTAAACAGAACTGGGGTATAGACATCCTGGCCCTAAGTACAAACCTGTCACTTAAGCTGTTACATCACTCTAGCTCAGCGTTTCTCAACATGTGGGTCGAGAACCCTTGGGGGTTGAACATCCCTTTCCCCCTTAAAACACATATTTCGATGGTCTTAGGAACTAAGACACTGCTCTTCATGTGTGGGGTCACCACAACATGAGGAACTGTATTAAAGGGCTGCAGCATTAGGAAGGTTGAGAACCACTGTTCTTGGCAAATCAGTTTTCTCAAGTACAAAATTGCACATTATTATGTATGCATTTGGTGTGAAAATAAACCTGAACATTGTAAATAAATACTGTGCAAAAATATTATCCCTCACTTTCCCTGGAAGTGTAATTGCTAGCTAATAGTGCTATTATCCTTCATCCATGCTTTGGGACAGAAGATCACATATTTAGGCTTCATTTCATCAGTGTCTTGACAGAATAAATACTGTCTGCCTTGGGTCAGAACAGCCCCGCTACTGTGCCAGACCATTAGTCATATTTAATGTGTTTACATTCCCTAGCCTTGTGCAAATCCCTCCCTTTTCTTTTCTACCTCTCTGGGTACATATTTATGCACCTATATCTTTGAGAACTCAAGCAAACACAGTCACCTACTCCCTTCTGGTTCAAGGACTAGTTATTCACCTGGATAAAGAATGATGACAAAACTTAAGAGAATTGCTCTCACGGATGTTGACAATAGTTGTTGAGCACCTGTTGATTTTCCCATGCTGTGCCCAGAATTTGACTAGCAGGAAAAATGACTGAAACTAGAGACAGAGCCTCCTATATCAGCCTGACGTTCGAAGCCCTCTTTGACATAGCTGCAACTTAACTCTTCACTCTTATTTTTCATTATTCAGGGAACATTGTGGCTTTTCTTCAACAGACTCTTCATTTTATTCCACTGCCTACTCTCCAACTGGCTGCCATGGTTTTCATTGTACTAAAATATTACATTACATCTGTGGAGTTTGATTCAATTGGGATGATTTTCCTACATTTTTATATGTTATGGCAGTTTATAAAGGTATCACTTAATAATAGTTATAATTATTAGATCATCTCCATAACCATTGCTATAGCTACTATTTCTAAAAATTTTCAAAAATTTCTGTGGTATTTTATTACACCCTGGTATTTTATTTTCATCATTTTTTTTTTTTTTTTTGGGAGACAGAGTTCAGTTGTTGTCCAGGCTAGAACTAGGCCCTGACATCAGCCTAGTTCACAGCAACCTCAAGCTCCTGGGCTCAAGAGATCTTCCTGCCTCAGTCTCCCCAGTAGCTGGGACTACAGGTGCCTGCCACAATGCCTGATTACTTTTTCTATTTTTAGTAGAGACTAGGATCTCTGTCTTTCTTGGGCTGGTCTTGATCTCCTGAGTTCAAGTGATCCTCCTGATTCAGCCTCCTAGACTGTTAGGATTGTAGGTATGAGCCACTATACCCTGGCCATTTTTTTAATCATTTTAATTACTATGGGATTATTATTTCTATTTTATAAGTAAAGAAACTGAAAGACAGATTTCAGTTTTCAGTTCTTTGTCATAGATATCTTATATGTATAACTGAACTTAATGACATTGTAAGAACACTGACTTTAACTTCAGGAGGTCAGGATTACTACTTCAATACTGTTTCTACAACTTGTCTGATACTTTGCAAGGTCTTTTATTCTCCTGGCTTCAGTTCCCATAAATACACAAGTAGAAAATAAGTATCTTCTTCTATTGAGTGGTTTGCATTTTCATACTCTTAATGTCTTTTAAAGAACAACGATTTTTAATTGTAATTGAGTCCAATTAGGCATCTTTTCCTTTACTATTAGTGTTTTTATGTACTCTGTTAAAAGACAATTTTGCCTGCCATAGGATCATGGAAATATTCTACACAAACTTAGAAAACCTATAACCTATTGCTACTGTGCTAGACTATTGCAATTAATACTTGTGGGCGAATGCAAATCAGTGTACAAATTCAATTTTTTTTTAGTGCAGATTTGTGGATGGTCAACCACTTGCACTGATTGAAAATATCATTACTATCATTTACTTCCATCGCTTTGCAGTGTCACTCTTGTCACAAACCCTTGGACTGTATAATTGTGGGTACGTCTGTGGATTCTATTCCCTGATGTCTTTCCTTGCTCAGATACCATTGCATTTTTCACCAAACATGGTTTTCTCTCTACATAACACCTCTCTTTCTGCTTGCCCCTCCTTCACCCATTCTCCCCTCGCTAAGGCACCTCCTGTGTTTACTGTTACGCACACTAGATGGCAGCCTTCTCTTCCATGATGTCCTATCTTTGCTGTTGCCTAATGTTTCTCCACTTTGAAGTGGTCCATAGAAGATGAGGAAAAATCCACCCTCACCTTTCTATTAGATCACTTCGTTGTTATTGAAACGAAGTCTTTGGCATGACCAAGACTATAATGAACGTTGAAATGTTCTTCCCTTTTGGCTTCCTAATTGATACCCAAAGTATGTTGCAGGTGGTAGAGAGATAAGCGCAGTATCACGTGGGAGTCGGTGAGGGACTGAGACTACACGCTCTTCTTCATTCCAATCAACTGGCAGTTTTGCACCCACATCATCATCTTCATGGAAGTCTCGTAGTTAGCCTTAGAGGATGTGAATTCTGTTTTTCAAATGACACAGCTTTAAGGCAAAGTAAATGTCAGCTGGTTTTCTCAAATGCCTTCCAGGCACCTTGCCATGGTTCTCTGGAATAACCACGCTCCTCATGGGATGGAGAAGGATGAGAATCACTTGTTCCAACTCACTCTGATGCTTAACCCTTTGATTACTAAGAAATAAAAGCATTATATATACTACCCTTTTAATTTTAATCTTAAATTTATACAGTTAAGGAATATGTTGGCAGAGATTTTTAGTAAAACAATTTTACATGTGGTTTTACCCTGAAACCACTGGGGACCCAGATATTGCTCACTTTTTGTGATAGAAAAATAATTCTTGTTCTTTCTCATACAGAGCCTAGCTCCACAGTTCTGACATGCCCCTTTTGTATGGTATGGATTTTTTGCTGTATTGCACAGTGCACACCATCTGGATGTTCCTTGAACAGGCTTATGTGCAGCTTTTTCTAGTCATTTCTCTCAAAGAACATGTGGCTTGAAGTTGTTGATGAGAGTTACTGATATCCTATTCTTCAGGGAACCTAGTTGTATCCCCGCAAGTCCTGAAATTATAGCTTGCCCTCTTCTGGATTTAGCCCCTTGAAAATTATGCTGGCATTTACCACTGAGATATCCAGTAATTTCTGAGGGAAATAAGCACTCAAAACCTCTAGCAGTAATGTTATTCCTTCAGGAATATTTGGCCCAACTTCTTGCAAACATTCAGAGGCAGTGTTCTACACCTGGGCATGCAACCAAACAGTTTCTTCATCTCCTGCAGATTCATTATTTTCACATGCTGTCACTTGGATGTCATAGTGCACAGCAGTTCTTTCTAAATCTTCTGTCTCATCAGCTAAATCTCGAGGTAAATGTCCTTCTGGATTTTCAAATTCACCTTCATTTTCACTTTCGGATACACATGACTCACCATCACTTGGTTTTTCATCCAACAAACTGTCCACGTTCTCAGTGTTCATTTCAATCCCAGTTTTGAGGGTACGTGGCAGTGCAGTTGCGTCCATCCCAGTGTTATGATCTGAAACCACACCTAATTTTCTGATTTTCTTTTTTGAAGAGATTCTTGCCAGAATAATGTTTTAGTAAAACACAAATGTAATTTGAAACTTAAACTTATATATACCTTGAAAACAAGTGTGGTATCTCATCTTATTTTGTTACAGGCAAACAGAAAACTCTGGCAGCACAGCAGTACACATAAACATGGTGCTCTACACCGTGCCAGACTACAAAAAAGGTGGGAGATACATATGACCTCACGTTTAGGTACAACAGACACTGCTACAGGTCAGCAGCTCAGTGCAAACTTTGGTTCTACAGAGAAACCACTGGCAAGCTGGGAAACCAACTTGAACAAGGTGGTTATTCAGGGAAATCACTAGATGTAAACGGTGAAACACCATGTGTTTGCTAGGGGGCACCGAGCCAATACCGGAATACTTCAAGTGCAGGAAATGGTAGTTCCTTACAAGAAACTGAAACCCGTCCTTCTGGAATTTCCAACAATTTATCCTAATGTGTGATTGCACAACAATTCTGCTTTATTGTCTCCATAACCCTCCTTCAAATGTTTGTTAATAACTCTCGTCCGCTCTAAATCTTCTTTTTTTTTTTTTTTGAGACAGAGCCTCAAGCTGTCCCCCTAGGTAGAGTGCCATGGCATTACAGCTCACAGCAACCTCCAACTCCTGGGCTCAAGCGAGTCTCCTGCCTCCGCCTCCCAAGTAGCTGGGACCACAGGCGCCCACAACGCCCGGCTATTTTTTGGTTGCAGCTGTCATTGTTGTTTGGCGGGTCCGGGCTGGGGATTCGAACCCGCCACCTTAGGTGTACGTGGCTGGCGCCTTAGCTGGTTGAGCTATAGGCGCCGAGCCAAATCTTCTTTTTTTTGAGAGAACTTAATCAACTATTTCTCCTTTGATGTGGTTTTCAGTTTTTCTTCTGCAGAATGATGTTATTTTGTCTTTGTGCTTATTAAAGGGGACGACCTAGAACATATTCTAGTACGGTTTTCCCAGTACAGTGGCCTGCCGGACGCTCAGGCCCATCTCTCACTGTAGGCACTAACAGGCAGTAGCGGCACCGAAAATCCCATTACTGACCCTCACTCTCTGTTATACTTTTACTTTCCTCATGATGTGAATTTTACCTACATGTTTATTTCTCTTCCACTCCTAAGATGCTGCTGAGTTTCCTTCCTCGGTTTTGTCTTCTTGTTAATCCTCACAGGGTCAGCTCATCTGAGTGAACCACGCCTGGAAGGCCCTCTACCTCACCCCTCTTCAGCACAGAGTGTTGTTATAAACGTTGGACCTTCTCCTTCTACAAACAGTTGTCTAGACTTGCTTTGTGTTAGGGGTTGGTGGAAGGAATATATAAACTTCATTCGAAGTGAGTGGGTGGGGTCAAAGTTCTGCTCCCAGTTTCTGAGCAGCACCCTTCTAGGGAGAGGTGGAAAGGGCCCCACTCAAGCAGAGAGTCGGCTTGTGGAGGCAGGTCCGTCTGAGATTCACTAACTATCGTCTGTAGCTGGCCTCGCCCTGAGGATACCTCAGGCGGTGGAGGGAGCATGGGGTTCCACACGTCCTCACAGGGTGGGACCTGCTGCACCCCAGCGTGATTTCCTATGAGCTGGGACTGGGACTAGGGGAAGCAAAGTCCCTGAGCAAGGAAGGGGTTCACGGCCAGAAGCGAGGCCGCGCAGATAGCCCTCTGGGTCCCACTGACCTACAGGCTGGGGACAGAGCCAAGTAGGCAGAAGGCAGCCAGGGCCACAGGCACTTCTGATGGGCCGAGGTTATCTCCGGTGGCCAAGAGAGTGCTGGGCACAGGACCCACTCAAAGTCTCCCCAAGTTGCCCCTTCGAACTTCACAGGGCAGAGCCTACTGCACCTCAGCATTATTTCCTCTAATCTAGGACTGGGAGTTGGGGGAAGGCAGAACCCTCTAGCCTGAAGTGGGTGTGTAGATCCATCACAGGCTGAATGACCAAGTACGCGGGGTGGGAGAATTGGGTGGGGGGTGGAGGTCGGGGTGAAGGCTCAGGCAGGCTGGAAACCACTGGTACCTGGAGGGCAGACTCGGATAGGCAAGCAGGAGGCTGCTTCCCAGGCACAAGGGTCCCGTGAATGTCTGGCCAGATGCGCAAATGTCTTCGCTCTCCATGTCCAGGACCTCCCGAAGCAGCCCTCCGTATCCTTTTGGAACAGAGCCTTCTGTGTTCTTTTCAATTTAAGTGTTCAGGTCCCTCTGTACTCTAGGAGCAAAGAGCCTGGCTTTAAGTGCGAGCCTGTGGGTCAGGAAATCCGCGGGTCAGTCGGCTCCCTCCCTGCCTGGCATAGCGGTGCACCTGGGAGCTTGGGGTGGCTTCTGCGGCTGCGGCTCCATAGTACCCAGAGCGTCCCTTGTCTACTGCGATGTCTCTGCACAGACATGAGGCAGGACCCCCGACTATAAGCGGGGGGGTCTTTGGGGTGTGCTGGGATCTGTCCTGCAGTTCAGTCCGCCCTGCGCCAACTAGGCCCGCACAGCGCCCCTGCGCTCGAATTTCCGGTTGTTCCCCCATGCGGGCTGTAATCTTGTTGTATGTGTCATCCCGTCACCTCCTTTCTCACAATGGCTGTTACGTGTCGCCTCTCTGGGATTTCCCAATGCCACTTCAAAGAGGAGAGAGCTGTGTGGAGGCTGCTGCCAGCAACCCTCGTTTACCCTGGAGCGGCCTGTCACCATCTTTCCCACGACATATGTCTTTCTGCAGGCTCAGACTCTTAGTTCCTGTGATCAGTTACAGAGTGGAAAGAAAATAACACCAGCAACCCTCTAGAGAGCCTTCCAGTATTCCACACATAAAGTTTAAAAGATTAAGTACTTACCGTTGAGGTAATAAAGGAAAGAAAGAGATTGAGACGATCATATTTCTAAAGATAAAACTTAGAAATAGCCAAAGGAAATAAAGAGGGAAATTTCTTCCAGCGCTGGAAATCTTAGTAGCATGTTTTCAAATAACAGTTATTTTAGAAGCACTTTTCAGTATCTTGTGAATATGGTCTGGCCTGCTGTGGCTGCCCACGTGGGTACAGAGTTAGGATAATGATACTCATCTTGCAGGGGGTCCCTCCTTGGTCTATGCAGATTCTGCCCTGAAGCTGTCTCCATTATAGAACATTACACTGGGACTTCTGCTTTTTCCTTTTCTTCCTCATCTCCTTTACTAGTCCAAACTTCTGGAGGTCTAAACCTTTTCTTTTATCTCCAGAGTTAAGTGCATTGTTTGCTCTAGTGGCACGTGATAAAATGGGGGGGAAAATCCAACACTCTAAGCCTTTGAACACAGTGGACTTCAATAAGAGTGCAAAGAAGTGGTGGAGGTGTTTGTTTTTCCATTGTTGTAATACTTCACTTACAAGTACAGTCTCCAGTTCTATCCAGGTGGTTACAAAAGATTCTGGGTGAAGGGCACACTTACAACTTTGGATTAAAATGTACAAGAGCAACTTATGTAACCAAAGCACTGTACCAACCCCTGTAATATTTTGAAATTAAAAAAAAAAAAGAAATAGTGTATGGAATTGCATCACATGCCAAACAACAAAATATTTTAAAAACATATCAGCCTTTATAACAACTCTTACCTGGAAGGGTTTCTTGGTCATTCCTGTTTTATCAGGAACAAAACTACCACTTCCTTTCCTTGTCTAGAGAAGAACCAGATGGAGATGCCACATCCAATAAGTTCTTTTCAGGATATTTTTCAAACAAGGACAGTTATTTCCTTAAGATAAATTCTGGTGCCATCTGTTAAGAAAGTAACATTTCCAGCATGTTATATAATGATGGAATCCCAGTCTTTGGACAACCACAGACCATAGTTCAAATCTCTTCCTATGTGAACCCTCACATTCATAATACTCAATTTTCATGTCTTTCCTCTAAAACCCCTGAGACCAAATGAGGTTTGCAATTCAGATTTTTAAAAAACAGAGAGAATTTATATGCTGCAGTACAGACAGCTCAGTGGTGTCCAGGGTAGTTCCCACTAAGCAAATACACCTATGATTCTTCAGCAAAGCATATCATATACAGAAAACAGATATCCTTACATTATCTCTTGACAGATTCTATTATCAGATGAGTTACAAAATAAAACAAAATAAAAACTTCTAGTTGTCAGACCTCTGTGGGGTTTATGATTATGAAGTAGGGACTGTGGACCTGTACCTACATCATGGGGTTGTCACAAGGAGTAAAGAGGATAATGCTGCATCACTTCTTGGCATTTTGGCTAAGATCAAGTGAGAATAATGCATGCAAAGCTCATAGGTCACACAATGTCACTAAAGGCCCTATAAATGGTCACTGTTACTATTGCTGCCATATGTTGGTTCATGTTAAACTTGGGACCAACTACTTACCCTTTCTCTTTTCTTTTATTGGTATAATCTTTCTTTATCATGTATTTAATTTATAGGAAACTTCTGGAACTGCTCTTATATTAACTTTTCTTAAGGGAGAAAGCCATTGGTGTTGGAGAGCACCTGAGTTGGACCAGAAAAATTGTGAACACCTCCCATCTAGCTTTCCTCATTGGTAGATCTCCGTGTCCCACTTTCCAGCAGCTTTGCTCTTCTCTCAGCCTGGCACTGAGTTCCTCCCTCAATGGTTAACTGGATGTTCAAACAGGAGAGAAGGAAGCATTGCAGTTGCAAAATTATTTACTGGAAGAAAAGAAAATGTGTTTTGTAATATAGGGAAACCAAATAAGAATTTTATAGTTAATGGTAATACAGATAGCACATACCTGGATGGGGGGAAATCAATTAAGGACAGGCCACATTTCAATTAAGGAATATAAGAGAGGTATAACAACCAGAAAAAGAGGGGAAGTATGTGAAGAAAATAAAAACTACTGGAGTAAATTCTGGCTTCTGGTCCTAACAGCTTTTTTTTTTTTTTTTGAGACAGAGTCTCATTAACATCATCCTTGGTAGAGTGTCTTGGGCTTGAGTGATTCTCTTGCCTCAGCCTCCTGAATAGCTGGGAATACAGGCACATGCCACAATGCCCAGCTATTTTTTTGTTGTAGTTGGTTAGCTGGCCCAGACTGGGTTCAAACCCACCACTTTTGGGTATGTGGCTGGCACCGTAATCACTGTGCTACAGATGCCAAGCCATGTCTTAGCAGTCTTAACCCAACTGCTTACATTTTATTAATCAATTTATTCTTGCCAAGTTATATAATCTTTCCCATAATTATAGATCCGTGGTCTATGTCTCCAGACTCTACTTGATTTCATTTTGCGGTGGAACATTTCCAAAGGGTTCCCTGATAACATTTCAAATGTACTTAATAAAACAAATCTGATCATTTTTCAGTCAATCTGCTTTTCCCAAACTTCTCCAAGTCTCTTGACAGAATCATCACTTTTTCAATTATTAGGTTGAGAATCATCTTTTGTTCTTGATTGTCCATGGCCCTTTAGTCATCAAATTTTCTAATATCTCTTTTATCAACATTCTTCCTTCTATTCCTTTTTCTTCACTCTCCTCTATGCCTGGATTATTCTTCTATGTTCTTTCTGATGGCCGCCCCTACATGCTAAAGGCTATACATTTAATTGACCTAAAAAGGTAGAGAACCTGGGTTAATGACTTGGTCTGCCACTCACCAAACCTGTGATCTCTGCTCCCCTCTTTCTCTCTCCAGCCTCTTTTGTCCCCTATTATAGTCACCAACTCATGTTAATCCTATTTCCCAAATCTTGGCCTTATCATTTGCTGACACTTCCTTAATTCACACAATTAACAAGTTGTTGAAACAGCTTACCTATGCTCACTGCATCTTGCCATTTTAAAAAATAATTGTCTTATTTTAGATTTACAGAATAATTGAAAAAATAGTACAGAGATTTCATGCATATCCCTAGCCCAGTTTTCCATGTTGTTGATATTTTATTTTACTTTAGTACATTTCCAAAACGAAGGTACCAAACACTGACACATTATCATTAGTTTTGAGGGGTATTCAGGTATTCTTAGAATATCCCTCAATTTCATTTTAAAGGTGTCTCTCATAATTACATAGGTGTTATGTATTATAAGGAAGAGAGTCATAGATATGAGATAGCCTTCTCATCACATATCCCAGACACATGCCATTAACATGACTTGTCGCTGGTGATGTTATACTTGATCATCTTGTGCAGGTGATGCTCCTCAACTGTAAAGTTATCTCTTACCCCCTTTTCACAGTCTATCTTTTTGAAAACAAGCAAGAGGTGTGGCCCATAGGGAAAAACAGGAGAGTTAAACTCCATCTCTTTGAGGACAGATTATCTTGGTAAATTATTTCAAATTCCTCTATAAGAAAGATTTTCCTATTTTCCCTTATTCACATCTTAAACAATTTATCTATATAAGCATAAATGCTGAGATAAATTAGTACAAAGTTTAATGGGTATTTATTTTATATTTTGGTTATAACTCAGTACTACACTATTTACCTTGGTGGTCACATTTTTCAAGCTTTGGTTATTCATTGGGAGAACATTCAGACTGGGTCCTGCAGCCATTTAAGGTGCTTTTATTCTTTTATTTTATGAAAAGTTCCTTATGTATGGGGACTATAAGATACTCAAAACATATATGTGTGTGTGTGTATATAAAATACATACATTTGTACACTTAAAATACACACATATATGTATTTTAGAAAACATATTAAAATTTGCATTATATAGTAAATATTAGATGGAAACCATGATGTTTTGACATATATAATTACATAAGTACTATGGTCAAGCCAATTAATACATCCATCATCTCACATAATTACCCTTCTTTCTTATGGTAAGAGCTCCGCTCTTAGTAAATTTCCAGCACACAGTAGAGTGTTATTTGCTATAGTCTTCATGCTGTGCATCAAATTTCTAGATTTATTGATCCTACATAACTGCAACTTGGTATCCTTTGATCTGCTTATCCTCAGAGTGATCATTTAACTTTCTGAATTAAAAATTTTCATTGATTTCTTTTATGCAATAATAACAAAATGCAATTCACTAATATAGCATAATAGCTCCTTTGTGATTTGTCCCCTGTTTCTGTATCCATTCATCTGTATCTTAGCTTAGATTTCGCTTCTGGGAAACCTTCTTTTACCAATTGTCCCTTACTCCCAATCATGGGTTTGGAAATCTTTCTGCATGTTTTTATAGTGTCCTGACCACATGATAGTAGGCTGTGTATAAACTGTGTTGAATGAATAATATTGTAATTTTCACAATGGCAACTGACCATGGTGTCCTCATTTGTAAAATAAAGATGATGGCTTCTTATAGATTGATAGTTTGGATGCAATGAATTAAGTTTTTAACAATGCTATGTGAATTTTTATCAATTCACAAATATGAATTATGCTAGAAGGTGGGGATAAGGAATTAACAAGTTTCATTAATTTGAATCAACCACTTCTCCAATGCAAAGCCTAAGACAAGTAGTTCACTCGGCAGGAAGCAGAAGTAAGGAATTGGAAGTACAAAGGAAAATGGGAGAAAAGTGGGTATGTTACTGACTTGATTACACTGCAGGCAGTTTGTCTCCCGTTACACAGGAAAACTTGCTTACCAGCTTCTTTGACTGATGTGAAAAGTGGACCTGGCATTCAGAGTGTGAGAAGAGAAACAAAGACAGTAGAGAAGTCCTCAACTTATGGAAAAGCCTTTGGTATGACCAGCACCCTCTGCGTATCTACTTGGGCATGGAGAGAAAGTGAAAGAGAATGAGACATGGCCTTTCCCCAAGTTTTGTTGTCTAAATAAAACTTGATTCTCTCTCAATTTGTCTGCTGTTCATTGTGTTTCACCCTCTCAGCCTCCCAGGCTTACCTTCCATTTGGATTTCCCTGCTACTTTAGAAAGTGGCTAAACTTAACTTCAAATGGCATGATACTGCCTTTGGCTAACCAGGGCTCAGTCAGTATGGAGGAGACCTAGAGACAGATTCTTTGGCTCTTTTCCTACTTTTGTGAGGTTCATAAAACAAGCTGTGACTGTTGACTATATTTTATGTGTTTGTGCTTATAGAGAGAAGTTTTAAGACCATTTCTCCCCTTTACACAAGCTTAGGTTTAGATCCCTTTGGACTATGACACTTGCCGCAAGTAAAAGAGAGACAATAAACTTTACCTTGATGTCTCCACTGGGACTTCCCAGAACTTGTCTATTTTTCAACTAGAAGGAAGAGTGCTGGAGGGAATCTCAGGCTAACTCTTTTCTTTTTCCTGAACAATGTTTTTCAGCTACATTGGGTTGGCTTCATTATGACTGTCATTTCCCTCACACTGACTCACTAGAGAGGAACACACTGACTCACTTCTAATAGTTTTCTTTTGTATCATTAAAATGAAGCAAGACTCATCCCTGCTTTTGTTACTGCTGCTTTCTTAGGACCTACCACAGAGCTGGTCATTTACTTTATCTTAAAACTGTGTTGTTAAAACACTCATTTGACCCTCTCCTTAAAAGAAACCAATCACTGAAGTGAATTTCCACTTCTATTGATTGCAAGTTCAATTTCCACAAAAACTACATTTGAAAAGGACATCCAAATTAATTTAAACTACCGACATTCATTATCTTTCTTTTCATTTATCTTCATGAATTAATATATTTAACAAATGCTTACTGGAAATGCACATTAGTACAGTGCTTAAAATTAAAAAAAAAAAAATTAAATCAGAAAAAAGGAACCGAAACACTGGCTGTATTTTTTATTATCTAAGTGAACTTGGCAATTCATTCAATGTGCTGGGCTTCAGATTTCTGATTTTTAAAATGAGATAAAAGCTTTATCATCAGAGGATGTGTGAGAATGAAGTGGGCAACACACACAAAGCATAGCATCTGGCACAGAGGAGTGGTTTCTAATATTATCAACTGTCTTGGGTTCTATGGTTGGACCCACACGTGAACCAGACACAATCCCTCAAGATGTTTACAAATCAGTCCTTGCAAAGAAGGCATTAATACAAAAACTTACACTGCAAGTAAGACAGTAGTAGTGCCATAACAAAGGCATAAGAAAAAGCTAGATGGCTGTTTTAAAAAATTAATTTTGGCACAGGTCCACAGTCTCTAACTCATAATCTCAAACCCCATTGTGATCTGAAAACCAGGAATTTTTGTTTTATTTTCTGACTCATTTTATAACAAAATCTATCAAGAGATGATTTAAAGATATCTATTTCTGTACAGGTTTTGTTGCAGAATCAGTAGTGTATTTGATCAGTGATGTTGCCCCTGATACTACTGAGCTTTCCGTATTGCATCATAGAAATATTTTAAATTTGTATGAAATCAGAACTCCAAAATTCATCTGGCACCAGGAGTTTTGGAGGAAAGACCGTGAAAATTGAGGGTCATGAATGTGAGGTTTGGATCAAAGTCACAGAGGAAGAGATTTGAACTAGGGTCTGTGGTTCTCCAAAGACAGGATTTCAATCATTATATAACATGCTGGAAATGTTATCATCTTAGCAGATGGCACCAGAATTTATCTTAGGGAAATAGCTGTCTTTGTTTGGAAAATATCCTGAAGAGAACTTGTTGGATGTGGTATCTCCATCTGGTTGTTTCTGCTCTAGACAAGGAAAGGAAGTGGTTGTTTTGTTCCTGACAAAACATTCTTAAGTTTGGCTACTGCTTGGCAGGAAAGACCAAGAAATCCTTCCAGGTAAGAGTAGTTATAAAGGACAATATATTTTAAAAATATTTTGTTGTCTGGAGTGTGATTTGATTCTATCCACCATTTCTTTGCAAATGCTTAGATTGAGTGGATTTTCCTGATCATATTAGGTGCCACTAGAACAAATAATATACTTGACTCTGGAGAAAAAAGGAAAGGACATGACCTCCAGAAGTTTAGTCTAGCAGAGGAGATGAGTAAGAAAAATGAAAAAAGAGAATTCCCAGTGTAATGTTCTATAATAGAAACACGCATCAGTGAGGAGTTTGCATAGATGACAGAGGAGCCCTCTCTGCATTTTTCACTATCCACGGTGGCGGCCAAATCAGGTAAGACCACATTCACATGGTATTGAAAAGTGCTTCTTTAATAAGTGTTCTTTGTAAATATGCTAGCAGGATTTCCAGTGCTGGAAGTTTCCCTCTTTAGTTCTCTAGTTCCTTTTGACCTTTCTAAGTAGATTTTGATCATCTCAAGCTCTTTTCTTCCTTTATTATCTGATAGTAAATACTTAATCTCTTACTTTTTACACGTTGCACACTGGAAAGCTCTATACAGGGCGTATGGCATTATTTTCTTTCCACTCTAACTGATCGATCACTGGAAGTAAGAGTTTTGAGCCTGCAGAAAGATATGTTTGGAATGTGTCTGATAGTTGTCTTCAAAAATCTACATTTGAAGTATGTTATTTCCCATCTTAAGACACTTTTAATCCCACAGACACTTCTAGCAACACCCCAATTTCCCACTTCCTTTAGAGCAAAACTTATTGAAATGAAGTTTATTCTCTGTCTCCATTTTCTCACATTTTTCACCTTCCAACTCACTTTAAATGAAGTTTATATATTCTTTCCACCAATGCCTAGCACAAAGCAAGTCTAGTAATTGTAGAATGAGAAGGTATAACATCTCTCTGTGCTAAAGAATGGTGAGGTGGGGCGGTGCCTGTGGCTCAAAGGAGTAGGGCACTGGAGGTGGCAGGTTCAAATCCGGCCTCAGCCAAAAAAACTGCCAAAAAAAACATGGTGAGGTAGAAAAACTTCCCCATTTGGTTCATCCCAGATGAACTGACACTGAGGATTAGCAAAGGACAGATCTGAGAAGAGAAACTTACCAGCATCTCATGAAAGGAAGAAGAACAACAAAAACCATGTAGATAAAGTTTATATGGTGAGGAGTAAAATTGTAAGAGTGGGAAGGTAATAATGGTATTTGGGGCACCATTGCTACAGTTTTAGTGCCTAGAGTGAGCACCCATTGAACTAAAAATAACCAATTGAGGAAGAGATTCCACACTTGGAAAACACTGTTGCCTCAAGCTCTAAAGTGCAGGTGAATTTCTTGTGATGTTCCCAGGGTACATCTTGATGTTTCAATCTGACCACTAGAGGATGCTGTGGTCTGCCAAATGACTGCTGAGCCAGAACCTAAGCTCTCAGCAAATATCAGGATATCAGGAATTATAAATGCAAGATGGCTTGTAGCACTTGTCTGTGTGTTAATGGACATCAGGAATTATAAGTGCAAGATGGCTTGGCACTTGTCTGTGTGCTAATAGACATATGAAGGGCACCTCTGATATTAAGGAACTTGCCACAGTAAATGGAATTTAAATCATTGAATGTTACAAATTGTCATGCTTAATTGGACCATTCTAGAAGTATAAAGAGAACATAATAAGCTGCCACTTCACTCTGGTGAGGCCTAAAGGTTGTAAGAAGTGTTCTTCATTCTGGTGAAGCCACTTCCCACAGCAGCCTGCTGAATAGCCTGCCAAGGCTGGCAGACCTGAGTGCCATTTGCTTCATCCAGACTTTGCCCTCCAGGCCCTCATTCCTTCCCGAAGGCTAGCTAAGCACCTTAACAGAATATCTCTTAACTTCAACTTAGAGATATCATAACTCATTTGCTTAGAGCTAAACATAAATAAATAAATTAATTAAACAGAAAACAAACCTGGGGCAGAATCAGCAAAACAAAACAAAACAAACATGGTAATATTAAAAATTAGAGAAGATCAACTCCCCTAATGGATTATAATGGACCTAGAGCTGGAGATCCCACCCATAAAGAAATTGTTGAAATGATGGAAATAGAATTCGGAATTTGCATGGCACATTGACAACCCAATCAAGCATCTCAAGTAAATGGAAAAGAAAGAGAAATCTAATACTAAATCTAGGACAAGAAAACATATCCAAAATTAAATCAGAAATAAATGAAATTGAAACAAAATAATCATTCAGAAAATTAATAAAATAAAAAGTTATTTCTTTGAAAAGAAACAAAATCAGTAAACTTTTGGCCAGTTTAACTAGAAACAAGAAAGTATGACCTCAAATAACTCCCATCACAAGTGAAAAATGGGAAATATAACAGATACCATAGTGATACAAGAGATTATTTCTGATTACTGCAAAAAACTCTATGCCCAGATATTTGACGATGTCAAGGAAATAGACCAATACCTGGAATCACACTATCTCCCTATGTGTGACTTAACCAGGAAGAAGCAGATCTCTGGGACAGACCAATATCTAGCACTGAAATTGAAGAAACAATAAAAAAGCTTCCTACAACAACAAAAAAATCCATGGACAAGATGCTTCACTATAGAATTCTATCAAACCTACACTACAGAATCTATTTGAAAACACTGAGAAGGAAGAAAACTTCCCTCACACATTCTATGAAGCAAACATCACCCTCATATCAAAACCAAAAAAAGACTCAACTAAAAAGAACTACAGACCAATTTCACTGAAGAATATTGATGCAAAAATACTCAATAAAGTCTTAGCTAATAGATTGCAGCTATACATTAAAAAATTATACATACCAATTGAATATGCTTAATCCCAGGAATGCATGGTTGGTTTAACATAAGAAAATCCATAGACATAATTCACCAGACAAATAGAAGCAAAAATAAAGACCCTATGATCTTCTCAATAGATGGACAAAATTCAGCAACATTTTCTAACATGTACACTTAAGAAAATAGGCATAGATGGCACATTTCTTAAATGGATTGAACACATCTATGACAAACCCATAGCCAACATCACAGTCAATGGAGTAAACCTGAAAGCTTTTTTACTTAGAAGTGGAACCACACAGAGATGTCCACTATCTCCACTACGATTTAATATAGTGGTAGAAGTTATAGCCAATGTAATAAGGAAGAGAAAGATATTAAGGGCATCCAAATGGGAGCAGAGGAGATCAAGCTCTTACTCTTTGCCAGTCATATGATCTTGTACTTAGAAAACCCCATAGTCTCAACCACAGACTTCTGTATGGGATCAAGAATGTAAAGTGTCAAGGTATAAAATCAATGTTCACAAATCAGTAGTCTTTGCATACATCAATAATAGCTAGGTTGAAAAGCAGATCAAGGACACAACTCACTTCACAACAGTTTCAAAGAAAATGGAATACTTAGAAATATACCTAACAGAAGATATAAAGAGTTTCTACAAAGAGAATTATGAAATTTTAAGGAAAAAAAATAGCAAGAGACATTAACAAATGGAAGAAAACATCATGCTATTGGTTGGGAAAAATCAACATTTTTAAGGTGTCTATTCTACCCAAAGCTATCTACAGATTCAATGTAATCTCTCTTAAAATATCAACAGCATACTTTGAAGAACTGGAGAAAATGTCTTTGTTTTGTATGGAACCAGAAAAAAACCCTGTATTACCAAGGCAATTCTTAGTAATAAATCAAAGCTGGAAACATCACCCTACCGGACTTCAGGCTATATTACAAGTCCACAGTAATCAAAACAGAATGGTATTGGCATAAAAATAGAGATATAGACATATAGAACAGAGTAGAAAACCAACAGATAAAACAAATCTTTTATTGCCATTTGATTTTGATAAACCAAACAAAAGCACATACTGGGCAAAATAACCCCTAATGGTGCTAGAAGAACTGGATAACCACAAGTACAAGACTGAAACTGGGCCTGCACCTTTCACCACTTACAAAAATTTACTCCAGATGGATAAAAGATTTAAATCTAAGATATGAAACAATAAAATTCTAGAAGAAATGTGTGAAAAACTCTTAAGGAAGTCAGTCCCAGGAAAGATTTT
Organism: Otolemur garnettii; assembly: GCF_000181295.1. Lineage (NCBI taxonomy): Eukaryota > Metazoa > Chordata > Mammalia > Primates > Galagidae > Otolemur > Otolemur garnettii. The sequence goes on along the minus strand of NW_003852398.1, from coordinate 28,451,040 downwards.
ATAAAGACTTCAGTTGCAATCACAAAACAACAAAAATAAACAAACGGGAGCTACTTAATCTGAAAAGCTTCTGCTCAACCAAGGACACAACAATTAAAGGGACGAAATTCACAATGGGATACATATTTTCATGGTACGAGTCTGATAAAAGATTGATAACTAGAATCCACAGAGGACTCAAATTAATCAACAACAACAAAAAAGAGCAAACAATTCCATCTATCACTGGGCAAGAGACATAAACGGAACCTTCTATGGGGAAGAAAGATGAATGACTAACACATATATGAAAAAATGTTCATCATCCCTAATCATCAGAGAAATAAAAATTGAAACCACCCTGAGATATCACCTAACTCCAATGTGAATACCCCACATTACAAAGTTCCAAATTTGCAGATACTGGTACAGATGTAGAGAAAATGGAACATATTTACACTGTTGATGGCACTGCACACTAATGTAGCCTCTAGGGAAAGAAATATGGAGAATCCTCAGAGAACTCAAAATTTGATACTGTATTCCCATATGACCTTCTATTTGATACTGTAATCCCATAACTAGGCATCTATCCAGAAGAAAAAAAAAATCATTTTATTACAAGAACATTCCCAGTAGATTGTTTATCACAGCTCAATGTATAATCGCCAAGATATGGAAACAACCTAAAATGCCCATCAACCCGGGAATGGATTAATAAGCTGTGGTATATGGATATCATGAAATACTATTCAGCTATATAACAGAGAGAGACTTTACATCTTTTGTATTAACCTTGATGTGGTTGAAACACATTCTTCTTAGTGAAGTATCACAAGAAGGGGAAAGCAAGTATCCAATGTACTCAATACTAATATGAAGCCAGTAGAAAATCTAATACACATATCAGAAAAAAATCTCAATTGAATTCAAGATAGTGGAAAAGGGGAAAGGAATAAGGGGAAGTGGGGGAGGGGAGGAGTGAGTGCAGTTGATATGCTCCCACTTAATGGGCAAAATCTGAGTGTATATGGCATACCTACTGGGTGCAAGACCCGATAACAGGGAGCTTTCCTAACAAATGCTAACATTTTAACCTAATTGTTTGTGCCATCACTTTAATCTGAAATTTAAAAAAAAAAGCATTCAAACAATTTGTTGCCTAGTTATGGGAGCTGTTGGGTTTGCATACGCACAATGCACAGTACATAGAGGATTGCACAATGCAAGTCAAAGAGTTAGGCATTCTCATCCTGCCCTTCCATTCAAGACATTTGATAGTAAACAATTACTGAACCTCTTGAGTTTCAAGACTTACTTAAGTGGATTTTTAAAAGCATAAATATAAATGATCTTGTTATATATGGGAAGAGGGTGATTAGGAGATTAGTGTGAATCACAAATTAAAATTTGGGTGACTAGATGGATGGTTGAATAACTAGGCAGAGAGAGAAAGAGATGATGACAGAGAAATAAAGACAGACAGAGAGAATGCAGAAGGTATGGTCTGGATGCTTAAAAGCCCACTGGAGAGACAGAAAAGGTAGTTGGTAGTATGAGAACAGTGAGAACCCATTCATTACTGAGACAAACCTACTTCAACTGAATTATATGTTTTGACATAATGAGAGCAGAACAGAGACGAGAGGGGACTATTTTTTAAGTTTTAGAACAAAAAGAGTGAAGAAAGACAAACAATGCAAAAAATAGTGCCCAACCTGTTACTGCCTGCATAAAATTTTTTATTCAATAAAAACAAACAATTTAGCACACTATAATAATATATTAAAAGATTGGTAGCTTTATTGGTATCACAAGTCTCATGTCATAAGAGGCAAATACATGGGCTCAATTTGAAGTTCTGATTTTCCTAATTGGTGTCTGCCAATCGTTAAGGAGGTGAAGTCAAGTCCTTCTACAAATCACTACATTCTCTTTGCTATTTAATGTATATTTTCCTCTCTTTTCTCTTTCAAAAGCAGAGGCAAAGACACATGGATTATTCACCACAGGCTGATGAAAATAAGAGGGGTTGGAAAAACAGTGCTAGTTTCTTTAGTTATCTTGAATTTAAGCAGTTTAGGTATACTATTATATCATTCCCTAATTACCACATTGTAGTAATTAATATCCTTTATTTCACATAGAACACTTCAGAAAAAGTTTCCAGTTGATGATCCCTTCTGGAAATGTATAAAGAATAATTTCATAAATAGATTATCCCTGGCAAATTGAAGTACAGAACTGAGACTTGGGGTTCAGGCCAGACTACCTGAAATTATGGCATACTGGCATATGGGGAAACCACAAATGCAGGATACTCTTTTCTCTTCCTCTTTCCTCTCTCCGCTGGAGTTCATTAGACCCTGATTTGGGAAATTGTTCCCTCTGCCCAGAGGAAAGAGATGTCTTTATCTTTGAAGACACAAGGACACAGAGAAGAATCTGAACAAACAGGCCTTGTAGTCCCCAGTTTATTATTAGATCCTAACTCCCTTTGTCTAATCATACTCTCCTTGTCTACTTGTTTATTTTTCATCTCCTTATGAAAGTTCATATGTCACATGAAACTTACATTATATAAACATTTATGTTTTTCTCTTGTTAATCCGTGTTTTTTTATAGGTGTCATAGCCAAGGACCTAGAATCTAGCAATGGGTGAAGAAATAAATATTCTCCTCTCCTACAAGGCATATATCATAGTAATGGAAACATTTATTTAAATCTTCAGGTCTACATTTAATCCTGTTACCTATAAAATTGAGCAAAAAATACCAAGAGCCTTCTTTTACTAGTTTTTGATTTTGTTTGTTACATCTTTTCTTCTTCATTATAGTATCTATTTTCCAAATAATAGAGGTCAATTCATGTTGAAAAGTAAAGATAATATTTGTAAAGATGACATTTTACATAGTCCTACTTAGGAGTCAACTAAGAAACTTTACTACAAGTACTTAGAACAGAAGTAATATAAGGGAAAAGACTAATTGAATAGATGTTATAACAGCTAAAATGACAACTGGGTGGTGGGGAGGCAACCAAGAAACTGACAGCCTCCGCTGGAAACAGAAAGAGAAGAGGTAGTGTAACCAGAGCCTTGACGCTGGAGTTCTATGGATCAAGCTGGAACCAATGCAGACCTTTGACAGGACTGGAGCCATGACCACTTACAGAGACTTTTCCCAAATGGAGAAGCATAGGGAACCACACAAGGATTTTTCCCTTTTCTCACCTTCAATCTACTGCCTGGGCCTCTCAGGGGAAGAATAGCCCAAATGTCAGCTGACCCGGGAACCTATGAAATGTATCTGCAGCAATTAGTGTCATGTCCCTTCTTCCAACAAAGAGCATTTCCCCAACAAAGAGCAGAGCAAGGGGAGGAACTAGATCCTGGACAAACAGTCCCAAGGTTGGCGAGGCTTTGTCTGAAAGCAGACGGTGGCACATGTTCTGCATAAAAAAAAATTTGATCTTTCATTAAGTTGTAAGAGTGTTTGTAGGAAAGGGATTTGCTTATCTGTTAAGTGTGGCTGGGGAGACCACATGTGAAGAAAGGAAAATAGATGAGAGTAGACATATAAAGGTGGGCCAGATATTGAAGGGCCTTGTTTGTGTATTCAGGGGATTAAAATCTACTCCGTCGGAGGTCATGATAGAAGCAGAATATGCCTTGAAAACACAATTCTGTCAACATTGTAGAGAGAGTTGGGGAAAAAAAGATAGATCATAATAGTTCATCTAAAGATGACGTAGTAAAAGCCTACCTTGATAGAGGGGTCAGTGAGGGCTACTGAGCAGCCCTAGAGTCATAACAAATTGACTAAAAACTAGCATTCGATGATACAGACTCCAAACAAATGTCAGACAATACTTTGAAAATTCTTCTTTATTTTTTAAATTCAAAAATTTCTGGAAATAATCTTAGATAAAAAAGGGTTGTAAAAATGCAGATATTTAACTTAGAGTTAAGGATAGGAGTTAAAGAGGCATTTAAAATGTTTCCTTAAAAACAGGTTTTGTAGAGTTTATCATCCAAGGGAAAAATTATCTGTTATAACTTTCGGATATAACTTCCAGAATGGAGCTCTCAGAAATAAAAATAGGACAAACTGAAAATCTATTCATTGCTTTAATTATCTTTTTCAGGGGTCACTATGTTTTAGGGCATTTAGTCGATAATTGAGTAGCATGGGTTTCTGCCAGGGCCATTGGAGCATCATCATTCTTCAACTCCTTTGAAGTGTGATATGGCCTTCTGAAAGGCAGAAGGAGAATAAAGGTCAGAGCAGCTTACATATAATTAGCATGTTGCAAAAAATATTTACTTTCACTGTCAGGTTAGCCAACATTTTATTGATGTGAAAACACTGAGCCAGAGTGGTTAAATCTCATCTAAAATCACCATGGTGATCAGGCAAAGTCATGACTAGAACACAAATCTCTGTCAGGTAACATTCTTCCTTGAAAGGCAGAAATTGCAGTTTCCTTGAGATTTCACGACATGCAAATTTTAGATGAGTGTCATCAGTAAAGGGGAAATACACCTTAACAAGTGAGAATAGGATGGGGTGGGTGTTCAGGGTGACGAAGGCCTCCCCCTTGTCAAATTTACCACCCCACGCTGTAGTTACCAGCAGTTTCCTCACACACAGATTCAGAAGCCTCTGGTCCCAGCTCATTTACGCACTTTCTCAGCTCTTAAGTTTTCAGAAGATGCTTTACTGGATTTAGGAGGGAAAGAATGTTGTCCAGAGGTAAAGGTAACATGTTGCCAACTGAGCCAGGAAGGGGCAATCTATTTATCAGGGAGGCGGTAGCTGCAGAATAAGAGAGAAAGCAGGTGAAACAGGCACATCCAGCTCCGTGTATGACCCCACCATCTTCCACTCCATTCATCAGGAGCCCCATTCCAGACCTACCCACCTTCATTTCCCATGACAGCCTCTGCCTCTGTCCTCAGCTATGTGTCTGTCTTTCTCACATCATTTGGTCTCTCTTCAAGTGCTACCTCCTCAGGGAAGCCTGCAATGGCCACTGTATCTGAAATAGCACCACCTGTCACTCTCTGTCCTCTATTTTCTCTTACCCTTACCTGAAGTAGTAACTGATACTTTTATTGCCTTCATTTTTGCATTAGAATGTAGGCTCCAAAAGATTAAGGAATTTATGTTTTGTTTGCTGCTGCATTGTATGACTGGAATTGACCCTGGCATGCAGTAAGCACTCCATAGAACCTTGTGGTAGACTAGAAAGAAAGGCGTTTTGTATGTGGAGATTCATTACGGCATTTCTCCATTCAGGGATGAGAATGGACTTCACCACAGTCCAGGGAAGTGCTCTCAGTCAATTCAGCTTGACACTACAGAGATTGCTGAACATGGACTGTATGCCGTATATAGACAAATTGCACAAGGAGACCGCACACAGTCCAGTAGACAATAAAGATCTATGTGGCATGTGCTTATGGAAATATAAATGAAAGGATGACTAATTCTGTTGTGGGAACCTGTTCTGAGAATCTTCTAGAAGAATTGTTAGAGCTGGGTCTGAGATGAACATCTGCATCTTAAGGTAAAGAAGAGGGGTGGAATTTTAGAGACAAAATGAAGGATCTAAGATGTTAAGATGTAAGTGTATACACAGAATGGTGGGTCTTCTGCTCAGAGAGGCTGGAAAGCAGAGATCCATGGGCTCTTGCCAGGGATGAAAGATAAAGAGGGTGAGGTGAGAAAACTGAGTGAAAGGAAGAGTTTTGGAGGCCAAGCCAACGGGTTTGGGATTCTTTCCTGAGGGCATTGGGACCATCATAGCTTTTCCATGAGACAACTGCATTTCATACCTTTAGCTTCAGAAGGATAACTTTCACATAGAAGATGAGTGAGAGGGAAGGGTAGACACTGGGAAAAATACATGACACACAGTTTTACAAAAATGTGTGCAGCTATACAAGAGCTATGTGTGTGAGCATACAGAAAAAGAACACATAGCCTCCTGCTAGAGGAGACCTGCCATGGTTCATTTTCCTTTGGAAACCTTTTAATTTCTCCATCCAAGTAATAAAAATGGAGCCTGTGCACCTATTTTTCATACATCGTCTACCATCTATTGCCAACCGCAAATTCTCCTCCATAGAGAAGGTATTACTTCCCTCCATCCTCTGTTCGGCTGCCTCTGTCACCTGTAGCTACTTGTCTCTCAAATCCAGAATACAAAATATCCAAAACTAGTGAAATTACAAATTCCTTTAAATATTCCATAAAACTCACAAGCTAAAGTTGCTAGTGCAGGTATGGGGGGTGACCAGTGTCTCATGACTAATTTCTATACTTCTATACTTCTTATTTCCATACTTTAGTGAATATCATCTTTGTGTGTATTTAAATCTTCATCAAAGAAGATCCTCAAACCTTTCTGTTCTTTTAATGAGTAGTGGCCACCAGGATGTGCTTTTTTCTAATGTAGCCAAGTGCATCTTTCTCATAGTTGCAGGGATTCCTTTCAAAAAGAATGGACCAGTTCCCACACTGCTCCAAGAATTCAGCCTCTACACTTTTACCAGTAAATTAAACCCTTCACCCCTCAGGACACTCACAGAGCTCTAGCTGTCTATCTTCTTAGGCATATAAATAGTAGTATGTTGTAATAACTTGTATGGAAGTCTTATCTCCCTTACCAGACCATAAACAACTTGAGAACAATATTTATGATGGACTAACATCTGAATATTCCAATGCTTATTGAGTGTCCAACAAGTTGTAGCTACTCAATGAATATCTCCAGCGTGAGCTAACATTTGAATGTTGCCATCTCAGGCAAACCAACCTAGTCACCTGGTTAATTAGAGATGATAGCAAGAATAACTCCACATAGGTTCAAAGGCAAAAGAAACAGCTTACAAAGTTAAATTTTGCCTCAAGATTATCGAAAATATAGAAAACTAATAATGATCCATGTCCAACTGTGAAATGTGCTTTTTCACTCTCATTGGAGTTAGCCCACTTCCTATGCGGGAAGCCTTTGGGATCATTTGTGTATTGGATTAGAGCTTGGGTGGGGAAAATCTGAAATACTTTATAACATTTCTATTTTTTGTGATTCTAAAACTCCTTCAAATTTTGTACATATGTGCAATGATTATGTGTCAGTTTAAAAGAAAATTTTAAAAGAAAGTAAAAATTAAAACTCCTTTAATCATATTTCACTGTCAGTGACTTTATTAGGCTTATTATTTGTGTTCTTATACATAGAAAGGTAGAGAAATATCAATGTTAGAGGCTACATACCAGAGTAGCTGCAAATGTTGATGGTCACCAGCAGGAAGATAGTTCCTAGCTTCGTAATAGGTGTCTGTTATTTTCCTGAAGTTTAGAATTCAGCCAGAAACCCCAGTGAATCCATGAAGCCAATAGTTTCACTCGATACAAAATGCCACAGTTATTTTTGTACACACATATTAATACACCCAGTAAAGACTTGAATTTCAGTTACTACTACTCACCCCATCAAAGAAGGGCTTAAAGGTCATGTTTTCTCACTAAACAAATTGGAAGCTTTTCACTTTCCCTCATGTTCCCACAAGAAAAAAAAAGGCTTGAATTAAACTTTTCTCAAATGCCTCT
>NW_003852398.1:28399325-28443040 GCF_000181295.1 Otolemur garnettii | reverse complement strand
TATTTATTTATTTTTTAGTAGAGATGGGGCCTCACTCTTGCTCAAGGTGGTCATGAAATTCTGACTTCAAGCAATCCTCCTAGAATGCTAGGATTATAGGCATGAGCCACTAATCCAGGCCCAGTTTTGTTTTTCTCTAGTATTCTATTTATTTACAATCAAGAGAATCACGTGATTTGATGAGCTACCCCTTGTGAAAACAATCTACCTCAGCTCTGGTAGGATACAGTATCAGCTTAATGACATTTAGTGCCACATTTCTCCGGGGAATTTACCTGCTCCCCATCTGGTCAGATTTTCAGATCTCTGTTACCTTTACTAGAACCATCAATTATTTTGAGAACCTTCAAGTTATACCTTGTCTGTGCCTTCATATAGGATGATAGGATCGAGATCTATTATTAAAATACTTTTGTAAAAATCTTGTGATTGAAGTGTTACTACTTTTATAAACTTAAATTAGAATTTTAAAAATAATTATCACCAATATGTAATAATTGTATATCTTTATAAGGTACATGTGATGTTTTGATATAGACATGCAATGGGAATTAATTCAATCAGGGTAATTGGGGTATCCACAACCTCAGGCATTTAACATTGCTTGTGTTGGAAACATTATGATTTCACACTTTCATATTTATAATAAATACATATATTTATTTTTCATTATAAAAATTATATATTACATTTATATAATGTGCTTTATGTTATATTAATAAATATATCCAACTTAATTGATTAGAGACCCTTTGTTCATTCTATTTAACTAACTAACTATAACTCTGTTTTTGTACCCATGAACAATCCACCCCCTCCCCACCACATTACCAAGCTTCTGGTAACCATCATATAACTCTGTGTCTTCAGGAGATCAATTGTTTTTAATATTTAGCTCCCATGTAAGAGTGAGAATATGTGAAATTTGTCTCTCTGTGCTTAGCTTATTTCATGTTATATAATGTTCTCCAGTTCCATCCATGCTGTTGCAAAGGGCAGAACTTCATTCTTTTTGTGGCTATATATCAACAATATCCCATTGCTTATGTTTACCACTATTTCTTTATCCATTCATCCATTGATGGACACTTGGGTTGAGTTCATGTCTTGCTTATTGTGCATAGTGCCCCAAAGTACATGGAGCACACATATCTTTTTGGTATATTGAATTCCCCTACTTTGGATATGTACCCAGAAGAGGATTATATGCTAATTCTATTATTATTTTTTTAAGAAAGTTCTATATTCTTTTGCATAGTGGTTGCACTAATGTACATTCCTTCAACAGTGTACAAGACTTCCCCTTTCTCCACAGCCTCACCAGATAAATCCACAACCAACATTACAAAGAAGTGTGAAAAATTGAAAGCATTCCTGCTTAGAATAGGAAATGGAGAAGGATCACTATATCCATTTGTGTTCACATCATGCTGCAAGTCCTAGCCTGAAAAATTAGACAAGGAAATCAAGACTATCCAAATGGGGAAAGTAGAGGTCAAACTATTACTCTTTACTGATGATATGATTTTATGCCTAGAAATCCACAAATATTCAACCAGAAGACTCCTAGAATTGATATATAAATTCAGTAAAATCTAGGCTGCAATTAATAGCTCTCAAGTATACAAACAACAGTCAAGCTGAGAATAAAAAAAAAAGATGTAATGCATTTTTCAGTGGAAAAAGAAAATAAAAGATCTAGGAATATACTTTCCAAAGGAAGTAAAAGACCTCTATAGGGATAACTATGGAATGCTGAGGAAAGAAATTGCAGAGGATATAAACAAATGGAAAAATGTAGTGCTCTATGGATTGGCAGAATGAATATTGTTAAAATGTCTCTATTACCCAAAGGGATTTAGAGTCAATTCAATCACCATTAAAGGATCAATACATTTAAAAAAGTATCTATAAAAAATAATTTTCCACTTCCTATAGAGCAAGAAAACCCCTCATAGCCAAGGCAATCTTATGTTAAAAGAACAAAGTGGGAGGCACACTTATCAGACTTCAAGCCATATTGCAAAGCTACAGTAAAAACCCCAGCAGGGTACTGGCACAAAACCAGATATGTACACCTATGGATCACAACAGAGAATCCTGACATGGAATTCTCATATTCTTCCCGGATTTTTGACAAATCAGATAAAAACATACACTAAGGAAAAGAATCCTTGTTCAATAGGTGGTGCTAGCAAAATTGGATATACATGTCATTTCAGTAAAAGACCGAAACAGGATCCTCAACTTTCACAACACACAAAAATTAACTCATGATAGATAAAAGGCTTACACCTAAGGCAGGAAACTATAAGAATCCTGGAAGGAAATGTTGGAAAAACTCTTACAGATATTGGCCTGGGCAAAGAATTCATGCAGAAGACTCTAAAAGCAATCACAACAACAATAAAAATAAATAAATAGGACCTGATAAAATTAATAAAAAGCTTCTGTGCAGCCAAGGACACAATCAAAGGAGTAAAGAGACAATCCATAGAATGGAAGAAAATATTTGCATGTTATATGTCTGATAAAGGACTGATAACCAGAATCCATACATAACTCAAGTATATCAGCAAGAAACAAATAACCTGCTTAAAATATGGGTGAACAACATGGGCAGACACTTTTCGAAACAAGATATGCTCATGGCCCACAAGCTTATAAAAATAAATGCTCAACTTCTCTAATCATTGGAGAAATGGAAATCAAAACCACAATAATATATCACCTGATTCCAATGAGAATGGTTTGCATTAAGATGTTCCAAAACAACTGATGATGTTGTGGATGCAGGAGAAAGGAATTCATATACATTATTAGTAGGATTGCAAACTAGTGTACTTTCTATGGAAAACTGTCTGGATATACCTCAAAGAACCTAAAGTAGACCTATCATTGGAGTCATCAATCCCACTGCTGGGTATATACCCAAAAGAAAAAAGGTCATTTTATAAAAAGGAAACCTACAGTAGAATGTTTATAGCAGTACAGTTCACAACCACAAAGATGTAGAAACAAATCAAGTGCCCATTAATACATGAATGGATTAAGGAAATACGGTATGTGAATACTATGGAATATGCTCACCCATAACAAAAATGGCAAGCTAGTATCCTTTTAGATAACCTGGAGGGAACTGGGAACTATTCTTCTAAGTGAAACATAACAAAAATGGGGAAACAACACTACATTCACTCAATAATAAATTGGAACTAGTTTATCAGCACTTATGTGCACTTACGGAAGTAAAACTCAATGAAAATATAGCAGGTAGGATGGGGGAAGAGAGGATGAGTAAATTTATACATAAGAGGTCTAATGCACAATATTGGGGTGAGGTGCACGCTTATAATTTTGACTCAATCTGTATAATGCAAACTATTTGACCAAAATGTATGTACCCTGTAATATTCTGAAATAAAGAAAAAGAAAACCCAGCAAGCTTGTGGCCCTAAAAAGAAAGCAGACAGAGTCGCTGATCCCCAAAGGAATCTCTTTCCGGCACCAACTTGGAGCCCTCATATTGAATAACATTTTCCCTTAAATAAGTCCTTACTTTTCATTCCAAAACCTCAATTCAGCACATTTTCAATGTTCTCATGTTTAGTCTGAAGATGAGAGGAACTAGATTGTGAAAGGCTTGAGTGAATGTGTCATTACTTTCAGGTACGTGAGGAGCTATTGTTAAAAAAAAAAAAAAGGACAATGTTCTTATTTCATGTATCTCCAGAAGCATGAGCCAGAACAAACTGTCAGAAGTTATATGACCCCTCAGGGCTTAAATGAGGAAGCCTTTTCTAGGAATTAAATATAATCAAAGATGACATTTACCTTGCAATATAATCCAATATACCTTGCAATACAATCAATGACATTTACCCTGCAATATAATTCAATATACCTTGTAATATAATCCCTCTGGCAATGGTGATGTTCAATTTATTAGAGGTAAACTATATAAATCTCTAATGTTCCCTTCTACAGTAAGCAAGAGTAAGCATTGAAATTCTGATAAGAGATGGTAAAATCAGTGTCCTAAAAGAGTCAACAATCATGCTTTTCCTTGTGTTTCTGTAACATTGGCCACACTTCCTTCATAGCTTATCCCTGCACACTGTAGACATGTGTATGCCTGCCTGCCTTTCTGTAGACCTGAGGTACCTAGAAAGCATGGTCTGCAGCTTTTTTTCCCCAGACCTAATAGATTACCAAACACATAGTAAATTCTCAAAAGTGAATGATTGGACCAAGTAAAACCATGTTTATAAATTAGGCAGGCTTCTGGAGACACATGGAACAAGCCTACTTCATTTTTCTTATGATAGCTCACCATGTACGGAAATGAACCATTTACCCATATGATTGACATTCCAGGCTTTCTCCTCTTCAGTCTAAATTTAATGAGAATGAACTGTATTGAACTGAGGTTTTATGTTTAAAAAAACAGGGACCCACTCAAGGGAAAATGTCATTCAATGGGAGTGATTAGCTTCTCTGCTCTCCATTTTTGGCCAAAGACTTGCTGTCTTTCAAAGCAACTCTGCTTTCTTGCAGCTTCATTCTTTCTCCTAAAATGCCCAGGAGTTTCCAAAGAGCAGAACCAAAGATTCTAGAACAAATGCAGTTTTGGGTGAGCACTCTGGGTGGAAGTATAAAAGTCTTTCTCTGTATTCTTAAAAAAGATAAATATTACACCTTGCAAAGCCTAACATGGCTTTAAATTATTTGGTGGATATAAATTTGTGCAGAAATATACAATTCCAAAAATTATCTTTGCATGATAGAGACTAGGGAGTAGCTTCCTTCCCCGTACACTTTAAAGAAACTTTGGGAGAGACTCAGATACTCAGTCAAACTACTATAAAGGTCTATCTGAAAATGCATGTGCAAAAATGAATAAATAAAGTGAGAACATCTGGATCCTTATCAAACATGAAGGGGACAACTGGATGCCAAATAGCCTCCAAATCATTGGTCATTTGTCAGCCCCAGAAACTCTGAGTCTGGACTTCTCCATTCTCTCATTCCCATTCAAATACTCCACAATGCCCCCTTTCATGCTATCAACACAGAAATTCTGTCAGATGTTTAAGATAAACTTCTATTCTAAAGCCTTCCATTCTAACAGTTCTCACAGTATTAACTAATTTATGAATCCAGGGAGATGTGGGGCAAAGTGTCATTGAGTATTAATAATTTTTGAGGATGAAATGAGTTCTCTGCCTTTACATGTGTTCAAATTGAAGCCAGAAAAGTTCATGAAAAGGATAATCCTTTAAGAATAAATTCCAGCAACGTAAGGGGATAGTTAACAACACTGGAACTCATGCTATAGAGGGCAGGATTTGAGCACTTTTCTTGCTTTTTACTAGCTAGATAACATCAGGCAAGTTATTTTTCCGCTCTGAGCCTCAGTGTTCTACCTTATTTTAAATACATCCAGTGATAGAAACAATATAGTAGGGATGCTGTGAGGAGTCAGTTTTGCTATCCCTATCTGCAGATTCCACATCCTCAGATTTATCCAACCACCAATTGAATATATTTGAAAAAATTTAAAAAAAACAGAATACAATGCAAAAATAATACAAAAATTTAAAATAAATAACGTAACAGCTATTTACATAGCGTATATATTGTATTGCATATTATAAGTCAACCAGAGTTGATGTAAAGTATGTGAGAAGATGTACAGAGGTTATATGCAAATACTATGCCAGTTCATATAAGGGATTTGAGCATTCCTGGATATTGGGTATTCAGCAGGTGCCATGGATCCAATTCCCCGATGACATAGAGAGATGACAATGCTATAAATAGAGCATATAAAGTGTTTCGTAGATGGCAAAGGTAATATCTGAAGTGTAAGAAGTGTTCAATGACTGATCTTTGCAATTACTATTGTTTTTATTATTATATGAGAGATGATAAAAAGAGTCCAATTGGCTTTAAGATCACTTTCAATTCAAGAACGCTATGATTTTTGATCTATTTTAGAATTAGCATGGAGAAAGATCCCCAGGTATTGGGTAATTAAGCCCAAGATAATGTCAGAACCTTTGTGTGACTGGATTCTTTTATGACATTCAAGTCATAGCCTAATGGTTACTTCTACATTTAAGTCCTTCCCTGGTTTTTAATAAAATAAACAGTCTCCCACCTACAGAGATCAATCTCTATTACCTCCCTTTGTTTTATTTTCATCATACCACTTACCATTAATGGATATTTGTTTGGAAAATTATTTGTTTCTTTGATTAGTATGCTCATAGTCATTAAATTACTAGGTCTCTGAGAGTAGGGACCTTGTAAATTTCATACCTATCTGAATTCCTAAGATTTGTAAAAGGATGAGATACAACACTCACTAGTAGTACAAGCACTACTTTTTTTAATGATTAAATGAGTAAACATAACCTGGGGGAAAGGGTGTATGTCTCTACTCTTTTAAAGCTTTACCCAGATGCTTTCTTCTCCATGAGTCTCGCCAAACTCCCTATTGAAACTTGCACACTGGCTCTCTCCTCTGATTCAAATACAACCTCTTTCTTTCTTTCTAATGTAGAAAAACAATATCTTTTCACTTATTTGAGGAATAAAAAACTATACATATATTTGTTTTTTGGCCAGGGCTGGGTTTGAATCCACCACCTCCGGTATAGGGGGCCGGCGCCCTACTCACTGAGCCACAGGCGCCACCCATAAACAACTATTTTTTCATACACACACACAGAATATTTTTTCTACACCAATTTCTTGAATTGAGCCTGTGTGGTCTGATGATGTTTCCTAGAATGTTTAAGAATATGAAGATCAACTCCCCCAAAGAGACCATAATGGAGGTACAGACAAAAATTCTAATCATAATGAAATTGTTGAAGAAAGAATCTGAGAGTTTCAGACCAAACAGCTGCACACAAGAATTCCACCAAACCAGCAAAGTATTGCTTTTACCTACATGGCAGAATATATTCTGCCACATTGAAAAGGCAGGAACCTCTGCAATTACTTCTATGTAGCAAATATTATCCTGATACTAAAACCAAGGATGCACACAACAAATATAATAAAACTATAAACCAATATCTTTAATGAATATGGACATAAAAAACACTAAATAAATTCCTAGCAACAGAATTCAACTACACATGTCAGAAATAATTCATCATGACCAGGTGATCTCCATCCCAGGGATGCAAAGCTGAGTAAACATATGCAAATCTAAAAACATAATTTAATACATAAAAATCGTAAAAATAAAGACCTTATGATCCTCTCAATAGATGCAGAAAGGGCATTTGAGAAAAGTCAGCATCCTTCCAAATAAGAACACTAAAGCCAATTGCCACAGGGGAAGCATTCCTTAATTTAATGGAAGCCATCTATGACAAAGCCACAGCCAACATCATATTGAATGGGGAAAAACTGAAAATATTCCTGCTTGCAGATGGAGGGAGACAAGGATGTCCACTATGACCACTAGTATTCAACATAGTGTTGGAAGTCCCAGACAAAGCAATCAGACAAGGGAAGGATAACGAGGACACCCAAAAAGTCGCAGAGCAGATAAACAATTGCTCTTTGCTGATGATATAAACTCACAACTAGAATACCCCAAAGACCCAACCACAAGGCTCCTAAAACTGATAAAGAAACACAGCAACATATCAGAGTATAAAATCAATGTACAAAAATCATAGCTTTCATATACATCAACAACACTTGAGCTGAGAATCAAGTCAATGACACAATACCCTTCAAAGTAGCATTGAAAAAAGGAAATACCTGGGGATACATTTAACAAAGGATGCAAAAGATCTCTACAGAAAGAATTATGAAGCACTGAGAAAAGTAATTACAGAGGATGTAACAAATAGAAGAGTGTGTCATATTCATGGCTTAGAAAAATCAACATTGTTAAAATGTTTATAGTACAAAGCTATCCACAGATTCAGTGTAATCACCATTAAAATAACAGCGTCCTCCTTTGCTGGTCTTGAAAAAAAAGTTTGACACTTTGTATGGGCCAGATAAAAGCCCAAATAGCCAATACAATTCTACAAAATAATAATGAATCTGGTAGTGTCACTATATCAAAATTTTGGCTATACTGCAGGTCTAGAGGAATCAAAACAGTATGGTATTGGCATAAAATTGGAGACTTAGACCTGTGGACAAGAACAGAGAATCTAGAGATAGAACCAGCCTCATGTTGCTATCTCATTTAATAAATAGTAGTGGGAGAAGTGTTTAGCCACGTGTAAAAAACTGAAACAGAACCCATACCTCTCATCATTACAAAAATAAACTCACAATGGATAAAGATTTAAACCTAAGACACAAAACTATAAACATTGTAGAAGAAAATGTGGGAAATAATTCATGAGGAAGACCCCAAAGTCAGTTGCAACAATAACAAATCTAAATAAATGGGACCTAATCAAGTTAAAAACTTTCTGCACATCTAAGGACATGATCAACAAATCAAAGAGGCATATTACTAAAAGAGAAAGTTTTGCATGCTACACAACTGAAAAGGTTACTTATCAGATTCTCCAAAGTACTCAAGCAAATCAATAACAAATGCTTAAACAACTGGATTAATAACAGGGGAGAGACTTCAACAGAAACTTGAGTTATAGGACAGAGTAGTGCTCAAGAAGCACATGAAAAACTGTTCATTGTACCTAATCTTCAGAAAAATGGAAATCAAAACCATGTTGAGATACCACTTAACCCCAATGAGAATGGTCCATGTCATAAGGACCCAAAGATACAAGTGCTTGAATGAGCCTGGTGAGAAAGGAACACCCATGTACTATTAGTGGAACTGCAAACTAGTACAGCCTCTACAGAAAAAAGTATGGAGATTCCTCAAAGAACTAAAACTAGACCTACCATTTGATCTTGCAATATCATTATTGTGTATTTACCTAAAGGAAAAAAGGGTATTTTTCATAGACATTTTCACTCAAATGTTCATAGCAGCACAATTCACAATCATGAATATGTAGAAACACCCCAAAGCTCTTCAATAAATGAATGAATGAATAAACTGTGGTATATGTAAACTGTGGAATACTACACAGTCATTGAAAAGATAGAAATTTTGAACTTTCTATAACAACCTGGGTGGAATTGGAAAACATCTTCTTCAGAAAAGTATCATAAGAGTGAAAAACCAAGCACCACATGTACTCTGTACTGCATTGTCCAATCAACCTAGCACATTAACTACATGCTCACATGGGAGAAAAACTTAATGAAATCCAAGTGGGGTTGGGGGCAGAAGTGGTTGGGTATATTCTCCCCCCAATAGATACATTGCACGGTTACACAATTCCTGGGTGAAAGCCATAGCTATAACTCGGACATTAACCTTTCAAAAGCAAACTATGGAACCTTATCATACATACCCTGTATTAATTTGAAATTTAAAAAATAATCATCAAAGACAAGTCATGTTAATGGCACATATATATTATATAGAATGGAATGGAATTTCTCTCACATCTGTGATGCTCTTTCCTAAATACATAACTGTAACCATGAGAAAAATATTAAAAAACATGAAATTGTGGTCATTTCAAAAATACCTGAATACTCCTCAAAAATTGCCCAGGTCATAAAAAATAAGTAATAAATTTGAAGTAGTCAATGGACCTCAGGAGACTAATGAAATATGATAACTAAATGTAATGTTGTCCTAGTTGAGACCTTGGAAAAGAAAAAAGATTACTACAATTCTAATGAAATACAGAGTTTAAAGATATGTCAGTTTGGTTATTTAGTTTTGAAAAATGTACCCAGGTTAAAAAAATTAATAATACGGAAAACTGGGCTAGTGATATACATGAATTCTCTCTTAAATTTTTCTGTAAATCTATAGGCTAAAGCTGTTCTAAAAGAAAACCTTTATGTAAAAAAAAAACAAAAACAGAAGATGTAGTAAGACAGTTATGCAACTGTTTCAACAACTTGATGATTGTCTGAATTAAGGAAGTGTTGACACACAGTCAAGATTTTGGAATTAGGTTTAACATGAGTTGGTGACTATATTTGAGAACAAAGAAGGCTAGGGAGGGAAAGAAGGGAACAGAGATTTCAGTCTGTTGAGTGGCAGACCAAGTCTTTAACCCAGGCTCTTTGCCTTTTTAGGACACTTAGATGCATAGCTTACAGCATATAGGGGAGGCCATCAGAAAGAACACGTAGGCACATTCCAGGCTTAGAACAGAGTGTTGGCCAAGAAATATAAAAAAACATGTACATAAAAGGGAAATTAGAAAATTTAATGACTAACTAAATCAAGGGCCATAGACAAGCAATAGCCAAAGATGATTCTAAACCTAAGATTTGAAAAAGTGATGATGCTATCATAAGGCCTGGAGAGGTTTGGGGAAGGAAGATTAGGAGGAAAAGTGATCAGATCTGTTTTATAAAGAACATTTGAAATGATATCAGAGAACCCAGTGGACATGCCTTATAGCATAATAAAATCAAATAGAGTCTGGAGACATAGATGATGGAGCTAGAAATGTGGGAAAGACTAAGAAAATATATAACTTGAGAAGCATAAATTCATTAATAAAATGTAACAAGTTTGGTTAAGATACTAGGACCAGAAGCCAGAATCTGCTCCAGTGTTTTTTTTTTTTTTTCTTCATTTACTTACT
This sequence comes from Otolemur garnettii, assembly GCF_000181295.1. Lineage (NCBI taxonomy): Eukaryota > Metazoa > Chordata > Mammalia > Primates > Galagidae > Otolemur > Otolemur garnettii. The sequence goes on along the minus strand of NW_003852398.1, from coordinate 28,432,361 downwards.
CTCTCTGTTGCTCTAGTTGTTCCATATTTCTGTTATATTCCTTATTTGAATGTGCTTACCTTGTTGGTTGATCCCCCCACACCCCAGATATATGCTAACTCTATTACCTTTAGCTATAGGGAATGTGTCTTTGGTTTCCCTATATTACAGAGCATGTTTTCTTTTCTCCTAGTAAACACATTTCTCAAATGGAATGATTCCTTCTCTCCCGTTTGCACGTTTAGTTAATCATTATGGGAGGAGATCAGTGCAAGGGAGAAGGGCAAAGCTGCTGGAGAACGGGACACAGAGATCTACCAAGGAAGGAATTTGGAAGAGAGGTGTCCAATGCAGATGCTCTCCAATGTCAATGGCTTGCCCCTTTAAGAAAAGTTAATAAGAGCATTTCCAGAAGTCTCCTATAAATGAAATATACAATCAAGAAGATGACATCAATAAAAGAAAAGGGGAAGGACAAGTAGTTGGTCTCAAGTTTAACATGAACCAACTTATGACAGCAATAGTAATAGTTAAAATTTATTGGGTTTTGCTATTATGGTCTGACTTATGAGCTTTACATGCATCATCCTCTTCATTCCTCATGACACCCTTGAAGTGGGTACAGGTCCACAGATTCTAATATACAATCTCAAACTCCACAGCAATCTGAAAACTGGAAGCTTCTGGTTAATTTTGTAACACTTTAATGATAAAATATGTCAAGAGATGATTTCAGTGATTCTTTTCTGTACATGATAGGTTTTGCTGAAAAAACACTAGAAGATTAGTGAGTGTAGCCTCTGATAGTATGGAGCTTTTTGTACAACATCATTTAAATTTGTTAAATTTTCTAAATTTTTAAATAAATATCTGAATTTTAAGCACATATACCTGTAGAGTTTTGGAGGAAAGACTATGAAATTTGAGGGTCATGAATGTGGGGTTTGGATCAAAGTCACACAGGAAAACAAATGAACTAAGATGTGTGATTCTTGAAAGAGCGGGATTTTAGTCATTATATACCATTTCCCCATCCTCTATAGGCCTCTTCAAAGTGGAGAAAATTAGGCAACAGCAAAGACAAGACATTATGGAAGAGAAGGCTTTTATTTTGTGTGCCTAACAGTAAACAATGGAGGTGCCTTAGTGAGAGGAGAATGGGTGAAGGAGGGACAAGCAGGCACTATGGAGACAGAAAACCATGTTTGATGAAAAGTGCAATGGTATTGGAGCAAGGATAGACTTCAAGGAATAGAGTCCACAGACCTACCCACAGTTACAGAGACAAATGGTTTCTGACAAGAATGACACTGCAATGCAATGGGAGTAAATGACAACAATGATATTTTCAATCAGTGCAAATGGTTGACTATCCACAGATCTGCATTGGAAAAAATTGAATTTGGATACCGGTTTACATCACCCACAAATATGAATTACAATAGATTGTAGATATCCTAGAATTATATACAATATCTTTGTGATCCTGTGGAAGGCAACATTTTCTTTTCACAGGCACAAAACCCCACAAATAATATAGATAAGGTTGCTAAAGTGGACTTAATTAAAGTTAATTACCTTTGTTCATTAAAAGGTATTATGAAGAGGGTGAAAATGTTAGCCTATTAGTAGAAGAATTGCACTTATTATACATATATATGTGTATATTTATATATAAACTTAGCCCTAAGCCAGAAGAATAAAGAGCAGAATATCAGGCAAATTGTCAGTGACAGTATTAAATTAGGAATCCTGAGCTGCTGAGGTTAAAGCCAGTGTTCTAACAGTGCCATTAAGTTCAACTCTACATAGAAGATCTCTGTGACCAGGAACAAGAACACTGAAATTTGTGTCTCAGTTTCTTTCTTATAAAGTGGAAATAGCAATCTTGTGGGTAATTAAAAGTATGAAAATAAAATACCATAGTGAGAGATAAATAGAAAATTTTGAAAAATTTTAGAAGTAACTCTTTAATGTGATTATTACATCAATAATTTAATAAAATTATTAACTATACTGATAATGATAAGGATGATGTAATGAATATAAATATCATTAAGCAATGGCTTTACAAACTGTTATGAGAACAAAAATTAGGAAAGTTATCAGTAATTGACTCAAGACCCATAGATATAGTATTTTGATGCAATCAAAACCATAGCAGCTAGTTGGGGAGTAGGCAGTGGAATAAAACGATGAGTCTGTTGAAGCCATGAGCTTCCTTGAATAATGAAAATTAAGATTGAAGAGTTAAGATGTAGCTATTTCAAAGAGGGCTTATGTTGTCATGCTGAATAGGTTCTAATTCCAGGTTCTGTCATTTTTCTGGCCAAACTCTGGGTACAACATGTGAAACTCAACAGGTGCCCAACGAATATCCCCATTCCAGCAAGTATTGTCAACATCCAAGAGAACAATGCTCCTAGGTTTTGTCATCATTCTTTATTCAGGAGAATAATTAGTCCTTAAACCAGAGGGGAATAGGTTATAAAATGTTTCTTGAGTTCCCAAAGACATTATGTGCATAAATATGTACCCACATAAGTAAAGAAGAAAAGAGAGAGATTTGCACAAGGCTAGGCAATGCAAACATATTAAATATAGCTAACAGTCTAGCACAGTAGCAGGGCTGATTTGGTCAATGCACTTGCAGGAAATAAATTAATATTTAGATTATACCAATAGGTACATGAAACAAAAAAAGCTGAGCTTAACTAATGAATGACTAGTCAATGAGATACACTGGAGACACAGAAATGAATAAGTTATAACCCATGGTCTTTACAAAAATTAGAGAAATGATCAGTGTTAGTTGGCAGATTGAACAAGGAGGAAACTGATGAGAAAGAATAAAGCCAGAGAGGGAGGAGGGGATCAAATCTCGCAGAGCCTAGCCTTCCTCAGGATTCTGAGCAATGAAAAACTGGAGAAAACACCATTGCATGTATACTCTGTAAAAATCCCCTGGCTCTTGTAAGGGCAGCAGCTTGGAGAGAAGAAACAAAAGTACATGCTGGGAAATTGTCTGAAAGAAATTTCAGAACCCCCAGGGGAAATGATGGTAGCATCTCAGATATGACAGTAGAAGGTGATGAGAATTGAGGTTATTTTGGACATAGACCCAAGAAGAAACCATGGTAGGCAGGTATGTGTGGAAGATGGTGCATGGAAAGGAGAATTAGAAGTGGTAGGGAGGGAGGATAATGAGGTTTCAGCTTACACATTTAGCTAGAAAGAAAAGAAGCAGTGGGGAGAACAAAGAGAAAATATGGTGATGAATGTTTCGGACAGTAGGATTTGATGTATTAGGTTTGAGATGCCTATAGTATATCTAGATGAAGATGTCAACGAGGCACTCACTGTCTGCAAAACTTTTCCCTTTGGTCAAAACTGAAGCCCTTACTGTAGCCAGCATGGCATGGCATGGGATTTCATGGTGGATCTTTCTGCTCCATTTATCTCATCTCTCTTTTCTCTCTCTACCATTGGATCCAGCAAGATTGTTATTGTGGCTGATTCTCAAGCATGTCAAGCCAACTTCTGCCTCAAATCCTTTTGCACTTGCCAGTCTTCCTGTCCTGAAGGCATGTGTCTGGATATTAATATGGTTTAATTCCTCACTTTTTTGATGTCTCTGCTTGAATGTCACCTCAACGTCTTTGAAAACTCCATAGTGAAGACCTCCTCAGTCTTTCTGCACCATTGTCCTCTCTATTCTCTTCTACGTGATATTCATCATAATCTGAGATATTTTCTATTTTATCTATCTATCTATCATCTATTTCTTTATTTTGCAAAAGACTCACTCTTTCTCACTGGGTAGAGTACTGTGGCATCATAGCTTACAGCAACCTCAAACACTTGGGTTTCAGCAATCCTTTTGTCCCAGCCTCCCGAGTAGCTATAGGAACTATAGGAACTATAGGAGCCTGCTGCAATGCCTGGCTAGTTTTTCTATTTTTAGTACAGACTGGGTCTTGCTCTTGCTCAGGCTGATCCACCCGCCTCAGGTTCCCAGACTGCCTGGATTATAGGCCTGAGCCAGTGTGCCCAGACTACTTTCTACCATTTGTTCTTTTTTCGTGTCTGTCTCCCTCAACTAAGATGATATGGAAGTTCCAGGAAGATGGAGACTTTGGAATTTTTATTCATGGATCAAGTGATTATTACAGTTACTGTCAAGACCTGGGATGAAGCTGAGATTTCACCCTACCACTTAACCTGCCACAGTAGAAAGGATGCTGGCGGAAGACACAGACTCCTCATTCTGTTTCTCAGGCCGAGAATTCCACAGGGCTTCATGAGGAGCACCCAGTGACACCTGCACAGAAAACTCAGTGTGCTATGGGAAAGGAGGCCTAGCTTTAAAAATCCCAAATCTTTTAAAAGGTCAGTAAACTCACCTGAACTTACCCTGGAAGGAGATATTAACTTTGATATACTAGACTATAAACAAATTTGCCTTGTGTTCCAGAGGGATATGCTATTTTATTATCCAAGAGTGTGTTTATGTAAATGCCCTAGAAAGAAAATCTGAAGCAAAGGCAATCAGTGCCTCTACTCACAAGCCTTGCAAAATGTGAGAGAGCATAGTGAATTGTCTCCTAACAACATACAGTAGACACCAAATACAAAGATGAATCCTTTGAGTAAGTACTATTATCATGTCAATTTTCAGGTAAATCCATGGAGGCACAGCAAAAGTGAACCAACTTTCTAAGAGCAGACAGCTACTGAGTAGCTCCAGCAAGCACACGCTAGCTCCACAGTACACACTTTCAGGGTCTGAGTCCTCCCTCCCTATACCTACTCCTCCATCAGCCACTTTAGGCTTTCTGAACCGGTGATAGAAAAAGATTGAAGAGAAATAGGAATTAGAGGGAAAGACTGGAATAAAGGAATACAGAATGGAGAGGGTCTATTAGTTATCCATAGCCACCCAGATAACTGGAACTGCACAGTGGAAGCTGCCTTTGAGTTGACCTTACTGATGAGAAAACTGGGGCTCACGGAGGGAAAGGCCTTCCCATAACCACACAGGGAGTTAGGGATCAACTGAACTAACCTTCACAACTATTTTTATGACAGAAACTTGGCCTTGTGTATTCCAGACTCTCCTGGCTCCTTTCACCTTTCTTATTCCAGGTCCCCTAGCCAGGAGGTCTAGCTATGACACAGAGTTAATCAATAACGAAGTAGACCTGTGACAAGGCACAGTGGGTGGGACCTTTTTGCCACCTGCTTATATGACCCTTCTAGGCCCAGGGTTCTCAAAAGTGGTGGTAAGTTCTGTGCAGGATTCAAGTGACTTCTGGACACAGAACTTCAGCCATGAAGGTAACGAGCATCTTTCTTCTCACTGTCTTGGTCTTGTTGAGTTTACGTGGTAGGTATCTTTGCTGCTTTTTAAAATGTGAGTAAAAACTTTTTGACCAGTCGCTTTGCTGAGCATGTTACCTCCTGAACGTTGGATATAGCTCATCATTGATAGCTCTTATGGTTCCAGTGAGATGAGATACATTCAATAGATAAGGATTATGGAAAGAGGAGATTTTAACATCAAATGAAGAAAAAAATCCTAGTAGTAAGAACTGTCCAGAGCAAAAATCACTTTCCTCTAATGATGGAAACATTTGTCAAAGTTATGGTAGAGAAAAAATGGTGGAAATATTTTAACCCCATATATCCTTCTGATTCTATAAATGTCTAGGGACAATTAACTTATTCTAAATTCTCATGCAATTGCGTAAAATTCTGGTTATTCCGTATCAAGAAATAATCTGATTAAAAAAATTATTTTTAACTTGCAGAATGTTTTGCAGGAAAATACTCTGCTGAAATACATGGTATATTTAACTACCCAAACTGTAGACAACATCTACAGACAATTCTGACTCCACAGAATTAAGATCAGTTTTCTTCCTATCACTGGAAATGATTAACAGTTTAAACTTCATCTGTGACTTACCAAAGAATCCTCCTGGGAATAGAATCTACACATTGTTAAGATCAGTAAGAATATTGTTTGTTGTATTTGCTAAATAGTCATGCAAGCAGTGTTCTCTTTTTCTCTCTTCTTGCATGTTAACCAATACAAACAGATGACTCTATGAGCATCTACTCATCAAGGTTTTGACACCACTGAAATCCAATTGGCCTCAACAACATCAGGTTCTGACCATGACAGAGGATTTTCTCCAAGCCCATGGAGGCCTCATTGCTTTTCACTATGTTCAGATAAAAAGAATTACCTCCTTAGCTAGATCACCTCTGTGACTGTTGATAACAAAATTAAATTTCACCAACTCTTTTCCTTTGGAGGCTATCAGATTCATTTCCTTTGTCTCTAATGAACTCATTGGCAGTTACCATTTGCTACCTAGTCCCAATTAAAGACTTGCTTTAATTTGGGAGATGGAGAATGGCTATTTTGATTCTCTATAAGTTCATAAGATATATGTTGAACCTACAGTTAGTGGAACGCAACTGTGGGAAACAGCTCCTGGACAACCAATAATGAGTTGGCAAAACAGCTCCATTTCTTTCTTTCTTCTTTTTTTTTTTTTTTTTTGATGTTACTTAAATATTGCATCAGAAGATCTAGTTACTGGTTAAAAAATGGCAAACTTTCATAGCTAGTTATATAAAGAAGTCCCCATGGATATCAAGATCCTCATATCTCACTAAATCTGAAATCATAGGTCTAGTAACTGATGTGAGAATATTGGTGAACATTCAAAAGATATTTGCATAGTGCCTGAATACATTTAAAGACGTAAGTATATAATATTTATTTTCATGGAAATGGAAGAACTTTTCTTAAACACCAAATTGAGATACTTCTGTCATACTCAAATTTTTATTTAATTCGTTTTAAGGTTTCAGCAAGCAAGGAGTAGAAGAACACAAGTAAGATGTCCTTGAGAGAAGGGACAAATAAGAATGGTTGGGATTTGGAACCAGCTAGCAGAGAAATCACGGTCTTCAATCAAAGGAGAGAATTCTGAATAAGAATAGTTATGGCTCCTGTCATTGAGGACCCAATTTAATGTGTCTGATTTATGTCTTCTAGGAAGCTGCGAATTTAAGTTACAAGGAAGAGAGGTAAAGAGAATTTTGTAATTTCTTATATCTCAGGCTTGAACTGTTTGAGTCAACCAAAGCACAGTCTATTTGTCACCTTTCAGCTGAGCCTGCTTTACGATGAGCAGTATGAATGCTAGAGAGGCTTAACCTATGAAATACAAATAGTATACATATAGCTGTTTCCCCCATTGGCTTATACTGATGCATTAGCTCAGTGATTCACAGGAAAGTTCTACATATATGTGTAGTGTTTGCTGTGGAGGAATTTTTTTTTAATTTATACCAGTCTTATCTGTGTGACAAGTCTTTTGGGTGGGATCCTTCTCAAGTCCACTCCAAGGAGCCCTTCCTCCTTTAGCCAGTTTGATGACGTTGCCATGCAGTTCTCACAGTCATCATGGTGCAGCTCTAATTCACAATGAAGAAGTGAGAGTAATAAACTAGTTTCTCTCTCTAGAAAAACATTCTAAATCTAACTTTTCCATGATTCCCTTTCTTTAAAAGGTAATTTCAGTAAATCTGGAGATTGAAGCAAAGAAGGGTTCCCCTCTCATCACATTTATGTTTAGAGGGAGGAAGCTGATAATCCAAAGGTTCATGCACTAATACATTATTACATTATGATACGTTATAAGGACATTTTTGGGGTTGGGCTCTGTGGCTCATGCCTGCCATCCTAGCACTTTGGGAAGCCAAGGCAGGAGGGTCCTTTGTCAGTTGGGAGTTTGAATGTGCAGTGAGCCTTGATGAGGCCACTGAAATCCAGAACCTGTCATTTTTTTTTTTAAAGGTTCTTGTGCCATAAATTATATGTGTGTGTTAGCAAAGCCTAAATGATGGTGAAGTGAATAGAATGAAGATGTTAAGATCTAAATCTTAGAAACTGGAATGACTAAGTTTGACTTCAGGATTCAGGAATTACCTGGCTGTATGACCATGGATTCTTTCAGTGCTTCATGTTTTATGATCTTCACCCAGAGAAGAGTATAATAATTATAACAAGTTTAAAGGAGAGTTGTGAGGTTTAAATAGCATAATATATAAGAAGCACATAGGTCAGTGCCTTGCCTAGAACAGTCATGTGATGATCATTAACTATTACTAGAATAGAGTGTGAAGATGCCAAGAAGGTAAGATGCTTAGTACCTTCCATGCCTTAGAGTAGACAATGTGGGGTCTGCAGTGTGCCAGAAAGGACATGCCCCAAGGTGGTGCTGATCTGAGTGGAGTTAGCACCTGCAGTGATTGTGAAGTCCAACACTATCTCACTCCAACACTATCTCATTATCTCACTCTCTTATGCAAACCTCACAACAACAGTATGAGTTAGGTGGGAAAATGATCATTTCATTCCCATTTTGCAGATGGAGTGACTGAGTTTCTGTGAGGTTAAAAAACTTCCAATGTCAATAGGCAGGAAATAGTGGAGATTACTTAAAACTAGTTTTTCAGACTCTAGATCTTGGATCCTTTCTCTTGGATCATGTAATGATATTCTCCTAATCATAGTCATGCCCCAGGGAAAATTAAAACTATTTTGGTGATGTTGCTACAAATTCAAAGAATGGACAGTGATGTAAAGTGATTCTGTTTACTTCCATCTTAAGCCCATATGTCCGGAAGATCGTATATGCACCAAAGAATTAAACCCTGTCTGTGGAACTGATGGACAGACTTATCCCACTGAGTGCGTTTTATGTCAACTCAATCGGTAAGTAAAACTTCAATTTTTAAAAAATACATTTTAAGTTTGTTGGCTTTAAATTTTCATATATCTAACCCTCTAAATCTGCAGTTAATATGCTGATAATGTGAACCTTACTACTAGAGCACATAATATCTATTTTCCCTCAAAATGAATCTTTCTCTCTTTTTCTCCTTATTATACATTGAGTATTATAATCTGATTTTGAGAAGTGACTTGTATAATGAAATATCAAATTTCTTACTTCAAAAGAAGAGGTAGTTTGATTTTTAAAAAAACTCTTAGGGCAAAATACCTTTAAAACATAATTCTTGGTGATGCAGTAATTGTGCTTTCTAAAGCCTTCAAATATCAAATATAAACTGTAAAGACTGAGTGAGCAGAAATGCATTTTGAAACATTTTTGTTTGTGTATATAGAGCTGGTTTCCATAAAGCTTCATTTTCTGAAGTGCCCATAAGTAGGTGATCATATTTAGGTCCCACAGAGGAATAGATTCACCACAAGTTTTCAGTCTCCCTCATCCACTGAGCCCTGATGTGGGTTGAGCATTATGCCTATCTCCACTGCCCTCAATGAGCTTATTACCAAGAGAAAAGGTCATGTGCACATATATTTTTTGTAAGTTAGGGTAAGTGTCAGAAATTGGGGTGTTAGTAAATTGCTGCATGAGTGAGGCAGAAATATAGATTTTTTCTTATTGAAAAGGGCCAAGAAAGGATTCAGGAAAACCATGACATTTAAATGTGGTTCTGAGTTTTAGCAGCACTGAAAGAGCATTCAGGTTAAATAGAGATGTGAAACAAGGAAAACTAATGAAAGAGCTTTTACAAGTGGCCTCACTTATTCTGGGATTGACTTGATATGAAGGACTTTGACTCAGGCTCAAATGACTGCATCCATTTCCATTACACCACTGCATAAATTCTCTTCCTAGTTACACAAACCCTTATCTTGAGCTGTTTTAAACACCTTCAGAAAGTTCTCAGAGTTTAGCATATTATGGAAATAGGTCCTCAGGTTAAGAGGTATAATATTCTGATGTTTTGTCTCCAAAACAGTTGTTCTGGTTCATGGTGACTCTTGTTTCCACAATTAAGACTTGTAAAAGGAATTTGTGATCACTTGTCAAATTTTTCATAAACTATGTTGTTGACATTAAAGTGAAACCTCACATTTCCATCCAAGGGGAGAAGAAAGCAAGGGAACATCCTTGAGAATTGAAAAATTTTCCAGTGCCAAGACCAAAAGAACCAATATATATAGTTCATAGTGAAATTTTAGGAAAGTATGAGCAGAGGCCTGGGACCCTTTACTCTTTTAGCCTTTAAAATGTATCTGGGTCTCTTTCAATTCTTCCAAAACTATCAGTATGTAGGTATGAGAGGAACATTTGTATGCCCAAAGACATAAGACTCTCTTCCTACATGTATTTCTCAAATAAGAAAACATAGGTCTAGAGACATGATGTGGCCTTCTCAAGTATAACATGTCTCTTAATGTACAATACTGCCTTTCTATTAACTACAGGCAGACTGAGACTCTAGATATTGAGTTTTGTGATAAGTAGATAATAGCTAACAAAGGCTTGTGGGTAGTGATCTGCTGGGCCATTAGGTGCTTGGCAGAGAAATATTAAAAAAGAGTTTTGCTACTTTTTCTATGTCTTCTTAGATAATTTGTAATGGCAAATTCTTCTCTGTAAACCGGCACTGTCTGGTAGAACTTTCTATAGGGCCAAAAATGTTGTATGTCTTTGCTGCCCAATGTATAACCACTAGCCACAGTATACTAGCCACTAGCACTTATTTGTGGCTAGTCCCACTGAGAAACCCAATATTTAACATTACTCAACTTTAGCTGATTTAAATTGAAGTATCTATATGTGGATCGTGAACATATAATCCACAGTGCACAGCATTGCTATGGACAATCAACTCTTCTTTACTCCTTTTAGATATTTGGCTTATTATGCTCACTGTTTTAGAAATCAGTATTATGAGGCTAATACTGAAAGCATTAAATATTCTTAAAAGGAAACGTCCACAACATCTTGAGAAATGCATATTTAGAAATATATGGGAGCTAGACATTTTCCTGTGAGAGATAAATAGAATTATTCAAGGAAACGATTGTTAGAAAAAATGAGAGCTCTGGAAGTTATCATCTAAGGAACAATTATTGGAATTAGAATATTTGATTGATCCTATTTTATTATTTTATTTCTTTTATTACATTTCAGAATATTCAGAGGTACAGAGATATTTTGTTTACTTACTTTGTTTTTGTACCATCTGGGTTCAAAGTTATAAGTGTGCCCTCAGAAATATTTAGCTTAGAAAAGAGAAAACTGGTCTAGGAAAGATGATGTGGGGGCCAGTAAAGAGGTGTTTATATGAAGAAGAGGATGCTTTGAACTGGCAGGTATTATATAGGCTAAAGATATGATTTACTTTTACATGACCTCACAGATATGAATCCCCAAAGTTCTAAGAAGAAAGATCAGTCAGTTAGAAGTTCCTGCAATAGCCCAGGCACCAGCTAACACAGCAACCTGGTGCCAAGGGCTGGGGTGCTAGAAGCAGAAGCAGCAACAATGGATTGAAGATTAATTTCAGGGGTTTACTATAACACCTGATTAGATTGTAAATTGTATAGAAAGAGATATCTTTTGTTTCTATTGCACTCTTAGTGTAAGTAACAGTAATCAATGAATTGGTGCTTGATTAAATTAATGAATAGTAAATGAATTCCTGAAGGAGAAATAGAAATAAATCTCAAACCTCTCTATTTTAACTGAAGGTTTTTTTTCTCTCACAGTCACTATATTGTGGGTAGAATTAAAGCTGTTTTGTTTGTTGGTTTTTGATTCTTTTTAATTTCTACTACAGGGAACATGGCATATCTGTTCGCATTCGAAATGATGGGCCTTGCCCAAAATGAGGTTCTGAAACTACAAGGCCTGGTTGGGCTGATTGCTGAATAAATGAATCTGAATCCTTCTTGTTCTTATGTGCTTTTTCTTACATGTTTGTTTGATTAGGGCAAGACTCAAAATAGACAAAGATTTACAAAATACAGAAATCTCATAATTTCAGACAGTTTCCCTTACAATATTTGCTGCTCTCTGCAGATCAGTGCCTGTGGCCCTGGAGGGTCTGGGAGGAGAGGTGGGCCCTGCACATGCCTTCCACCCCCCTTGGCCTCAGCCACTGGTCCCAAGGAGCACCAGGCCTGGGAGGAGGGAGGATGGGCCCCCATCTCTGTGGCTCAGAACATCCTCCCCTCTTCTGATATGCTGCGTGGCCTCGGGACTGGAAAATCCTTCCTCAAGTGTTTGGCTGACTTGGAATTAAGACCGAAAACCTGGCTGGTCCTCTTCCCCTCCCTGTAACCTTCTCCTGGTACATGCATACTTCTTTGACAGGAACACACTTCTTCATGTAACAATGCATTGCATTAGGATTTTGTAGAAGACATTCCCTAACTATATATAGGATTGGGCTAAAGTCTCTCTGCTTCTAACTATAATGGGACCTATGGTGCATTTTACAAGGGTACATGTTAAATCTACTAAGTGTAGAATATAAATGTCATAACACAATAACTAAGAAAACGAGGCAAAGGCTATGCTAACCAGTTTGATGAAAGTATTTCAAAATATATATAAAACCAGCACATTGTACCCCATAATTGCATTCACATACACGGCTCTGATTTCATAATAAATTAATAAATAACTTCCAGAATAATAAACATTTTTTCCCCATTGGAGTGGTAAATACGTATTGAATTAAATGTTTTGTTAAAAATAAATTATACTGGCTCAGCTTCCATGGCTCAGTGGTTAGGGTGCTAGCCATATGCACCGGGACTGGTGGGTTCCAATCTGGTCCAGGCCTGCTAAAGAAAAATGACAACAACAACCAAAGAATAGCCAGGTGTTGTGGTGAGTGTCTGTAGTCCTAGCTACTTGGGAGACTGAGGCAAGAGAACTAATTAAGCCCAAGAGTTTCAGGTTGCTGTGAGTTGAGACGCCATAGCACTCAACCAAAAGGTGACAAAGAGAGACTGTGTCTCAAAATAAATAAATAAATAAATAAATAAATAAAATAGTAATAAATAAATTATGCTAAGCTTCCTAAGAAATAACATGAAAAATATTGACACTCTATTTCTATTTAAGGGACAAATTGACCAAATTTATTCTTTACAAAAACATTAGGTTATCCCAACTATGCAGAAATAGCATTTATTTGCTTAAGTTAAGGGGAAATTAAATAGGAATGTGCAAAGCTCTTATTTTTGCAATTTCTAGTACTGCCAACAACTTTTTTCTTTTATTGTTTAAACAGTAGCTAACTTTTTGCTGAAAATATGGAACATGTACACAATAATTTGATGTTCTCAGAAAAAGGAACAGAAAAGATTTTACTTTTAAACAAATCAAACGTCACTAAAAGAGGAGTGTAAAATGGCTGGTGGAAGTCGCCCCCAAACTTGCCATTCCTAAGGAAATTGGAGAAAGTTCCAGGCAGCTGCCTTTATTTGAACTAGTCTTCATAGAAGTAACAGCATGAAAGTGCAGAGAGGCAAGGAGGAACACTCTGAGTGAAAAAAAGAAAAAACAAAAGAGAAGGAAGTGGAAACTCCTAGTAAGAAAGTGAAAAGGAGTCACAGATAACAAGTCTGGGGTCTCCTCAGGGAACAGTGGAGTGCCGAAGCACTGCATTCACTCTGCTGGTACTGGGTAGGCTGAGCCTTAGGCTGCTGCTGGGCCTGACTGACACCCAACTAAAATCTGTGCAGAACTGCAGAACCAGTGAGTGGGCGCAATGGGGATCAGATAGCAGCTGAAGCCAGCCTGAGCTCTTGGGTGAGCCAACTTCTCCTCCACTAGAGTGGGTTGTGGACTGGATCAACTGGTGGATGTCATGAGCTACCCCTGCTAACTTGAAACCAAGCTTTTCCTCTATAGAGCACAAAGGGAGCTGAACATGGGAACAGATGGGGACAAAGCAGGCCTGGATCTATGAGACAGCAGAGTGAGGCCTCTCAAGTAGCAGGTTCTAGTGGGACTGTGACAGGCCCAGTTTCTTGGAGTCTCTGGGAGTGACAATTGCCAGGTAGAGCTAGCAGCCTGGGTGGTGCCTATGGCTCAAGGAGTAGGTTGTCCGCCCCATATGCGTGGGGTGGCGAGTTCAAACCCAGCCCCAGCCAAAAACTGGAAAAAAGAAAAAAAAAAAATAGAGCTAGCAGCCCTATGGCCTTGAGACCTGCTGAGAGTTCAACAGGTAAGTCAAGCACCCTTTGCCTTAGGCAGGTCCAGGAAAGGGTGAGGTGAACTCTCCAACCCCAAGGACTCTGAAACTGACATCAAACCAACAGACTTTGCATCCTACCTGTCCTATGTACATCCTATTGGCTAGGGCCAGCAAAGCAGCCAACTGCCACTTGGCCTCTGGCAGATCCAGAAAAGTCAAGGTGAATGCTGCATCCCTAGGGCCTTTGAAACTGATAGCAGCCCACTGACTAGGCACTGTTTTGGCTGGAAGAGCAAAACTGTGGCTTTGCTTCTGGTGGGTCTGGGAAAGGGAGTTCTGCTGCTTTACTCCTGGCAGGTCCAGGAAAGGGAGTGGTGAATTCTGCATGCCTGGTGTATCTGAAATGGACATTGGCCTGCTCACTCTGGCACACAACCAACCAACCTTGAAAGAGGCTAAGCACAAGATGGAAAAAGGAGCTGCCACTTCACTCTGGCAAGGCCTAGAAGGTGCACAGAGAGCTCTGCATTCCAGTGAAGCCAGTGTTCACAGCAGCCCTAGTGCCTGCTTCTATGAGGCACAAGGGAATGTCATTAGTTTGGTCCAGAGTCTGTCCTCCAGGGCTTTACTGCTTCCTGCAAGTTAGCTAAGCAAATCCAAACATAATACCTCCTCAACTTACAGACACTGTAACCCTGGCATCCTCAAATTATGGCCGGTGGGCCACATGCAGCCTGACTAGGACATTTATCTGGTCTGCAGGGTGTTTTTGCCACCGCTGCCTGTCCTGCTTAGCAGCCAACTCATCCCAGGGCCCGCGCAGTCCGGCCCTCCAACCGTCTGAGGGACAGTGAACTGGCCCCTTGCTTAAAACGTTTGAGGATCCCTGAAAAGGTTAGCTTTCCCCCTCCCAAAAAAGAAACACAAAACATACAGGAGAGAAACAGAACAACAGAAAGAGAAAAAGAAGAGTGAATGGTGGTGTTTTCTGAATGTTATGGCCACACCCACAATTCAAGAACTTTGGAGACCTTGCTGGGCAGGTGTCTCAAAGTCAGGAGCTCCTTACTAGCCTGGGCAAAAGCAAGACCCGACCTCTGCCAAACAGAGAAAGAGAAAAAAACAAAACAAAACAAAGCAGCAGTGTGTAACAGTAGCATCCTACCAATATTTTCTTTCCAAAGGCCAGGATAGAAAACCATTGAAAATAATTTTGTGACTTCCTTGAGTCACACCAATGCCATTACCCCAAGCACTCAGAAAATAGACAAAAATAATAAAAATTGTAATGTAAAATTAAAAGTACAGTTCTGTAAGATAAAGACAACAGGGCATATCTTACCTGTTACAAGAAAAATGTATATGGGAATGATGAAAAAAGTTGAAAAATTCTTCCTGAAAGAGAGGAAAAGAGATAGAGATTAAAAAAAAAAAAAGAAAGGGAGAATAAAAGGGTCTGTAAAACCATTATAAAAATTGAGGAGCCTTGCTATTGAAGAAAATAATAAAGTGAAAAAATAAGAATACAAGCAAACGAAACAGCAAAAAACAAAAACAAAAAACCAAAACCAAAACCAAAAACAACAACAAAAACCTAAGAAGAAATTGGGATAAGGAACAATAATGAGAGAAATATATATGTATGTATATAAATATTGTGTGTATATATATATATGTATCTATTTCTTGGACAACAGGTGGCACTGTGATGTTAGGAGGCAGAAAATACCTACTGGTTGTGCTGTGCAAAATTACAGCCAGAAGCCACTCTCTAGTTGCAGAGGAGATTGATCCTTTCTTCCTCACATCCAGTCAAGACCTGGATGCTTTGTCAGCCTTAGTGCCGGCAGGATTGGGGTTCTAACACTCTCACCAGATTCCTTAGGAGGCACATTACACAGTGCGCTTGACAACAAAGTGGCCTTCTTGGGAGGGCAGGGAATGCTTAGTTCTCAAGGATTGAAGGCTGAGCTCTGGAGGCATCCCAGAGCTCATGCACTAGGACCCCATGAAATGTTTTTACCACACAGTCTGCCCACAATGGTGGCACCCAGGTAGTAGCCAAGGAATTGGGAGAGCTACCTCTTATTCAATACCAGATACTGGAAGATCTTCGAGTTCACTCACTTGTTTAAGCCTTCCAAGGCAGCTCCAGAGAACAGTTAGTCCAATATCAAAAACTATAGGACAGCTCTTTCCTAGTCTGCCACAAGTTGGCTGGTTGGCTGGTCCCTGCCAGTTCCCAAGTACTTGCCTTACATGCTGGTCGTCCTCAGCTCCATACCACCTTGCTGGCTCCTGTAGTTCATCACTGTTTCACTGTGACCCTGGCCAGAGGTGAATGGAGTATTCTTCCTTCTGCATCACTGTGAGTGGCTAGTAAGGAGATGTTTTTAGCCTTCCCTGGAATTGAATTCTAATTTTATTATGTTGTGGTTGGTGGTAAACATTCCTGGTATAAATTCCATGGCCATAATATATATATATATATGTATGTATGTATAAATAATTTTTTTTTTTGCAGTTTTTGGCTGGGGCCAGGTTTGAACCCACCACCTCTGGTATATGGGGCTGGCATCCTACTCCTTTTAGCCACACGCGCCAACCATTAGTATGTTGATGAGGATATGATCAATCTTGGAAAATAATTCATAAACTGATAAGATGAACTTATATTCAGTGGTTTTGGGGTGTAAATATCTGTAGATATTTGTTAATCTCATTTATTATAGAGTCTTATTAAAATCCAAAGTTTCTTCATTCAATTTCTACTTGGATGATCTGTCCTGATCTGTCAGTGGGGTGTTGAAATCCCTGGATACTATGGCGCTATTGTTTATCATTTTGTTTGGATCAGGGAAAATTTGTTTCACAAACCTGCGAGCACTTTAGGTGGGTGCATAATTATTTAGGATTGCTATGTCTTTT
Organism: Otolemur garnettii; assembly: GCF_000181295.1. Lineage (NCBI taxonomy): Eukaryota > Metazoa > Chordata > Mammalia > Primates > Galagidae > Otolemur > Otolemur garnettii. The sequence goes on along the minus strand of NW_003852398.1, from coordinate 28,415,399 downwards.
TGAATTGTTCCCTTGATCATTCTATATTGTCCATCTCTGTTTTTCTTTAGTTTGTTACTTTAAAGCCAATGGTATCTTCTATGAGTATTGTAACTTTGCTTTTTTTGGGTTACCATTAGAGTGAAATATTGTTCTCCAACACTGCTATCTTAGTCTTAATTGGTCCTTGGGAGTTAGATGCATTTCATGAAGACAATAGATACAGACTTGAAATATTTTTATCCAATCAGCCAGCTTATGTCTCCTTAGTGGAGAGTTGAAACCATTCATATTAATTGAGAGACTTGATAAGTAAGGTAGATTTCTGTTCATTCTGTTTTGTGGACTTTGTTGTTTTGTTTTATCACTTGGGGCGTTTTGGTAACTAAGTTTGTCCATTAGTTACTCAATAGTTTTAGTTTAGTGGAAGACAATTACCTTGGTGTAGTGAATTTCTGGATACTTCCTGAAGGACTGGCCAATGTAGACACATTTCTTCACAGTTTGCATGTGAGGAAAACATTTGACTTAACCATCAAATATGAAATGTACTTTTGCAGGATATAGAATCCTAGGCTGGTGATTGTTCTGTTTGAGAGGAGCTGAAGATCTTTTGGCTTGTAAAGTGTCCATTAGAAATCAGCTGTTAAACTACTGAGTGTACCTGTGTAGGTCAGATATCGGATGCTGCTTATGCTTTGCTGTTGTTGGAATTTTCTCTTTAATTTTGGCTTTGGTTAGGTTAAGTACAATGTGTCTAGAAAATGTTCTATTTGAATTAATTTCTGGAATATGATGGCTTTCTAGTAACTGTATTTCTGAGACATTAAGCAGCAGAAATCTACTACACAATTCAGACATAATTCATCATGACCAGATGGGCTTCATCCCAGGGATGCAAATCTGATTAAACATATGCAAATCTAAAAACATAATTTAAAAAGTTAGAAAAAAATAAAGATCCTATCTTCCTCTGCATAGATGCAGAAAAGTCAGCATCCTTTTAAAAATAAGAACATTAAAGCCAATTGCCACATGTGGAACATTCCTTAAATTAACAGAAGCTATCTATAACAAACCCACAGCCAACATCATATTGAATGGGGAAAAACTGAAAATATTCGTACTTGAGACTGGAGGGAAACAAGGAAATCTACTATGACCACTACAATTCATCGTAGTGCTGGAAGTTCTAGACAAAACAATCAGACAAGTGAGGTATACCAAGGACATCTGAAAAGAGGCAGAGCAGGTAAACAATTGCTCTTTGCTGATGATATAAACTCACAACTAGAATACCCCAAAGACCCAACCACAAGGCTCCTGGAATTGATAAAGAAACATAGCAACATCTCTGGATATCAAATCAATGTACACAAATCATAGCCTTCATATACACCCACAACACTCAAGCTGAAAATTAAGTCAATGACACAATACCCTTCAAAGTAGCATCAGAGAAAAGAAAATACCTTGGGATAAATTTAACAAAGATTGCAAAAGATCTCTACAGAAAGAATTATGAAGCACTGAGAAAAGTAATTGCAGAGGATGTAACAAGTGGAAGAACATGTTATGCTCATGGCTTAGAAAAATCAACATTGTTAAAATGTTTATAGTACCCAAAGCTATCCATAGAGTCAGTGCAATCACCATTAAAATAACAGTGTCACTCTTTGCAGATATTGAAAAAAGAATTTGACACTTTGTATGGGCCAGATAAAAGTCCAAATAGCCAATACAATTCTACAAAATAACAAATCCAGAGGTTATCACTTTATCAAACTTTAGGCTATACTTAAAGTCTATAGAAATCAAAACAACATGGCACTGGTATAAAATTGGAGACATAGACCTGTGGACAAGGACAGAGAATCTAGAGATGGAACCAGCCTCATACTGCCCTCTCATTAATTAATAGTAGTGGGAACTACTACACATTGTTTAGCCATGTGTAGAAAACTAAAACAGAACACATACCCCTCATTATTATAAAAATCACCTCACAATGGATAAAAGTTTTAAACCTAAGACACAAAACTATAAAAATTGAAGAAGAAAATATGGGAAAGAATTCATGAAGAAGACCCCAAAGTCAGTTGCAGCAATAACAAATCTAAATGAGTGGGACCTTATCAAGTTAAACATTTTCTGCACATCTAAGGACATGACCAACAAATGAAAGAGGCAGCCTACTGAAAGAGAGAAAGTTTTGCATGGTACACATCTGATAAAGGACTACTTACCAGAATCTCCTAAGTACTCAAGCACATCAATAACAAATAATCAAACAACTTGATAAATAACAAGGCAAGAGATATAAACAGAAACTTGTGTTATAGGACATATTAGTGGCCAACAAACACATGAAAAAATATTCATTGTCCCTAATCTTCAGAGAAATGGAAATCAAAACCATGTTGAGATACCACTTAACCCCAGTAAGAATGGTCCACATCATAAGGACCCAAAGAAACAAATGCTTGAATGGGTATGGAGAGAAAGGAACCCTCATACATTGTTAGTAGGACTGTACAGCTCCATAGAAAGAAGTATGGAGTTTTCTCGAAGAACTAACCTAGACCTACTATTTGATCCCCTGATATTATTACTGTCCATTTACTCAATGGAAAAAAATGCTTATTGTAGACATTTTTACTTAAATGTTTGTAGCAGCACAAATCACAATCATGATTATGTTGAAACACTCAAAAGTCCTTTCAACACATGAATCAATTAATAATCTGTGGTATATGTAAACCATGGATATCATACAGCCATTGAAAAGATGGAGATTTTCTATCTTTTGTAATAACCTGTATGGAATTTGAGAACATCTTCCTAGGCAAAGTATCACAAGAGTGGAAAAACAAGCACCACATGTACTCTTTACTACAGTGTTCAATCTATTGGATTAACTATATGCTCACATGAGAGAAAAACTTAATGTAATCCAAGTTGGGTTGGGGGAGAAAGTAATTGAGTAAATTCTCACCCAACAGGTACATTGCATGGGTATAGTACATAATTCCTGGGTGAAAGACATCACTATAACTTGGACATTAACTATGCAAAAGCAAACTATGTAGCCTAACCATGTGTACCCCTGTATTAATCTGAAATTTAAAAATAATCACCACTGACAACTCATGTTAATGGCATGAGCCTATTGTATATGATGAAATGGAATTTATCTCATATCTGTGATTCTCTTCCCCAAAACACATAACTCCATTGTAACCATGAGAAAAATATTTTTATTTTTTTGAAAAATATTTTTAAAAATGACATTGTGGTCTATTTAAAATTACCTGAATACTTCTCAAACTTGCCTAGGTCAAGAAAAATAAGGAATAACTTTGAAACAGTCAATGGACCACTACAAACTAAGGAAATATGATATCTAAATATAATGTAGTCCTAACTGAGATCTGGGAAGACAAAAAGGACATTAGTGGGAAGATTATTTATTGCAATTCTAATGAAGTGTGGGGTCTAATGATAATATGTCAGTGTTGGTTTCTTTCCTTTTCTTTCTTTCTTTCTTTCCTTTTCTTTTTTCTTTTTTTTTTTTTTTTGAGATGGAGTCTCACTTTGTCACCTGGGTAGAGTGCCATGGCATCATAGCTTGCAGCAACCTCAAACTTTTGGGCTCATGTGATTATCTTGCCTCAACCTCCCGAGGATCTGGGACTACAGGCTCTCGTCACAATGCCCGGCTATTTTAGTACAGATGGGGTCTTGCTCCTGCTCAGGCAATCCATCTTCCTTGGCCTCCACGAGTGCTAGTATTATTATAGGTGTGAGCTACCACATTTAGCCAGTGTTGGTTTCTGAGATTTGAAAATGTACCCAGGTTAAAAAATAAAGTTAACAATATGGAGACATCTGTATTCTGTCCTAAATTTTTCTGTAAATCTAAAGCTGTCCTAGGGGGAGGAGCAAGATGGTGAATCAGGAAGACCATCAGGCCCAGGTCTCCTAGAGTCACTGAGAAAAGAGAGTTAGATGATATTTGGTGAGAAAACTTTGCCTGGAGCTGTGGCTTTGAGTGCACTGCCACAGGGTGCTGGTTGCTGTATGTAAACTGGTATTGCAGTGTAGACATCTGACACTCTAGGCAAGTCTTGCCCAAGCTACCAGTGGAAGCCATGTGAGGGCCCTGCCACCACTGCCTGAGCTACAGAGGTCCAGATGCTAGGAAGCCTTTTTATAGTTTTCTGTTCTTAGGGGAAAAGAGTTGAGTGGATTGCCTGGAAGAGAGGGCAACCGAACAGTATATAGCAGCCAGATTTGAGGATTGGTTGGAGAGGAGTGGACAAGTTTGGCAACAGTAGAGACAGCCAATTTGGGAAGGTCCTGGCAGCAAGGGGTAGGCCATTATGGCAAGGTTGTGAGAAGGTCGTGGGGCCTGGCCCCCTACAGGAACATAGCCTTTTTAGTTCTGTTTGTTAGGATCATCCTCCAGTCCCACAGGGTCAGGGACTCCAGCACCCCACAAGAACTGTTGTTGGGGGACACAGTGAGACCTGCCTCTGAAGGATTCTAGAGAGATCGGAGCCCCCAGTTCTGTGGAACTTGAATGCTGAGAAAATAAACAGGTGACCACGGTGGATAATTAAGTTGGGATCTCGTCTATGCCTGGCATCTAGAGAGAAGTTATCACTGGTGTTGTCCACCTGCTAAAACTACAGTGTCCCTTGATATTCTGGCAATATATTGCAACACAAATATATTCCTACTAAAATCAGAATCTCCAGCCAAATATATGTTCTTTTATGTTTATATGAGTATATACATAATTTTTTTTCTTTTTCTTACTGTTGTTAGTATTTTTTTTTTATTGTTGTTGCTGTTCTTTCATTTCTTTTTATTGAGGTTGCTTATCTCTGGTTATTTAGGGTTTTTTGATATTTTGTATATGTGTTTTGTTTTTTGCTTATTTGTATGGTTGTTTCTTTTCTTAACTTCTATCTTTACTTTTGTCAAGAACAAGGGCTTCTGTATTTGTGGGATACAGTATTTTAGACACATTTATTCTCTCTCCATATTTCACTCCAGTACATTCTCTCTTTGCACAGACACTTTTCTACCTTTCTCATCTTTCCCACAATAATTGCCTCTGCACTAGCTAAGATATCCCCTCCCTTTTTCTTGTCATTCTCCTTTCTTTTTCTTTTTCTTTTTTTATTTTGCATTTTTTGGCCAGGGTCAGGTTTGAACCTGCCACCTCTGGTATATGGGGCCGAAGCCCTACTCCTTTGAACCACAGGCACTGTCCCTCTCCTTTATTTCTTCACTCTACTTCCTGCTCTTTCCTCTATTAGGTACAATGGTATTTTTAATTTCCTTTAACTATTCTTATGTTAATATTGTTATTATGATTATTATTATTTTGTATTGTGGAGAGATAGGAAAACACAGCTGTGGCCTGGAAGATAGGCCACAGAAGGTTTCTGGCTCAATGGGGCTAAGAAATCTTTGTACCTTTGGCCCTAGGAAGACATATCGGCAAGACCACACCGCAGAATTTTTCTGTTTTACTCTTACTTAATTTTCCTTTAGTGTTTTGTTTTTTCTCTTTTCCTTCTCTTCCTAGTTTTGGCAGAGGAAGAGTTTGGCTCTGCTCAGGCTGGTAAGGACCACCTGCTTTCAAGGAACTCTTCCAGTCCAGCCCCCTCAAAACCCTTGCATTACAAGCATGGCCTTAGCACCACTCTGATCCATACTATTTCTTCCATCACTTTCAGCCTCTCTGACTTCTGTCTCTCCAGTTCTATAAGTTTTCTTAACTTTTCTTCTGTTATTCTTTCTTACATGTTTTTCTTTTCTTCTTTTTCTTTTCTTTTACTCTTTTTTTTTTTCATTTTTACACTTTCTTTCTATTGCCTCTGTGTCTCCCTGCCTGCTCCTTACCTTTCCCCTCATTTTGTTCTCATACCAAGAGGTCTCTTCATCACATAAACTATGAGACAAGGAAATTTGGAGCCCTCCATCCAATCTCCACCTACCACCTGCAGCCAAGCTGCAGAAAATAATCATGGGGTGGAACCAGCAAAAGAACTCTGGTGACATGAATAATCAGAGTAGGGCAACTCTTCTAAGGAATGACAAGGGAGATATGTCATAAGATGCCATTCATTAAAAAAAGGGCTGAAATCTTAGAAATAGAATTCAGAATATGGATGGCAAATAAATGAATAGAAGGGAGGAAAAGATGGAAGTAGAAATCCAAAGAGTTGTGCAAAATTTGTCTCAAGAAATCAATGAATTCAAAAACAAAATAACCAAGAATATGGACATAATAAGAAAGGAGATAGCAGAGCTCAAGAAATAAAAAAGATATTCAAGGAACTCCACAATACAGTAGAATTTCCTCACTAATATAGTTGAACAGGCAGAAGAAAGGATCTCTGAAATTAAAGACAAAGCTTTTGAACTTTGTCAAATGCTCAAAGAGGTAAACAAATGGAAAGCAAAAACTGATCATTCACTGACAGAGTTATGGGACCACTGCAACAGATCATACTTTTGTCTTATAGGAACTCCTGAAGAAGAAAAGGATGGTCCTAAAGACAAGGATGCTTAACTCCAAGATATTATGGAGGAGAATTTCCCAAGCATTGTAAGAGATACAGAAATTCAAATAGTAGACAGTTTGAGAACCCTAGCAAGACTCAATCTAAATAAAGCATCTCATAGACACATTGTAATTAACTTTGCCAAAGTTAATATGAAGGAGAAAATTTTGCAAGCAGCCAGACGTAAGATAAGCATTACGTACAAAGGGAGAAATATCAGAATGACCTCAGATGTCTTAGCTAAAACCTTTCAAGCCAGAAGTGGATGGTCATCAACCTTCAAGCTCCTAAAACAAAACATATTCCAGTTCAGGATCTTGTATCCAGCTAAACTGAGCTTCATTTTTGATGGAGAAATCAAATACTTTAATGACATACACATGTTGAAGAAATTTCTCATAACTAAAATAGCTCTCCAGGATATTCTCAGACCCATCCTCCATAATAACCATCACAATGGTCTACCACCAAGGTAAACTCACCCAGAAATTATTGAACACAACTCAACTTCCACAGTGGTGAAAGGATTAAAAATATCCACTAGACATTTGAAAAATATGACACAAAAAACATTTCCATCCTTATCAATTCTCTTAATTAATGTTAATGACCTAAATTGTCCTCTAAAGATGCACAGACTGGCTGACTTGATTCATAAACTCAGACTAGATATCTGCTACATATGAGAGGCTCATCTTACCTTAATGAAGAAAAATAGACTCAGGGTGAAGGTATGGACAACTAAAATATAGGCTAATAGAAATCACAAAAAAGCAGGGGTTGCAATTTTATTGGAAGATACAATAGGCTTTAAACTAACAAAGATAAAGAAAGATAAGAATGGTCACTACATATTTGTGAAGGGAAGCACTCAACATGAAGATTTCAATAATCAACATTTATGCACCCTACCAGAATGCTTCTCAATTTATAAAGCAAACCCTAACAGACATGAACAATTTGATATATTTCTGCACTATAATAGTTGGAGATTTCAACACCCCTTCAATAGTTTTGGATAGATCCTCCAAGAAGAAACTAAATAAAGGAATATTAGACTTAAACTTGATCCTAGAACAAATGGACTTAACAAATATGTGTGAAACATTTTGTCCTAATAAAACTGACTACACATTCATCTCATCTGCCCATGGATCATCCTCAAAAATTGATCATATCTTTAGGAAACAAATTTAACCTCAGCAAATTTAAAAGAAAAAAATTCTTGTTTATTAGACCATCATGAAATAAAATTTGAACTCAACAGCAACAAGAATCTTCAAACTCAGACAAAGTCATGGAAGCTAAATAACTTTATGCTGAATGATATCTGGGTCAAAGATGAGATAAAGAAGGAAATAACCAAATTTTTGGAACAAAATGCTAATGAAGACACAAATTATTAAAACCTGTGGGATACTACAAAGGCAGTCCTAAGAGGGAAATTTATAGAGTTTGAAACCTTCATCAAGAAAACAGAAAGAGAGGAAGTCAACAATTTAAGGGGTCATATCAAGCAACTGGAAAAGGGAGACTATTCCAACCCCAAACCCAGCAGAAGAAAAGAAATAACCAAAATTAGAGAAGAATTAAATGAAATTGAAAGCAGAAGAATCTTTCAGAAATCAATGAAACAGTTGATTTTCTGTAAAGATCAATTAAATTGATAAACCTTTAGCTAACCTAACCAGAAGCATAAAAATAAAATCTCTATTATCATCAGTCAGAAATGGTAAAGGAAAAATAACAACAGAAACATCAGAAATCAAAAAATTCCTCAATGATTACTACCAAAAACTTTATTCTCTGAAATATGAAAATCTGAAAGAAATGGATCAATATCTGGAAGCATGCCACCTCTCTTGTCTCAGCCAGAAGGAATTGGAAATTCTGAATAGACCTATATCAAGCACTGAAATAGCATCAACTATACAAAATCTCCCAAAAAAGAAAAGTCTGGGACCAGATGTATATTACATAACCTTTTCCAAAACAGAAAAGGAAAGAATCCTCCTCAACACATTCTATTAAGCAAAAGTCACCCTGATCCTCAAACCAGGAAAGGACCCAACAAAGAAAGAAAACTATAGATCAATATCATTAATGAATATCAATGCAAAAATATTCAATAAGATCCTAGTAAGCAGAATTCAACAACACATCAAAAAAATTATACACCATGATCAAGTTGGTTTTATCCCAAGGTTGGAAGTTTGGTTCAACATATGTAAATCTATAAATATAATACATCACATAAATCAAATAAAAAACAAAGACCATATGATTCTTTTAATTGATGCAGAAAAAGTTTTTGATAATATCTAGTATCCTTTCATGATCGTAACACTTAAGAAAATAGGCTTATAAGGGTCATTTCTTAAATGGACAGAGGCCATCTATAGTAAACCCAAGGTCAATATCATATTGAATGGAGTAAAATTTAAAATATTTCCACTCAGATCTGGATCCAGGCAAGAATGCTCATTATATCCACTGCAAGGATGCCCATCATCTCTCAACATGGTAATTGAAGTCTTAGCTATCCAGATCAGGCAAGAGAAGGTGATCAAGGGTATCCAAATGGGGTGAGAGGAAATGAATCTCTCACTCTTTGCAGATGATATGATCCTATACCTGGAAGACCCCAGAGAGTCAACTACAAAACTCTTATAAGTGATCAAGGAATATGGCAGTGTTTCAGGATACAAAATCAACCCTTAAAAATCAGTAGCTTTTATCTATGTCAACAATAGTCAAGCTGAAAATATAGACAAGGACTCTATACCTTTGTAGTGCCAAGAAGATGAAACCATCTGGGAATTTGCCTAATAAAGGAAGTGAAAGATCTCTATAAAGAGAATTATGAAACTCTGAGCAAAGAAATAGCTGAAGGTGTTAACAAATGGAAAAACATTCCATGTTCATGGTTAGGTAGAATCAACATTGTTAAAATGTCTGTACTACCCAAAGCAATCTACAGATTTAATATAATCCCTACTAAAGTACCATTATCATACTTTAAAGAACTTGAAAAAAATAGTACTTCGATTTATTTGGAATAAGTATAAACCTCAAATAGCCAATACATTACTCAGAAATAAAAACAAATCGGGAGGTATTACATTATTACATTAGCAGACTTCTGGCTATACTACAAATCTATAATCAAAACAGCTTGAGATTGACACCAAAATAGAGAAGTAGATTTGGAGAACAAAATAGAGATAAATCCAGCCACTTATCATCATTTGATCTTTGATAAGTATCAAAAACACTTGTTGGGGGAAAGATTCCCTATTTAACAAATGGTGCTGGGTGAACTGGGTGATGACCTATAGAGGACTGAAACTGGGCCCTCACCTTCCATCATTAACAAAAATAGATTCTCACTGGATAAAAGATTTAAATTTAAGACATGAAACTTTAAAAATACTAGAAAAGAGTGCAGGGAAAACACTTCAAGATATTGGTCTGGGAAAATATTTTATGAGGAGGACCACCTTGGGCAATTGAAATAACAGCCAAAATATATTACTGGGATCTGACCAAACTGAAAAGCTTTTGCACAGCCAAGAGCACAACAAGTATAGCAAACAGACAACCTTCAGAATGGGAGAAGATTTTTGTAGATTATTCTTGTGATAAGGGTCTGATAACTAGAATCCACAGATGACTCAAACTAATCAATAAGAAAAGAACAAATAACCCTATTTCTATGTGGGCAAGAGACTTTAGTTCTCAAAAGACTGGATTTCATTTATTATGTACCATGTTCAAAAAGTTATTATCTTAACATATGGTCCCAGAATTTATCTTAGGGAAGGTATTGTCTTTGTTTGGAAAATATCCTGGAAAGAACTTAGTAAATGTGGTATCTTCATCAGGTTCTGCTCTAGAGAAGGAAAGGAAGTGATTTTTTTGTTCCTGAGAAAATATTCCTAAGTTTGGCTATTGATTGGCAGGAAAACCAACAAATCCTTCCAGGTAAGAGTAGTTATGAAGGCTTATAAAATTTTAAAATCTTTGTTGTTTGTAGTGTGACACAATTCCATCCACCATTTCTTTGCAGTCTTATTAATGTCTATTATGCCCAGAAATGTATAGAGTGAGTGAATTTTCCCCATTTTATCAGGTGCCATTAGACCAAACAATGTATCTGGAAATGAAAGGAAAGGGCATGACATCCAAAAGTTTAGTCTAGCAAAAGTAACAAGTAAGAAAAACGAAAAAAATAGATTCCCAGTGTAATGCTCTATAATAGAGACAAATATCCACGCGGAGTTTTCATAGATGAAGGAGGAACCCTTTCCGCATTATTTTAGATATGTATCTGTGGGAGGCAGCCAAAGCAGCTAAGACCAGATTTACATGGTATTGAAAAGTGCTTTGTTAATAACTGTTATTTGTAAATATGCTACTAGGATTTCCAGTGCTGGAAATTTCCCTCTTTAGTTCTCTAGTTCCTTTGATCTTTCTAAGTAGATTTTTTGTTTAAAAATGTTGTAACATTTAAATTTCATGTTCACTTTATGGCTCTCTTGTATGACCATCTCAAGCTCTCTTCCTTCTTTATTATCCAACACTAAATATGTTAATCTCTTACCTTTTACATGTTGCATACTGGAAGGCTCTATACAGGGTTTATGGCATAATTTTCTTCTACTCTGTCACTGATCACAGGGAGTTAGAGTTTTAAGCCTATAAAACGACATATTGAGAATGTGCTTGATAGCTGTCTTCACAATTCTACATTTGAAGTTGGTCATTTCCCATGTAAAGATCCTTTTTAACCTTACATACACTTCTATCAACACTCTCATTTTCTACTTCCTTTAGAGTGGAACTTATTGAAATGGAGGCTATTTTCTGTCTCCATTTCCTCAATTTTTTTCACTTTCTAACTCACTTTAAATGATATTAATATATGTCTTCCACCAACCCCTAACACAAAGCAAATGTAGATAACTATTTGTAGGATAAAAAGGTACATCAGTTATAACACCTGTCTGTGCTAAAGAATGGTGAGGTAGAGACCCTTCCCCATGTGGTTCAGCTCAGATGAACGGACATTGAGAGGGTTAGCAAAGGAGAGAACTGCAAAGGAAAACTTACCAGTATCTCACGAGGGAAAGAAAAACAAAACATGTAGGTAAAATTTACATGGTGAGGAAAGTAAAAGTATAATAGAGAAGGAAGGTAGTTAAGGGGATTTTAAACACCATTACTACAATTTTATTGCCTATAGTAAGGGATGGGGCTGAGACCTCTGCAGACCACTGTGCTGGTAAAACTATCCTGGAGTCACCTTCTAGGCCAACCCCTTTAACAAGTACAAAGAGAAAATGGCATCATTCTGAGGAAAAAAAAACTGGAAACAACATCAAATGAGAAGTAGTTGATGAACTGGGTTCTGTCAAAAAAGAGAAGACTTAGAGTGGATAAGAGTCATTATTATTACTTTTAATATTATTTATTTTTTTTTTTTACTTAAAAACGTTCCAAATCTTTATACCAGTTTTTAACTTGTTCATGGATGTGGTAAAAAGTAAATTCATAACCTTGAAAAAGTCATAGGTGATAACCTGAGACTTCCCAATAGTTTTCATCCCTTCATTGTCATCCAGGAGATAATGGAACAATATGAACATATTCAGTTTTTAAAGATCATGCAATCACCTACATAGTCTGTAATAGTCAGCTTTATTAAACAAGTTTTAGGAGGTCACATGTGATAAAGTTATCACTGTGGCTCATTTTGAATGGTATTTTCTGCTTCATTTGGATTTTCAGAAGAAAGAAGATATGGTGCTCCTCATAATAGAAATGGTTCCAATTTGGGAATATGTTCTACTGACATCCAGCAAGGATGGAGTCAAGACAAACCTCATCAGGCTATGGAATTGGGGAAGTCCTGGTATCTACAGGCTTTTCTGCTACTCCTATATCTTATAAAAGACTAAGGATCCTTTTAAAAGCAGTCTCAGTTACTTGCAGATGAAATGTCTTTTCCATGTTTTGATCTCTAAATATATTCTCCATTTATTAAAGTAACATTAATCTTTGTGATACTGTTTCTTTGTGTCTTTAAGAAAGGCAAATTTGTCACACAAACAAGGAAGTTATCATTAATTAGAGCTTTATTATGATCTTTCCAAACTGAAGACACTGGGTCAATATAGACAGAGGTCTAGTGAAATGTTTTGAAGGCCCCAAGCCCAAAGGCAAATCATCTGGCTGGGTGCAAAAGCTGAAGGTGCTTGCCCCAGCCAGCCTCTGAGCTCTTCTGGGAAGACAATGGTTACTGGGTGGATGTGGATTCTAGTCATTATTTTGACTAGTCAAATATTTGACGGGGGATCATGGAGATAATAGGAAGAATTTTCTGAATTCAAAGATTAGGATAAATAGACGGACTTTCCAGAAGGACAAGTTTCAGTTTCTTGTAACGAATGACTTTGTCCTACACATGAAATATTCAAGTATTTGCTAGGTGCCCCCAAGGAAACAGATGACATTGAAACCTACTGTGTAGTTGAAACAGATGATTCTCTTCCTTCCCCATTCTGTGAGGAACGTGGTTGTTCCAGAGAACAATGGGAAACCCTGGAAAGGCATGTTGAGACAACCAGGTGACATTTACTTAGCCTTAAAACTACGTGGTTGAAAAAACAGAATTCACATCCTCTAAGGCTAACTTAGGGACTTTCATGAAGATGATGATGGTGTTGATGCTAAAACAGCTGGTTGATTGGAATGATGAGGAGCATGTACACTCAGTCACTCACTACTCCTATGTATCACTGTGCTTATCTCTACAACATTCAATATTCTTTGACCATCAATAAGCAAGCCTAAGAAAGGGAAGAACATTTCAACTCTGGTTAGAGTCTTAGTAGTACCAAAGTCTTGGTTTCAATGACACGAAAGTTGTCTCATAGGCAAGGGTGGATTTCCCCATCCTCTGTGGGCCTTTTCAAAGTGGAGAAACATTAGGCAATAGCAAAGACAAGACATGGTGGAAGAGAAGGCTGCCATGTGGAATGCACAACAGTGAACAGAGGAGGTGCCTTAGTTAGGAGAGGATGGGTGAATGAGGGGCAAGTAGGCATTATGTGGCGAGAACACCATGTTTGATGAAAAGTGCAATGGTATCTGAGCAAGGATAGACTTCAGGGAACAGAGTCCATAAACTTGTAAACAATAATGCAGAGAAATGATTTCTGACAAGAGTGACACTGTATTACAATGGGTGTAAATGATATTAATGACATTTTCAATCAGTGCAAATGGTTGACTGTCCACAAATCTGCACTGGATAAAAAATAATTTGGATGCCTATAGGCAAAAGGCCTATATACCTCTGGCCAAAAAAGCTGTTTGAGAGAGAACAGTGAAAAGACTTTGTGCAGGCATAATTGTGAGAAGCTGAAGAAGAACCCTTTATGGCTGGGTTGATTGTGGGCGTAACCCCCCCCCAAGGTCAGCCCAATCAGTTGCGGGTGTAAAAAACCCCCTGACTTAAGGCCCACATGAGAGTGGAGGCTTGCAAACAAGTTTTCTTTATGTCTTTAGGAATTTCTTGATTATGCCTTGCTTAAAATTGAAGTAACTGCCTCCAAATGGTGAGGCTAGTAAAGGCAGGTATTCAATCCACCTTTGTCCCCCGAGCCTCAGGCTTTATCAGATAAGAACAAAAGAAGTAATGGCTGACAACATATTCTCCATTAAGTTATGTTAAAAGGATTGTGTTTAAAAGAATTATGTTAGATAAAGTGATATCAGTTAATCTGTAGATTGTTAGGGAGGATCTGCTCACGAGATAGTCACAAGATGTTTATTCATGAGATGGATTATGGATCGTAATGAATATTAATGAAGCTATTGATGTACAGTGCACATGTGAGAGGGATTGTAATGAGTATTTATGAGGTACAGTGCAGATGTGTACACCTAATTATTTAAACCAAGAGTAAAGAAATCAACTTGCCACTGGCCATGAGAGAGCAGTGGTCCCTGGCTGTTTAAGTCGGAAATAAATCAAGTTGTTACATGCCTGAGGCATCTGTGAACCCCTTTATTTAAATATACAATTTCAATATGCGGGTTTATGCTCTGCAGCACTACTTCTCTGTGAGACCCTAATGGCAACAGATGCCCATTTACAGCACTCACAAATATTAATTACAATAGATTGTAGATATCCTAGAATTATATACAATAACTTCATGATCTTGTAGGAGACAAAATTTTCTTTCAACAGGAACATAAAAACACAAATAATATAGATAAGATCACTGAAGTGGCCTCAAAGTTAACTACCTATGTTTTTCAAAAGATATTATTAAGAGGATGAAAATATAAGACTCTTAGTAGAATTGTACTTATTATATATGCATATATATATATATATATATACTCAAGCTAGCAGAATAAAGAGTAGAATACCAGACAAATTGTCAGTGACCTCCTGAGGTTAAAGCCAGTGTTTTAACAGTGCCATTAATTTCAACTATACATATAAGATGCCTGTGACTAGGAACAAAAAAACTAAAATTTATGCCTGAGTTTCTTTGCTTATAAAATGAAAATAGCAATCCTATGGGTAATTAAATTTGTGAAAAAGAAATACCACAGTGAATGATAAATAGAAAATTTTGGAACATTTTAGAAGTAGTGATTATAATGATAATGATGCAGATGCCATGAGAGACAAAAAATTAGAAAAATTATTATTACTGAATCAAGCTCCACAGACATAACATTTTAGTACAATCAATACCATGACAGCTAGTTGGAGAGTAGACAGTGGAATAAAAAGAAGAGGCTGTGGAAGAAAAGCCAGGAAATTCCCTGAATAATGAAAAATAAGAGGGAAAAGTTAAGATGCAGCTATGTCAAAGAGGGCTTAAATTGTTATGCTGAACAGTCTCTAACTCTAGTTTCTGTCATTTGTCTTGCTAGTCAAACTCTGGGCACAGCATGTAAAACTCAATAGGTGCCTAACAAACATCCCCATTCCAGCAAGTATTGTCAACATCCATGAGAGCAACTTAAGTTTTGTCATCACTTTTTATTCAGGAGAATAATTTGTCTTTAAAACAGAGGGGAATAGGCTATAAACTGTTTCTTGTGTTCCCAAAGATGTTATGTGCTTATAAATATGTACCCAGAGAGGTAAAAAAGAAAAGAGAGATTTTCACAGGGCTAAGCAATGCAAACATACCAAATATAGCTAACAGTGTAGCACAGTAGCGGGGCTGCTCTGGTCAATGCATTGTCAATACCCTAGGACAGACGATATTTATTCTCTTAAGACTCTGATCATATGAAGCCTAAATTCGTGATTTTTTGTTCCAATCTATGGATGAAGGATGATATCACTACTATCTGGCAATTGTACCCCCAGAGAAAATGAGGGGTAATATTTTTGCACAATATTTATTTACAATGTCTGGGTTTATACTCTCAACAAATGCATACATAATAATGTGCAATTTTGTAGTTGAGAGAACTG
>NW_003852398.1:28392192-28393922 GCF_000181295.1 Otolemur garnettii | reverse complement strand
GTAGTGGTGATAGAGGACAGACATCTTTGTTTCCAGTTCCAAGTGGAAAACCTTTCAGTTGTACTCCATTCAGCATGATATATGCTGTGTGTTTGTTGTAGATTGCTTCAATCATTTAAGAAATGTGTCATCTCTACCAATATTCTTAAGTGTTTTTATTAGAAAGGATGCAGAGTGGGAGGCCAAGGTGAGTGGATTGCCTGAGTTCAGGAATTCTAGATCAGTCTGAGCTAGAGTGAGTTCCCATCTCAAAATAATAGGCAGGCATTATGGTGGGCTCCTGTAGTCCCAGCTACTAGAGAGGCTGAGTCAAGAGGATTGCTGGAATGCAAGTTTGGTGTTGCAGTCAGTTATGACACTATAGCACTCTACTGAGGGTTATACAGTGAGACTCTCTCAAAAAAAAAAAAGGTAAAGAAAAAGAAGATCAATTTTATCAAATGCTTTTTTTTGCATCTATCAAGAGAATCTAATAAATTACATTAATGGATTTATGTATGTTAAACCAGGCTTACATCACTGGAATGAAGCCTACTTGTTTGTGATATATAATTTTTTTACTGTGTCACTCTGATCAATTGGCTGATATTTTGTTGAGTATTTTTGCATCAATATGCATTAGTGAAATTTATCTGTATGTCTGTCTTCTTTTTAGGAGGAAAGTTGTGTCTTTTCTTGCTTTTGGAGTTATGGTGAGGTTTGCTTCATAGAATGTGTTAGGGAAGGGTCCTTCTTTCTCAGTGTTTCAGAATAGGTTCTGAAGCATATGTTTAACCTCATCTTTGAATGTTTGGTAGAATTCCTGGAACGCCATCTCCAGGATTTTATTGTTGGAATTTTAAAAATTGTTTCTTCAATCTCTGTGGTTTCTATTGGTCTGTTCAAGAGATGTATTTCTTCCTGGTTAAGTGTAGGGTGACGATATGATTCTGGGTATTGGTCCATTTCTTCCACATTGTCAAATTTCTGGTGGTACAGTTTCTTGTAGTACTCAGAGAACATTTCTTGTATCACTCTGATATCTGTTGTTACTTCCTCTTTTGCATTCCTGACTGTGATTATTGGAGATTTTACTTTTCTGTTTCTACTTAATCTGGCCAAAGTTTATCAATTTTATTTATCTTTTCAAAGAATGAACCATTTGTTTCATTGGTTTTATGAACTACTCTTTTGTTTTCAATTTCATTTATTTCTGATTTAATTTTGTTTATTTATTTTCTTCTGCTGTGTTGAGGATTAGTTTGCTCTTCCTTGTCCATTTCCTTAAAATGATACATGAGATTGTTAATGTGCTTTCTTTCTGTTTTTTTGATGTAGGTATCTAAGGCAATAAATTTACCTCTTAAGACTGCTTTTGCAGTATACCACAGGTTGTAGTAACTTGTTACTTCATTGTTATCTCTGAAGGATTTAATAATTTACTCCTTTAACTCTTTCTTAACCCAACCAACTGTCCTTCAGCATAAGGTTGTTTAACTTCTATGCTTTTGTGTGGGGATGCATATTTTTGTTAGAGTTGAGTACTACCTTTATGGTCTTGTGGTCTGAGAAGATACAAAGTATAATTTCAGTTCTCTAAATTTTCTTGAGGATTGATTTGTGAGCTAAGATATGATCTACTTTGGAGTATTTTCCATGGGCTAATGAGAGGAACATATAGCCCTAGGCTTTGGGATGATGTGTTCTGTATATGCCTATCATGTCCATTTGTTCTAGAATTGCATTTAAGT
>NW_003852398.1:28390681-28392172 GCF_000181295.1 Otolemur garnettii | reverse complement strand
AGGACAGACATCTTTGTTTCCAGTTCCAAGTGGAAAACCTTTCAGTTGTACTCCATTCAGCATGATATATGCTGTGTGTTTGTTGTAGATTGCTTCAATCCTTTAAGAAATGTGTCATCTCTACCAATATTCTTAAGTGTTTTTATTAGAAAGGATGCAGAGTGGGAGGCCAAGGTGGGTGGATTGCCTGAGCTCAGGAATTTGAGATCAGTCTGAGCTAGAGTGAGTTCCCATCTCAAAATAATAGGCAGGCATTATGGTGGGCTCCTATAGTCCCAGCTACTAGGGAGGCTAAGTCAAGAGTCAAATGCAAGTTTGGTGTTGCAGTCAGTTATGACACCATAGCACTCTACTGAGGGTTATACAGTGAGATTCTCTCTCTCAAAAAGAAAAAGTAAAGAAAAAGAAGATCAATTTTATCAAATGCATTTTTTTTTTTTGCATCTATCAAGAGAATCTAATAAATTACATTAATGGATTTATGTATGTTAAACCAGGCTTGCATCACTGGGATGAACCCTACTTGTTTGTGATATATAATTTTTTTACTGTGTTACTCTGATCAATTGGCTGATATTTTGTTGAGTATTTTTGCATCAATATGCATTAGTGAAATTGATCTGTATGTCTGTCTCCTTTTTAGGAGGAAAGTTGTGTCGTTTCTTGCTTTTGGAGTTATGGTGAGGTTTGCTTCATAGAATGTGTTAGGGAAGGTTCCTTCTTTCTCAGTGTTTCAGAATAGGTTCTGAAGCATATGTTTAACCTCATCTTTGAATGTTTGGTAGAATTCCTGGAAAGCCATCTCCAGGATTTTATTGTTGGAATTTAAAAAATTGTTTCTTCAATCTTTGTGCTTTCTATTGGTCTGTTCAAGAGATGTATTTCTTCCTGGTTAAGTGTAGGGAGACGATATGATTCTGGGTATTGGTCCATTTCTTCCACATTGTCAAATTTCTGGTGGTACAGTTTCTTGTAGTACTCAGATAACATTTCTTGTATCACTCTGATATCTGTTGTTACTTCCTCTTTTTCATTCCTGACTATGATTATTGGAGATTTTACTTTTCTGTTTCTACTTAATCTGGCCAAAGTTTATCAATTTTATTTATCTTTTCAAAGTCTGAACCATTTGTTTCATTGGTTTTATGAATGACTCTTTTGTTTTCAATTTCATTTATTTCTGATTTAATTTTGTTTACTTATTTTCTTCTGCTGTGTTGAGGATTAGTTTGCTCTTCCTTGTCCATTTCCTTAAAATGATACATGAGATTGTTGATGTGCTTTCTTTCTGTTTTTTGATGTAGGTATCTAAGGCAATAAATTTACCTCTTAAGACTGCTTTTGCAGTATACCACAGGTTGTAGTAACTTGTTACTTCATTGTTATCTCTGAAGGATTTAATAATTTACTCCTTTAACTCTTTCTTAACCCAACCAACTGTCCTTCAGCATAAGGTTGTTTAACTTCTATGCTTTTGTGTGGGGATGCATA
>NW_003852398.1:28388292-28390661 GCF_000181295.1 Otolemur garnettii | reverse complement strand
CGATGAATGTTTGTTTCATAAATCTGGAAGTATTTAAGTTGGGTGCATGAATATCTAGAATTAAAAAGTTCCCTTAATCAGTAGGAAGTGACCATCTTTGTCTTCCTTAACATTAGTTGCTTTAAATCCACTTGTATCTGAAAATAAGATTGTGTCCCTCCTTTCTTCTGGTTTTCATATGCCTGAAATATTGTGTTCCAGACCTTTACCCTGAGTTGAGTCTTGTTTTGTCCTTCAATGTTAGGTGTGATTCCGAGAAAGCATATGGATGGCATGTGCTTTTTTATCCAATTCACTAGCTTGTGATTATTCAGTGAAGAATTCAAATCATTGACATTTATTGAGAGAATTGGTAAGTATGGTGGAGTTCTATTCATCTTATTTTGTGAAGGTCCTGTTGTTTAGTTTTCTCTTCTGTGCCATTGTGAAATTAGGGTTTGTCCTTCACTTTCTGAGTGTTTACATTGCTGGTGGTCCATTGTGATATTCAGTGTGAAACATAGTTCTAAGTATTTTCTGGAGAGCTGGTCTTATTGCAAAATTTCATCATTGTGTGCATATCAATAAGAGTTTTGATTTCTCCAGTGATTTTTGAATCTTAGTTTAGCAGGACACAGAATTGTGGGCTGAAAATTGTTTTGTTTGAGAAGGTTAAATGTAGCTAAGCATTCTATTCTGGTTTGGAAAGTTTCTGCTGAGAGGTCCTCTGTCACCCTGATGGATCTGCCTCTGTAGGTCAATTGATGCTTACTCCTGGATGATTGTAGAACTTTCTCTTTCATCTTGCCTTTTGATAGGTTCATTATCAATTTATGTTGAGTTGACCTGCAGTTTGATATCCTCCTAAAAGAAGTGTTTCATAATCTTAGTGGTACTTGGGAAATTTTCATGTATGATATCCTCCAGTAGGGCTTCCATTTCTTTTGAATGTTTTTCTTCTCCTTCAGAAACACCTATCATTTATACATTTGAATGCTTCATACAGTTCAATAATTCTAGGTGAATATTCTTCTTTTTCCCTCTTTTTTTGCCTCCTTAACTGCCTGGTTTAGCTCAAGAGCTTTATCCTCTAGCTCTGAGTTTCTTTACTCCATTGTGTCATCCATTAATGATGCTTTCTACTGCATCTTTCAGTTACCTGATTGAGTCCTTTTAGTTCTTATACTACAGCATAGCCTTTGTATATTTTTTGTATCTTTCATTAATTTTTGGTTCTATTTTTCCTTTTTATTGTTTTTGCCATGTGTGTTTTAAATTCTCTTTCTGTCATTTCCATTAATTCTTTATAGGTGGAATCCTCTGTGGTAGCTACTTCATGATCCTTTAGAAAGTGTGCTTTACTCTGGGTTTTCATATTGCCACAATTTTTCTGTCAGTTTCTCCTCATGTGTGTTTTCTTTTTGTTCACTTCCTTCCCCTACTTTTTCTTTCTCACTAGGTTCTTTGCATTAAATTACCTTGCCTCAGAGCTTAGGTGTTCAAGTGACATGTTGGTTTAAGACTAAAAGGAGGATAAGGGTAAATTATGAGAAGGAAGAAAGAAAAGTAAAAGAAAAAAAGGAATGGGTAGAAGGTACAAATTGAGGAAAGGGAGAGAAATAGGACAGTAAAAGAGACAGCAACAGGAGAAATGGTGGTATTTGTTGGGGTGCTTTAATCATATCCATAGCTTTAGGGTTTGGGGGAAGAGCTGGATAAATCCCTCAAAACTCAAAATCAGAGGCTCCTTACTGACTTTGGCAAAGGTAAGCCCTCCACCCTACTGTACATTGAAAGAAATCAGCAACCTGCCACTATAGGGACCTACCAATAATTTTTTCCCAAACACCAAAGCAAGAAGGGCTCCCATACTGTGAGCTCATGGCCACAATGATGTTATCTTCCTGCTCTCAGAAAAGAGAATAAAAATAAAAAATAATAAACATTGATAAAAAATAAAATATATAATTGTGTAAGATAAAGAAGACAAAGAAAATGAAAAATGGATATCTTAAGCATTGTATAAGAAACTTATGTGGGAAAGACGAGAAGAATAGAAAAATCTCTACCAAAAGAGAGAGAAATTAGAGAAATAAAACAGAAAGAAAAGGAGGTGGAACATGATGGTGGATGGGAAGGATGTTTAGCTCAGCTCTCCCCACAGCATCAGGTGAGAGTAAGGGGGCTAGATCTTTCCCTGTGTGGAGTGTTGGTATAGATAGGTAGTTCAGGGTGTGTAGCGAAGTGGTGGATTGCTAGGCTTGAAGTGTAACCTGGAGCTGCGGAGTCTGCCAGAGAAATTTTGGTGCCACTGCTGAAGCAGCACCAGCAGCCAGCAGCTGGTGGCTGAGGCAGCAGCAACCAACCCCTCCTCAAAGGAGGAAGGACTA
>NW_003852398.1:28385812-28388272 GCF_000181295.1 Otolemur garnettii | reverse complement strand
TTTAGAGGATTTGTCCAGTTCAAGCACAGGGGTATTAATATCTCCATTATGTTATAAGATATTATCATTTTGCTCAGACCGATGAATGTTTGTTTCATAAATCTGGAAGTATTTAAGTTGGGTGCATGAATATCTAGAATTAAAAAGTTCCCTTAATCAGTAGGAAGTGACCATCTTTGTCTTCCTTAACATTAGTTGCTTTAAATCCACTTGTATCTGAAAATAAGATTGTGTCCCTCCTTTCTTCTGGTTTTCATATGCCTGAAATATTGTGTTCCAGACCTTTACCTTGAGTTGAGTCTTGTTTTGTCCTTCAATGTTAGGTGTGATTCTGAGAGAGCATATGGATGGCATGTGCTTTTTTATCCAATCCACCAGCTTGTGATTATTCAGTGAGGAATTCGAATCATTGACATTTATTGATAGAATATGGTGGAGTTCTATTCATCTTATTTTGTGAAGGTTCTGTTGTTTAGTTTTCTCTTCTGTGCCATTGTGAAGTTAGGGTTTGTCCTTCACTTTCTGAGTGTTTACATTGCTGGTGGTCCATTGTGATATTCAGTGTGAAACATAGTTCTAAGTATTTTCTGGAGAGCTGGTCTTATTGCAAAATTTCATCATTGTGTGCATATCAATAAGAGTTTTGATTTCTCCAGTGATTTTTGAATCTTAGTTTAGCAGGACACAGAATTGTGGGCTGAAAATTGTTTTGTTTGAGAAGGTTAAATGTAGCTAAGCATTCTATTCTGGTTTGGAAAGTTTCTGCTGAGAGGTCCTCTGTCACCCTGATGGATCTGCCTCTGTAGGTCAATTGATGCTTACTCCTGGATGATTGTAGAACTTTCTCTTTCATCTTGCCTTTTGATAGGTTCATTATCAATTTATGTTGAGTTGACCTGCAGTTTGATATCCTCCTAAAAGAAGTGTTTCATAATCTTAGTGGTACTTGGGAAATTTTCATGTATGATATCCTCCAGTAGGGCTTCCATTTCTTTTGAATGTTTTTCTTCTCCTTCAGAAACACCTATCATTTATACATTTGAATGCTTCATACAGTTCAATAATTCTAGGTGAATATTCTTCTTTTTCCCTCTTTTTTTGCCTCCTTAACTGCCTGGTTTAGCTCAAGAGCTTTATCCTCTAGCTCTGAGTTTCTTTACTCCATTGTGTCATCCATTAATGATGCTTTCTACTGCATCTTTCAGTTACCTGATTGAGTCCTTTTAGTTCTTATGCTACAGCATAGCCTTTGTATATTTTTTGTATCTTTCATTAATTTTTGGTTCTATTTTTCCTTTTATTGTTTTTGCCATGTGTGTTTTAAATTCTCTTTCTGTCATTTCCATTAATTCTTTATAGGTGGAATCCTCTGTGGTAGCTACCTCATGATCCTTTAGAAAGTGTG
Organism: Otolemur garnettii; assembly: GCF_000181295.1. NCBI lineage: Eukaryota > Metazoa > Chordata > Mammalia > Primates > Galagidae > Otolemur > Otolemur garnettii. Next base: position 28,386,867 of record NW_003852398.1, on the reverse strand, counting down.
CTTTACTCTGGGTTTTCATATTGCCACAATTTTTCTCTCAGTTTCTCCTCATGTGTGTTTTCTTTTTGTTCACTTCCTTCCTCTACTTTTTCTTTCTCACTAGGTTCTTTGCATTAAATTACCTTGCCTCAGAGCTTAGGTGTTCAAGTGACATGTTGGTTTAAGACGAAAAGGAGGATAAGGGTAAATTATGAGAAGGAAGAAAGAAAAGTAAAAGATAAAGAAAAAAAGGAATGGGTAGAAGGTACAAATTGAGGAAAGGGAGAGAAATAGGACAGTAAAAGAGACAGCAACAGGAGAAATGGTGGTATTTGTTGGGGTGCTTTAATCGTATCCATAGCTTTAGGGTTTGGGGGAAGAGCTGGATAAGTCCCTCAAAACTCAAAATCAGAGGCTCCTTACTGACTTTGGCAAAGGTAAGCCCTCCACCCTACTATACATTGAAAGAAATCAGCAACCTGCCACTATAGGGACCTACCAATAATTTTTTCCCAAACACCAAAGCAAGAAGGGCTCCCAATACTGTGAGCTCATGGCCACCTTTGAGCCAGACCAATGATGTTATCTTCCTGCTCTCAGAAAAGAGAATAAAAATAAAAAATAATAAAAATTGATAAAAAATAAAATATATAATTGTGTAAGATAAAGAAGACAAAGAAAAGGAAAAATGGATATCTTAAGCATTGTATAAGAAACTTATGTGGGAAAGATGAGAAGAATAGAAAAATCTCTACCAAAAGAGAGAGAAATTAGAGAAATAAAACAGAAAGAAAGGGAGGTGGAACATGATGGTGGATGGGAAGGATGTTTAGCTCAGCTCTCCCCACAGCATCAGGTGAGAGTAAGGGGGCTAGATCTTTCCCTGCATGGAGTGTTGGTATAGATAGGTAGTTCAGGGTGTGTAGCGAAGTGGTGGATTGCTAGGCTTGAAGTGTAACCTGGAGCTGCGGAGTCTGCCAGAGAAATTTTGGTGCCACTGCTGAAGCAGCACCAGCAGCCAGCAGCTGGTGGCTGAGGCAGCAGCAACCAACCCCTCCTCAAAGGAGGAAGGACTA
>NW_003852398.1:28383584-28385532 GCF_000181295.1 Otolemur garnettii | reverse complement strand
CTATTGCAAGGAGAGTTTGTGAAATCTGCCAGTGAAGATTTTTTTTCTGAGATCGGTGAAATCAACAATTAGGCAGGGTCTAGGAGGTGGGGCACTATGGCAGATGGGATAGTTTAGCTTAGGTCTCCCAGAACAGCAGGTGTAAATGAGTGGGCTAGATGATTCCTGGCAGGGAATATTGGTGTAGACTGGCAATTCGGGGTGTGCAGCAAACTGGCAGATTGCTGGACTCAAAGTGTAACCCTGAGCTGCAGAGACTGACTGAAAAGTCTTTGTGCTGCCACTGCTGAAGCAGTGGTTGCTAGTAGCAACCAGCCCCTCCCCTATGGAAGAGTACAATTTCCAGCTTGAGGGGAAACTAGGAGTTGAGTGGAAAAATTGGTGAAGCTTGGACTCCCGTGCCAAATTTGGAGGGCAGTTAGGGGTGTCATCTGGAACAGGACAGCCTAGGCTAGGTGGCCAGTCAGGAAGCAGACATATTTTGAAATTTCAGAAATGGTGACTGCCATAGGCACCTTTTCCTACTGGCCAGGTGCCGGGATTTGAATCTTACCTGTAGGCAGCCATCCTGCACTCAAAGCTGGTCCAGGACACCCTGCACTTCACGGGGACTGTTGTAGGGAGAATTTGTGAAACCCGCTTGTGAAGATTCCTTTTGAAATCTATGGCATCAACATCTCGCTAGGCACTTAGAGTGCCAAGTGGGTAGCCAGGCAACCATCAAAAAAACAATGTAAACAGAGAATCAGGTATAAGCCTGGGAACCACTCATGGTGCCACCTGGTGTCCAGAAAGTATATTGCAACATAAATATATTCCTACTAAAGTTGATACCTATGTCATACTTATCGTATGTTTTTATATCTATATATGATAATATTTTTGTTGTCAGTACCTTTTTCATTTTTTTCTCTTCTTTCATCCTTTCCTTGTAAGAGTTATTGTTAGTTTATTTTTTATTAGTACTATTTTTTCCCTCTCTTCCTCTTCTTCCCTTCTTATGGTTGCTGAGAGTGCTTACATCAGACTACTAGAGTTTTTTTCTTTTTAAAAATTATTTTGTGATTATTATCATTTTCATTGTTGTTTTTGTTTTGTTTTGTTTTGTATTTTTGTCTGTTTACTTGTTTCTGATTGTCTGTGCATTTGTGTGCTTGTGTGTCTGGTAGCTTTTTTGTCTGTTTATTTGCTTGTTTAGTTTCAACACGTTTTGTATTTTGCTAAGTCTTCGGGTTGGCTATTTTCCCTAACTCCAATTTTCACATTCAATAAGAACATGGGGGAATGGGAGATGATGGCTGACTTGAGCCAGCTTTCAACAAAAGTTCCAGTCCAGAGGGAGAGATAATAACCAGAAAGAACCCAACAAAGCTGAAGGAGGGGAGCTGAGCTGAGAGAAGAGGTAGATAATTACACATTTTCCCTACTGAGGCAAACTACAACTCCAAGGAAACAAATTTCAGGTATAGAACTCATCCCAAAGAGGATGTGTGTCCATCCCCTCCCCTAAAAGAGTTGCTTGCTTGCTGTAGGATATCTACTAATGAGCAATGAACTGAGGTTCTCTTCCCTCACCCCACAGGAGAGAATTACTGGAAGCTGGGACTCCTTCTCCAGAAAGCCCCTGCTGCGAGCCCAGGAATTCCCTTGTCTGGCAGGAAGTTTGAACAAATATTTTCCCTGCTACCTTTAACTTCCAGTCAAGCCTTCCCAACTGGCCTGGCGGCCTAGAATTCCAACCCCTGCAGAGATTAGAATGTCTGCACTTCTTAGCTAGAACTGGGTATTGCATATACTAGCTTTGCTGTATATGTGAATCCAGTAATAGTACAGAAAGACATAGAGGGAAAGGTGACTGGCCTGGCTCTGAGAAAGGGTATCTCAGCAGCGGGCAGAGGCTTGGGTCTCTGTGCTACAGGTGGAGACTCAGGAACTGCTGAGGAGCATG
>NW_003852398.1:28378944-28383564 GCF_000181295.1 Otolemur garnettii | reverse complement strand
CTATTGCAAGGAGAGTTTGTGAAATCTGCCAGTGAAGATTTTTTTTCTGAGATCGGTGAAATCAACAATTAGGCAGGGTCTAGGAGGTGGGGCACTATGGCAGATGGGATAGTTTAGCTTAGGTCTCCCAGAACAGCAGGTGTAAATGAGTGGGCTAGATGATTCCTGGCAGGGAATATTGGTGTAGACTGGCAATTCGGGGTGTGCAGCAAACTGGCAGATTGCTGGACTCAAAGTGTAACCCTGAGCTGCAGAGACTGACTGAAAAGTCTTTGTGCTGCCACTGCTGAAGCAGTGGTTGCTAGTAGCAACCAGCCCCTCCCCTATGGAAGAGTACAATTTCCAGCTTGAGGGGAAACTAGGAGTTGAGTGGAAAAATTGGTGAAGCTTGGACTCCCGTGCCAAATTTGGAGGGCAGTTAGGGGTGTCATCTGGAACAGGACAGCCTAGGCTAGGTGGCCAGTCAGGAAGCAGACATATTTTGAAATTTCAGAAATGGTGACTGCCATAGGCACCTTTTCCTACTGGCCAGGTGCCGGGATTTGAATCTTACCTGTAGGCAGCCATCCTGCACTCAAAGCTGGTCCAGGACACCCTGCACTTCACGGGGACTGTTGTAGGGAGAATTTGTGAAACCCGCTTGTGAAGATTCCTTTTGAAATCTATGGCATCAACATCTCGCTAGGCACTTAGAGTGCCAAGTGGGTAGCCAGGCAACCATCAAAAAAACAATGTAAACAGAGAATCAGGTATAAGCCTGGGAACCACTCATGGTGCCACCTGGTGTCCAGAAAGTATATTGCAACATAAATATATTCCTACTAAAGTTGATACCTATGTCATACTTATCGTATGTTTTTATATCTATATATGATAATATTTTTGTTGTCAGTACCTTTTTCATTTTTTTCTCTTCTTTCATCCTTTCCTTGTAAGAGTTATTGTTAGTTTATTTTTTATTAGTACTATTTTTTCCCTCTCTTCCTCTTCTTCCCTTCTTATGGTTGCTGAGAGTGCTTACATCAGACTACTAGAGTTTTTTTCTTTTTAAAAATTATTTTGTGATTATTATCATTTTCATTGTTGTTTTTGTTTTGTTTTGTTTTGTATTTTTGTCTGTTTACTTGTTTCTGATTGTCTGTGCATTTGTGTGCTTGTGTGTCTGGTAGCTTTTTTGTCTGTTTATTTGCTTGTTTAGTTTCAACACGTTTTGTATTTTGCTAAGTCTTCGGGTTGGCTATTTTCCCTAACTCCAATTTTCACATTCAATAAGAACATGGGGGAATGGGAGATGATGGCTGACTTGAGCCAGCTTTCAACAAAAGTTCCAGTCCAGAGGGAGAGATAATAACCAGAAAGAACCCAACAAAGCTGAAGGAGGGGAGCTGAGCTGAGAGAAGAGGTAGATAATTACACATTTTCCCTACTGAGGCAAACTACAACTCCAAGGAAACAAATTTCAGGTATAGAACTCATCCCAAAGAGGATGTGTGTCCATCCCCTCCCCCAAGAGAGTTGCTTGCTTGCTGTAGGATATCTACTAATGAGCAATGAACTGAGGTTCTCTTCCCTCACCTCACAGGAGAGAATTACTGGAAGCTGGGACTCCTTCTCCAGAGAGCCCCTGCTGTGAGCCCAGGAATTCCCTTATCTGGCAGGAAGTTTGAACAAATATTTTCCCTGCTACCTTGAACTTCCAGTCAAGCCTTCCCAATTGGCCTGGTGGCCTAGAAGTCCAAACCCTGCAGAGATTAGAATGTCTGCACTTCTTAGCTAGAACTGGGTATTGTATAGATGGAGACAGTCTAGCTTTGCTGTATATGTGAATCCAGTAATAGTACAGAAAGACATAGAGGGAAAGGTGACTGGCCTGGCTCTGAGAAAGGGTATCTCAGCAGCGGGCAGAGGCTTGGGTCTCTGTGCTACAGGTGGAGACTCAGGAACTGCTGAGGAGCATGCACCCAAGTGGAGACACCTCCCACCCAACATCAGCATTAATACAGAGAGAGGAGGAGGCATTGACTTACTTTGACCTGGCAGGCACAAAGCCCTGGCACATTTGCTTATTGGACAGAACTGGGCCACAGATACTGGGTAAACAGAGACTGGTGATGGGGTTACCAGAGATGGGGTTACCAAAGTCCAATGGTGAAGGGTGAGCAAGGTGGGGAAAGAAGCATCAGCCCCCTTGCTCTAAACCTTCTACTGGACAGGCCTTTCTGACTCCTCAGAGCACCAGAGTGAGCCACACTTGAGCTACCAGTAGACTCCTACTATCTATTTGTTGGAGACCTTTTGAGCTCTCCAGCTAGAGAGTGGGTGCTGATTGGGACAATTGGTTTGGAACTCTTAAACTAGACAAATCAACTGAAGACCCTCTAAGGTGGTACTTTGGTTTTTTTGTAGTGGGAAGGTTTGACTTTCCTCTTCCAGGTATTACCTGTGGGGACGAGATGTCTTAGTTGCTTGTGTTTCTCCAAAGCTGAGACTATAACCCAGAGTCACCAATTCACTAGGATTGGACAGAGATCAGCTGAATACAAGACAGAGCCACCTGCCCCCTCTACACAAAGCAGGCCTCTAGAGTCACAGACTATAGTACTATACAGATCCTTTTCAAAATTGTAGAGGAAAAGCTGCAGTCAGCAGTCCCAGTTCTTTGGTGAAGGGCTGGTCGACCACAATGCCAGAAGCCTCCAATCCAATTTCGCCTTACCTGCTCATCTAGTTAAACAGTGAAAAACAAGCATGGGGCAGAATCAGAGGAAAAACCCTGGCAACATGAATAATCAGAACAGTTCATCTCCCCCAAGAAATGACAAACCAGCCAAACCAGAGGACCCCATTCACAAACAGATGGCTGAGATGTCAGAAATCAAATTTAGAATTTTAATGGCAAATAAGATCAACAGAATAGAAGTAAAGTTGGAATTAGAAATCCTAGGAATAATTCAAAAGATGTTTCAAGAATTCAAAGACAAAATCACCAAAGATTTAGACACATTGAGAAACCAAGTTGCAGCCTCCCAAGATATGAGACCTACAGTAGAATCCCTCAGTAACAGAATAGAGAAGGCGAAAGAAAGGATTTCCAATATTGAAGACAAAGCTTTTGAACACTCCCAAATGCTCAAAGAGGAAGAGAATTGGAAAGCAAAAATGGATCATTCTTTCAGAGAGCTCTGGGATAATTCAAAGAAAATTAATATTTGCCTATAGGAATTCCTGAAGGCAACAGGGTTGCTTTGAATGGCACAGAGGCTCTACTTCATGAGATAATGAAGGAGAATTTCCCAGATATGCTGAGAGATTCTGAAATTCAGATAGCAGACCATTTCAGAACCCCATTATGACTCAATCTGAATAAGACATCTCCAAGGCACATTATAATTAACTTTGCCAAAGTTAATATGAAGGAGAAAATTCTACAAGCAGCCAGACTTAAGAAAACAATAACCTACAAGGGGAAGAATATTAGAATGACTGCAGATCTCTCTACTGAAACATTCCAACTAGAAAGGATGGTTATCTACCTTCAACTTCCTAAAACAAAACAATTTTCAACCCAGGGTCCTGTATTCAGCTAAACTGAGTTTCATTTATGATGGAGAAATTAAATACTTTAATGACATTCACATGCTGAAGAAATTTGCAATAACTAAACCAACTCTCCAGGATATTCTCAGGCCCATCCTCCACAATGACCACCACAACACTTTACCACCCAAGTACATTCACCCAGAAAATTCTGATCAAAACCCAGCTTCCACAGTGGCGAAAGGATTAAAAATGTCCACTGGATTTTTGAAAAATTCGACACTGAAAATTTGACCAGGCTTATCCCAATTCTCAATTAATGTGAATGGCTTAAATTGCCCTATAAAGAGGCACAGGTTGGCGGACTGGATACAAAAACTCAGGCCAGATATCTGCTGTATACAAGAATCTCACCTTATATTGAAAGATAAATGTAGACTCAGGGTGAAGGGATGGTCATATGTAATTCAGGAAAATGCCAAACAGAAAAAAGCAGGTGTTGCAATTTTATTCACAGATACAATAGGCTTTAAATGAACAAAAATAAGGAAAGAATGGTCATTTCATATTTGTTAAGGGAAAACTCAACATGATGAAATTTCAATTATTATATTTATGCACCCAAACAGAATGCTTCTCAATTTATAAGAGAGACTCTAACTGAAATGAGCAAGTTGATTACCTCCAGCCGGAGATTTTAACACCCCTTTGGCTGTGTTGAATAGATCCTCCAATAAGACGCTAAGCAAAGAAATTTTAAACTTAAAATTAATCATCCAACAATTGGATTTAACAGACATATACAGAACGTTTCATCCTAACAAAATGAAATACACATTTTTCTCATCAATACATGGAACATCCTCCAAAATTGATCACATCTTAGGTCACAAAGCTAGCCTCAGCGAATTAAAAAAAATAGAAATTATCCCATGTATCACCTTGGACCATCATGGAATAAAAATTGAACTCAGTAAAAACAGGAATCTGCAATCTCACACAAAGACATGGAATCTAAATAATCTTATGCTAATTGACGACATTAAGAAAGAAATTACCAAATTTTTAGAACAAAATGATAAT
>NW_003852398.1:28376471-28377532 GCF_000181295.1 Otolemur garnettii | reverse complement strand
ACAGAAGATATGATCGTATACCTGGAAAACCCCAGAGACTCAACCACAAAACTCCTGGAAGTGATCAAGGAATATAGCAACATCTCAGGCTACAAAATCAATACTCATAAATCAGTAGCATTCATATATGCCAGTAATAGTCAAGCTGAAAAAACATGCATGGACTCTATTCCCTTTATAGTAATGTGAAAGAAAATGAAATATCTGGGAGTATACCTAACAAAGGACATGAAAGATATCTATAACTATGAAACTATGAAAAGAGCTATGAAACTCTGAGAAAAGAAATAGCCAAAGATGTCAACAAATTGAAAAATGTAGCACGCTTATGGCTGGAAGGAATCAACATTGTTAAAATGTTCATACTACCCAAAGCAATGTACAGATTTAATGCAATTCCTATTAAAGCACCTCTGTCATACTTTAAAGATCTTGAAAAACTAGTATTTCATTTTATGTGAAATCAGAAAAAATCTTGAATAGCCAAGACATTACTCAGAAATGAAAACTAATCAGGTGGAATCACGCTACCAGACTTTGGATTATACTATAAATTTACAGTGATCAAAACAGCATAGTATTGGCACAAAAATAGAGAGGTAGATGTATGGAATAGAATTGAGAACCAAGAGATGAACCCAGGCACTTATCATCATTTGATCTTTGATAAGCCTATCAAAAACTAAAATTGGGGGAAAGACTATCTATTTAACAAATGGTGCTGGGAGAATGGGCTGGCAACTTGTAGAAGACTGAAACTGGACCCATACCTTTCACCTCTAACAAAAATTAACTCTCATTGGATAAAAAACTTAAACCTAAGTTTTTTACATGAAAAAATACATGAAACCATAAAGATTTACATGAAAGTACATGAAACCATAAAGATTCTTGGAAAGTCTGCAGAAGAAACACTTGAAGAAATTGGTTTGAGAGAAAACTCTGAGAGACCAATGAGGAAGACCCCAAGGGAAACTGAAAAATTACCAAAAATACATTACTGGCATCTGATCAAACTAAAAAGCTTCTGCACTGCCAAGAACACAGTAAGTAAAGCAAGC
>NW_003852398.1:28372187-28375714 GCF_000181295.1 Otolemur garnettii | reverse complement strand
AGGAGGTATGACAGAGGGAGGGTAAAAGGCAGGACCACACCTATGGAGCATATGACAAGGGTACAAGTCAAATCTGTGAAGTGTAGAACATAGATGTTTTGGTATAATAATCAAGTAAATAAGGTGAAAGCTATGTTGATAGGTTTAGTGTAACCACATCAGATTGTATGAAAAAAAATCAGCACATTATATCTCACATATGCATGAATGTATTCATGATCTATGTGTATTTGACTTAATAAAAAAAATGAACAAAAATGCTTTATAAACTTACCAGAACTAAATCTAGAAAGAAAGAATAAAAGGAATAAAAAAGTCACAAAAATGGAGGAGTTGACAAATGTATAAGTGAAAAATAAAAGTACAACCAAAAAAAAGGTAAAGAAAAAATGCCATATACAAAAATAAAAGAGAAAAAAAGGAAAAAATACCTATGGAAAAAAATTGAAAAAATAAACAAAAAATGTAAATCAATGTGTATATTGTTTTTACATTGATATATATTGCCTGGACGCCAGGTGGTGCTGTGGTATTCAGAGATGGAAAACACATGCCAGATTTTCTGAATATGATAGGGATTGGAAGACATTTTCTAGTTTGGATGGAGGCGGATCTTGTCTTCCTGACTTCTTTGCCCTCAAATGGGTCCTGTTCAAATGGGGCCTCAGCATTCAGTCCCAACAGGACTGGGGCCCAGACTTTCACCACATGTCCTAGGAGGCCTATCAAACTGTACCACTCTGACAGCAAACTAGACCTCTTGGGGGTATTGGGGTACTCAGCTCACCCCGAGGATGGCCACTATAGCTCAGCAGGTGTGCCAGAGCTGGCTGGGCAGTAGGACACCAAGGACTGATCCTGCCATGCAAGCAGTCTTCCTATAATGGTGGCACCCCACCAGCACCAACACCAGCCTGGTGTTTCACCACAGCTGCCAGACACTGTTCTAGTCTTCTTGCCCCTCCAGTAAACAGCCCAGTTCAAAATCAAAATACTGCTGGACAACCCTTTCCCAATACAGAAGTATGGAAAAATCTCTACCAAAAGAGAAAAATTAGAGAGAGAAAAAAAAAAAAAAACAGAAAGAAAGAATAAAAGGGGTAAAAAGTCACAAAAATGGAGGAGTTGACAAATGTATAAGTGAAAAATAAAAGTATACCTCCCCCCAAAAAACTAAAGAAAAAATGTCATACACAAAAATAAGAGAAAAAAAGGAAAAAAATACCTATGGAAAAAAATTGGAAAAATAAGAAAAAAATGTGAAACAATGTGTGTATTGTTTTTACATTGCAATATATTGCCTGGATGCCAGGTGATGCTGTGGTATTCGGAGATTGAGAACACACGCTAGATTTTCTGAATATGATAGGGGTTGGATACAGCTTGGTTTTACTCAACTCCAGAACTCCTCATTGGCTCCTGAAGCCTGCTTCACTATGCCCTCGGATTGAGGTTTCTGTTCAGATTTGCCTAGTTGAGGTGCCTGATGAACACTTGCCTCTGTCTCATGGCATGTAGGTGCCTGGGAGATGAATATAGTTCACCGTCTTGCTCTGTCCCTCTACATTGTCATCTTTTTTAATGATAGCTCATCATATTCCTGAAAGCAATGACACATTCTATCAAGTCTTTGACAAACTGGGTTCTCATCTTCCATCTAAACATGATTACAATCAAAATGTGTTGAACTGATGTTTAAGGATTTGAAAAATAGGAAGGGAAAATGTCATTCAATAGAAGGGCTTCAAATTGGTGCTGGAAAGAGATGCCTTTTGGGATCAGCTTCTCTGTCTGCTCTTTCTTGAGGTCCACAAAATATCTGTCTTTTTTTTTTTTTCACTTTTATTTTAGATTACAGAGTACAGAAATGTTGGTTACAGAGTTTGCATTGCATAGATTGAGTCAAAGTTATAAAAAGGCCCCTCACCTAGGTAGTGTGCACTGTATCCATTATGTGTAAATTTACCCCTTCCCCATTATATCTGCCATATTTTCATCAAGTTATACATCTATTTGTGCATGTAAGTGTTGATCAAATAGTTCCAATTTAGTTTTGAGTGCATGTGATTTTATTTTTTTATTTTTTTATTTTTTTGCTGTTCTTGTGATTTTCTACTTACAAGAATGGTTTCCATTTCCCTCCAGGTTATTCAAAAAGATACTAGCTTGCCATTTTTGTTATGGCTGAGCAGTATTCTGTAGCATGCATATACCATATTTCATTAATTCATTCATGTATTTATGGACACTTGGTTTGTTTCCACATCTATGTGATTGTGAACTATGCTGTTATAAACACTTGAGTGCAGGTTTTCTTTTTCTAAAATGACCCAGTGGGATTGTTGGATCAGATTGTAGGTCTGCTTCAGGTTTTTTGACGTATGTCCATTCAGTTTTCCTCAGAAATTTGTAATCCTATTAAAAATGTTTGAGTTCCTTTCTGCATCCACAAGCTATAGTGGCCATCATCTGTTATTTTGGGATGTTTTAATACAAGTTGTTTTCACTGGAGTTAGGTGATATGTTATTGGAGTTTTGATTTGCATTTCTCAAATGATTAGAGATGATGAGCAATTTTTTTATGAGTATGTTGGCCATCAATATGTTTATTTTGAAAAGGCTCCTTTTGTATCTTTTGCTCATGTTTTAATAGGGTTGTTTGGTTGTTGCTTCCTGGTTTTCTTGTGTTGTTTATTGATTCTTGTTATCAGTCCTTATCAGATGTATATCATGTGAACATTTTCTCCCTTTCTGTAGATTTTCTTTCTTTGATTGTGTCCTTGGCTGTACAGAAGCTTTCAATTTCAACAGGTCTGATTAATAGATTTTTATTGTTGCTATGATTGCTTTTGAGGTCTTCTTCATGAATTCTTTGCTTAGGTCAATATAAGACTTTTTAAATATCATCTAAGATTTTTATAGCTTCCTGCCTTAGGTGTAAGCCTTATATCCAGGGGTCCTCAAACTTTTTAAACAGGGGGCCAGTTCACTGTCCCTCAGGCCATTGGAGGGCTGGACTGCAGGCCCTGGGATGAGTTGGCTGCTAAGCAGGACAGGCAGCAGTGGCAAAAACAGCAGGCGGGATGGATAAATGTCTTAGGGGGGCTGCATGTGGCCCGCGGGCCATAGTTTGAGGATGCCTGCTTTAATCCATCATGATTTAATTTTTGTGAGCGATGAGAGATATGTATCCTGTTATTTATTTTATTTTATTTTACTTTATTTCATTTATTTTGTTGTTTATGATTCAGTGAGGGTACAAAGAATTAGGTTATAGTGATTGCATTAGTTAGATAAAGTCCCTCTTATACTTGTGTCCCACCACCAAGAGGTGTGCCATACACCATGTCCCCCCTCCTCCAACCTTCCCTCTCCCTGCTACCTCATTTCCCTACCCCACCACTTCTATTAGCTCATCTACTTCCTTCATGTTACAATTGAGTACATTGGATTCTTGCTTCTTCCATCTTGTAATGCTTTACTAAGAAGAATGTGTTCCACTTCTATCCTAACAAAGAAAGAAAACT
>NW_003852398.1:28360277-28363509 GCF_000181295.1 Otolemur garnettii | reverse complement strand
ATAAAGATAACATTCTTAGAGATGACATTTAACATTGTCCTACTAAGGAACACTGAGTACTTAGAAGAGAAGGAATGCAATGGAAAGGCCTGATTGAATAAATGTTAGAAGAGCTAAAACATCAACTGGGTGTTGGTGAGGCAACAAAGAAATTGACAAAATTGGGCAGCACTGTAGCTCTAAGGAGTAGGGCACCGGCCCCATATGCCGGAGGTGGTGGGTTCAAACCCAGGCCCAGCCAAAAGAAAAACTGCAAACAACAAACAAACAAACAAAACAAATTGATAAAAGTAAGAAGCCAGCACCAAGCTCAGCTAGAGATTCAAAGAGAAGAGGTGTGTGACAGAGCCCAGAGGCTGGAGTCTATCACATAAAGCTGGAAACAATGCAGACCTTTCCAACAGAACCTGGAGCTTAGACTACTTCCAGAGACTTCTCCCAAACATAGAGGCACAGGGAATCACACAATGTTTTTCCCCTTTCCACCTTCAATCTACTGCCTGGGCCTCTTGGGGGAACAGCCCACCTGGGAACCTGAGAATTGTAACCTACAGTAGTCAGTGTCATGTCCCTTCTCCCATTGCCCCAACACAGAGAAGACCAGAGCAAGGGGAGGGACCCTTTGCTCCTCCTTTTGGACCCCAGAGCAAACAGTCCCAAGACTGTCACAGGCTCTGTCTGAAAATAGACCTGGCAGGCATTCGGGGTAAGGAGACACTTGATTTTTCATTAATGTGTAAGAATGTTTGAGGGAAAGGAATTTGCTCATCTGTTAAGTGTGACTGGGGAGACCAGGTGTGAAGAAAAGAAAATAGATGGGAGTAGACATGAAAACACAGGCCTAATACTGAAGGGTGTTGTTGGCCACACTCAGGAGCTTGAAATCTCTTTTGTAGGGGGTCATTATAGAAGCAGAATATGCCTTGAAAACACAATTCTGTCAACATTGTAGAGAGAATTGAGGGGGATGTGGAGAAAGTTTATAATCTATTCATATAAGATGATGTAGTAAAAGACTTCCTTGGTAGAGGTGTCTGTGAGGGCTACTGATCAGCCCTAGAGTCACTACAAACTGAATTAAAACTAGCATTCTGATGCTATAGACTCCAAACCAATGAAGTTAGTAAGACACTAGACTTGTCAGATAATACTTGGAAAATTCCTTTATATTTTTTAAAATAAAAAATTTCTGGAAATATGCTCAGGTAAAGAATACTTGAAAAAATGGAGATATTTAACTTAGAGTTAGGAGAGAGAGAGAAGCACTTAAAATGCCTGCATGTCTTTATAAAAACAGGTTCTCTAGAGCTTATGATCCAAATGAAAAATTAGTTAGTTATGCCCTTTTGAATGGTGCTGCTAGAAATAAAAATAGGACAAACTGAAAAATCTATTCATTGCTTTAATCATGCCTTTCAGGGGTGACTACATTTTAGGGCATTTAATCTGTTATTCAGTGGAATGGGTTTTAGCCAGGGCCTTGAGAGAATCATCCTCCTCAACTTCACTCTTCTTTATCCTGTGGTTACACCAAGTGTGATAGGGCCTCCTGAAAGGCAGAAGGAGAATAAAAATCAGAGCAGCTTTACATGTAATTAGCATGTTGCAAAAAATATTTACTTCCACTGTCTTATTAGCCAAGCATTTTATTGAAGGAGAAACACTGACTCAGTGTGGTGAAATCTCATCTAAAATCACCATGGTGGTTGGTGGTAAAGTCACAGCTAGAACATATGACTCTGTCATTTAAAAATTCTTTCTGGAAAGGTCACAATTGCACTTTCCTTGAGATTGTAAGACATATAAATTTTAGATGAGCATCATCAATATAGAGGAAATACACCTTTAAAGTGACAATAGGATGGGTTAGGTGTTTAGGGTGACTAAGCCCTCCCCCTTGTCAAATTGATCACTCCAAGCCATACTTACCAGCAGTTTCTTCACAGACTCAGAAGCCTCTGGTCCCAGCTCATTCACGCACTTCCTTAGCCCTTCTACAAGGTGTTCAACAGAAATGCCAAGAGTTTTCAGAAGAAGCTTTAATGGATCCATGAAGGAAAGAACATTGTCCAGAGGAAGCACTTTGTCAACTGGGGCAGGAAGAGGCAAACTATTGAAGAGGAAGGCAGTAGCTGCAGAACAAGAGAGAAAGCAGGTGAAACAGGCACATTCAGTTCCTGCATATGACCTCATCACTTTCCATTCCATCCATCAGCAGCCCCATTCCAGACCCACTCATCTTCATTTCCCATGACAGCCTCCGCCTCTTTCCTCAGCTGTCTGTCTTTCTCACATCATTTGGTGTCTCTTCAAATGTTACCTCCTCAGAGAAGCATGCAATGGCCACTGTATCTGAAATAGCACCACCCATCAGTTACTCTCTGTCTTCTTTTTTCTTACCCTTGTCTGAAGTAGTAACTGATATTTTTATTGCCTTAATTTTTGCATTATGATGTAGGTTTCAAAAGAAGTCAGAATTTATGTTTTATTCACTGCTGCACTCCATGACTAAAACTGATGCTGGCCTGCAGTAAGCACTCCATAGAACCTTGCCATTGAATGGAAAGAAAGGTACTTTGTATGTGGAGATTCATTAGGAGAGATGCCCTGATGAATCTCCATTCAGGGATGAGAATGGACTTCACAGTCTAGGGAGCTGCTCCCAGCCAATTCAGCTTGACACTGCAGAGACAGTTGAACTCAGGCTCTATGCCAGTTAGTGGGGATACATAGACAGATAGCATAGAGAGACCTCACATGCTTCAGTGGACAATAAAGATCTATGTGGCCTGTTGTTTGATAACTCAGTAGACAAAGTTCTATGAAAACACAAAGGAAAGGATGACTAATGCTGTTGTGGGAGGATGTTGCAGGAATCTTCCAAAAGAAATAATATTAGACCTATGTCTGAGATGAACATCTGTAACTTGAAGTAAAAAAGACAGGCAATAATTTAGAAAGAAAATGAAGAAGGCACTAAGATGTTAAGATGAAAGTGTATGCACAGAATGGTGGGTCTTCTGCTCAGAGACACTGTAATGCACTGATCCAGTGGGGTCTTTCCAGGGATGGAACATAAAGAGTATGAGTTGAGTAAATTGAGTGAAAGGAAGAGATTTGGATGTCAAATCAATGAGTTTGGATTTTTTTCTTGTAGGGATTGGGAGCTATCATGGCTTTTCCATGGGACAATTACATTTAGGGCTTTGGCTTTAGAAAGATACCTTTCACA
>NW_003852398.1:28358879-28359648 GCF_000181295.1 Otolemur garnettii | reverse complement strand
AAGTTGTAGCTACTCAGCGACTATCTCCAGGGTGAGCTAACATTTGAATGTTGCTATCTCAGGACAACCAACGTAGTCACCTGGTTAATTGGAGGTGATAGCACGAAATGACTCCACATAGTTTCAAAAGCAAAAGAAATGACTTGTACAGTTAAATTTTGACTCAGGATTAAGGAAAATAAGAAAAACTAATGGTGACCATTGTCCAACTGTGAAAAGTGCTGTTTCACCATCATGTGAGTTAGTCAATTTCCCATCCAGGATGCCTTAGGGATCATTTGTATCTTGGAGTAGAGATTGGGTGGGTGAAATCTGAAATACTTTTTAACGTTTCTATTTTCTGTGATTTTAAAACTTTTTCCAATTTTGTAAGTATGTGCAATTATCATGTGTCAGTTTAGGAGAACATTGAATAAATAAAAACTCTCCTTATCATATTCCACTGTCACTGAGTTTAGGTTTGTTATTTGTGTTCTCATTCATAGAAAGTAGAGAAATATCAGTTTTGGAGGCTACTTACCAGAGTAGCTGCAAATGCTGATCATCACCAGCAGGAAGACGGTTACCAGCTTCATGACAAGTGTCTGTGCTATTTTCCTGTAGCTTAGAATTCAGCCCGAAAACTCAGTGAATCCACCAGGCCAGTGGTTTCGCTTGATACAAAATGCAAAAGTTGCTTTATTGCACATATATTTATACATCCTCTAAAGACTAAACTCCATCAAAGAAGGGCCTAAAGGTCATGTTTTCTCACTAAACTAATTGGAAG
>NW_003852398.1:28352052-28355503 GCF_000181295.1 Otolemur garnettii | reverse complement strand
CGCATGTCTTTATGTGCACCTCACCTCCTTTGGATATGTATCCAGCAGAGAGTATGCGGTAGTTCTGTTTTCAGTTTCCCATACAGGCTGCACTAATGTACATTACCACCAACAGTGTACAAGACTTCCCCTTCCTCCATGTCCTCACTAGCATTTGTTATTGCCTTTTTGAGAAAAGCCGTTTATCTGAGGTGTAATGATATCTCATTGTAGTTTTGATTTGCATATTTCTTATGACTGATGGTTTTGAGCATTTTTTCATATACCTGGTATTCATTTGAATGTATTCTTTTGGGAAATGTTTACTCAGATCATTTGCCCATTTTTTAAATCAGGTTATTTGATATTTTCCTATAGACTTGTTGGAGCTCCTTATGTACTTTGTTAATCCCTTCCCAGAGGGATAGTTTGCAAGTAATGTCATCCATTCTATGGATTGTTTCACTTTGTTAATTGCTTCCCTTGCTGTGAAAAGCATTTTAGCTTGATATGATCTCATTTCTCCCATTCTGCTCTGGTTGTCTGTGTTTTAGGGGTACTACCTAAGAAATCCTTAGAAGTCCAATGTCTGGAAGCATTCCCCCAGTGTTTCATAGTTTCAGATCATAGACTGAAGCTTTTATACATTTTGATTTGCTTCTTGTATATGACAAGAGATAATGGTCTAGTGTCATTCTACTGCATATGAATATCCAATTTTTCCAGCACCATTTATGGAAAAGACTGTCCTTTCCCTACTGCATGTTCTTGGCACCTTAGTCAAAGATAAGTTTGCTACAGATGTGTGGATGTCTTTCTGGATTTTTTATTCTGTTCTCTTGGTCTATGTGTCTATTTTTATGTCATTACCATTTTGTTTTGGTTATTATAGCATTATAATATAATTTTAAGTCAGATAAATGTGATTTCTCCACTTTTGTTCTTTTGTTCAGGATCACTTTGGCTATTTGGGTCTTTTATGGTTTCATATAAATTTTAGGATTAGTTTTTCTAATTTCTGGGAGGAATGTCCTTGGTGTTTTGATGGAGATTGCATTGAATCTGTAGGTTGTTTTGGGTATTATAGACATTTTAACAAAAGTAATTCTTCTAATTCATAAGAATGGAATATCTTTCCATATTTTGTGTGTGTATTCTCCTAAACTTCTTTCCTCAATGTTTGACAATTTTCACTGTAGAAATCTTTCACTTCTTTGGTTATGTTGTTGTCTAGGAATTTTATTTTATGTTCAGCTACTGCAAGTGAGCTTATTTTCTTGGTTCCTCTTTCAAACTGTTTATTATTGGCATATAGAAATGCTACTAATTTTTATATGTTGATTTTGTATCCTGCAACTTTACTGAATTTGTTTATCTGTTCTAAGTGGTTTTTGTGTGTGTGTGTGTGTGTGTGAAGTGTTTACATTTCTATGGGTATAAATCTTAAGATAATTTTACTTCTTCCTTTCCAATTTAGATGCCCTTTATATCTTTCTCTTATCTAATTGTTCTAGCTAGAACTTCCAGTGCTATGTTTAATAACAGGCGAGAGTGGGCCTCCTTGTCTTTTTCCAGATCTTAGAGGAAAGGCTTTCACGTTTTTCCTATTCAGCATGATTCTAACTATGGGTCTGTCAGGTAAATTTTTGATCATGTTGAGGTAAGTTTCTTCCATATTTTTTTTTCACTTTTTACCATGAATTTTCTTGAATGCTTTCTCAGCATCAATTCAAATAATTTTATGATGTATCGCACTGATTTATTAGCATGTGTTAAATCATCTTTGCATCTCTGGGATGAATTGCAGTGGATTATGATAAATAATCTTTTTAAAGTTTTTTAAATTTGGTTTGCTAGTATTTTGTTGAGGATTTATACTCCTATATTCATCAGAGATATCAGCCTATAGTTTTTATTGTTTTCATTGTTATTGTTGTGTCTTTGTTTGGTTTTGTTATCAGAGTAATAGTATGTATAGGTCTTATAGAATGAGTTTGGCAGTATCTTATTCTCGTTTTGGGGGGAATAGTTTAAATAGGATTGGTATGAGTTCTTCAAATGCTTGACAGAATTCAGCAAAGAAGCTATTGAGTCATGGGCTTTTCTTTGATGGGAGGCTTTTTATTACTGCTCCTATCCCCTTACTTATTTTTGGTTTATTCAGGTTTTATATTTATTCCTGGCTCAGTCTTGATAGGTTGCATGTGTCAAAGAATTTATGCCTTGCTTTTAGTTTTTCCAATTTATTGGCATCTACTGTAGTTGCTCTTCATCTCTAATGATCCTTTGAAGTTCAGCAGTATCAGGTGTAATGTCTCCTTTTTCGTCTCTGAGTCGTCTTCTTCTTTTTTTTTTTTTAGTCTGGCTAAAGTTGTGTCTTTGTTTATTTTTTTTTTTAAATTCACTTTCTATTCATTGATCTTTTGTATTGTTTTCTTGATTTCAGTTCAATTTATTTCTACTCCAATCTTAATATTTTTTCTTTTTCCATTAATTTGGGGTTAGGTTTGTTTTTGCTTTTCTGGTTCTTTGTGATGCTTCATTGGGTTGTTTATTTGAACCTTTTCTACTCTTTTGATATAGGCACTTATTGTTATAAACTTTTCCCTTATTTCTGTTTTTGCTGGACTCCATAGGTTTTGATATGTCATAGTTTCATTTCCATTTGTCTTAAAAACAATTTTAGATTTCCCTCTTAATCTCTTAATTAAGGGTTTGAACCTACCACCTCTGGTATATGGGGCCATCACCCTACTCCTTGAGCCACAGGTAACTCACTGGTGATTTAGAAGCATATTGTTTAATTTCCATATATTTATTTTCCCATGGTCTTTTTGTTATTGATTTCTAGTCTTATTCTGTTGTGGTGGGAGAAAACACTTGTTATGAGCTCTTTAAATTTTTGGAGACTTGCCTGTGATATGGTGTATCATATCTTGAGAATGATCCATGAATGGGAAGAAATGTGAATGTGGATCAAGTAGTCTATAAATATCTATTAAGTCCATTTGTTCTATAGTGCAGATTAAGTTCAATGTTTCCTTGTTAATTTTCTGTCTAAATGTTCTGTCCAATGCTGAAAATGGAGTGTTGAGGTCCCAATTAATTATTGAATTGGGGAGTATCTGTATTTCTACCTCTGATAATACTTGCTTTATATATCCTGATGCCTCTGTTTTGGGTTAACATGTATTTAGAATTGTTCTATCCTCTCCTTGCATTGACCTCTTTATTATAATATGATGACCTTCTTTGTCTCCTTCTACAGTTTTTGTATCAAAATCTATATTTTCAGACAGAAGTATTGCTACTCCTGCTCTTTTTGGTATCTAGTTGCATGGAATGTTCTTTTCTACCCCTTTATCTTCAGTGTATATGTGTCTTTGTAGGTAAAGTGTGTTTTTTATAGACAACATGTAGGTAGCTCTTATATTTTTATCCATTCATTCACTCTAAGTCTTTTGATGGGAGG
>NW_003852398.1:28349140-28351420 GCF_000181295.1 Otolemur garnettii | reverse complement strand
CAGGATATATTATTCTGGCATTAAGTTTTTTGTGCTTCAGCACTTTGAATGTGCTATGCCACCCTCTCCTTTTGATTTCCACTGAGAAGCTTTCTGCCAGATGTGCTGGAGCACCTTTCTGTGTTATGTTTTTCTTAAGTCTTACTTCCTTTAGGACCTTATCTTTATCCATACCCTTTACAAGCTTGATTATTAAATATTGTGAGGTAGCTCTATTTGTATTAAAACTACTTGCTCTCATGTGACATTCTTATATCTAAATATAGAGATCTTTCTCTAAGTGTGGAAAGTTCTCTATTATTATTTCTTTAAATAAACTTTCTACCCCAAGCTCTTTCATTACCTTTTCTTTAAGGCCAAAAACTATGAGATTTGCTTTTTATAGGCTATTTTGTAAATCTTATAGGTATGCTTCATTCTTATGTATTCTTTTGTCTTTTGTTTGATTGTTTATTTCCAATGGTGTATTTTTAAATAAACTGTGTTTAAGCTCACTGATTCTCTGATCTGCTTGGTCAATTCTGCTACAGTTTTCAGTTTTTCAGTTGAATTCTTAAAAATTTCTGCATGATATTTTTATTTCAGTCTCTTTGTTAAGTTTCTCAGATAGGCTTTTGAATTTTTTCTCTAGATTATCTTGAAGTTTATCAAGTTGCTTCAGAACAGCTATCTTGAATTCTTTTTCTGAAAGATCACCTATCTTTGTCACTCCAGTTTGCATGTAGCAAAGCCTGCTAGGATTGGGTCGTTCCCTTCAAGGCAGTATGTCTCCTGCTGGCCTAGGTTGGGTCCAGATGCTATTGACAAACTAGGCTGGCACTCAGAGGCCTCAGGAGTCTGATTGGTACTTTACCATGTTGAACTGGTACTGAAGTTACAAAGTTCTCTAAACTCTTCCATTTCCTTTCTTCAAGAGGAAGAAGAGTCCCTGAGCTGTGCTGCCTATAGTTGATGGAGCAGTGACACAAGCACTGGTGTGAACATAGCTGCTGGTGTCTCACAGGGCCCTGTGTATCCTAAGTGCACTCACTGTGAGGCAGCACAGTCACAGGAATTGCCCAAAGACTTCAGCCCTTTGTACCCCAACTGCTTTACAGATTTAGTCCAGGTGCCAGGCTGCTCTTTGCCAGTGGAGGAGTTCCTCTTTTGAGGCTGATCACAGTGCTTCCTCCATGGGCACCAGCAGAATCTCCTTTATGCTGTGTTCCCCTGTGCCAACATGGCCCTGAATTTTGATAGAAAGTCCCATAGTCTTGTCACTCTTCCTCTCACAGGTATAGAGATTATCCCTCCACTAGGCTTACTAACTCAGCATGCTGGGAAAGGATAGGGTGGGCACAGATAATGCAAGACTCTCTTTTCTGCCCTTTCAGTGTCTCTTTCCTTGATGTAACGTTCAAACCAGGGAGGGTCACTCAGCTGATTTTAGGTTCTTCTGAAGGTACTTGTTTGCGTGGATAGTTGTTGAATTAGGTTTTCTTATGGTGGCATGACTGCAAGAGGTTTCTATTTAGCCATCTTGCTCCACCCATTTTTGATTAGACATTTTTCATTTATGGTATTAATCTTATTATACAAATGTTGACATAAATACTACTACTCACTATAAGGTGTACAACCATGAGAAAAGAAAAGCCTTTTCAAGACCCAGTCTTCACAATTTCAGTCACCCAAAATATTCATTTTTGGTAGTCAAATCCCATGTTACCACACAAATGATTATATGCTAGCTACAGAAGAAGTCTCCTTCTATAGCTTCTCTTTTGAAATGAGGGTTCAACCCTCGGGATCAAGGACACCTCTATTCATAAGCACAAGCCCTTGAGTTCTTTGGGGCTTCCAGTTGGCTTGATATTCAAGGAAAAAGATAAGAAAGAATATTGAAGGGGATAAATATGGATCATAGCCCTGCTGGCTCCATCCATACTAATCAGTAAAGGGGACTGCAGATAATTCCAAGGAAATACACCTAGACATAGGCTCCTTAAGGTGCAAGGCTGGGGGTAAAGCCTTGCCCTCTTCTGGCAATGTGATATTGCTAAGAGGATTTAACAAAAGTATGTAGACACAGTATACAACTGTGTTAAACTAAGATTAATACTTAATGTTTCACATGGTATTGATTTCTACAAGTTACTAAGTTGTAACTGTCATTTGTTTATCTTTCTGCTCTTTTACAAACTGCATGAAAGAGACCACATATTTCTGCCATGCACACTCAATACTGCCACTTCTATTTCTTTCTCTGCTAGTTCCTGCCTCTTTTTCTCCTGCATATTT
>NW_003852398.1:28337499-28348052 GCF_000181295.1 Otolemur garnettii | reverse complement strand
TAACCCTCATGCACTCTTGTTTTCACTCCTTTTCCAAAAAATGTTTATTGAGCATTGTTGTGTGCTAGACACTATGTCTGGGATTAGGACTAGAGTAGTAAACCAGACAAGCAAATATCTTGCCCTTCTGGAGTGGATACTGTAGTGAGAGAAACAGACAATAACCAAGCAAACAAAGAAAACAACTAATGGTATGTGCAGAGAAGAAGTAAATAGGATGCTATGATAGGGAATAAGTGGACTGGGGTACAGACAGACCTGAAAAGGGATGATTACTTCCATGCTTCCTGTATTGTGAGTCATTGGGTTACTCTTTTACATATCTTTATTCCATATTTTTGATGCTTTGACATCATGACGTCTTGCTAATCCAGAAAGGACATTTCCTCCCAAGCCTAGCTAATTCCTAGAGATAATAAACAACTCACCTGCAAGCATGCCTTTCCCAAGCAACAAAGTCAAGTCAGGCTAATACCTCCAACCACCTGCATGAATCTCTTACACACTAGGCCTCTATTCTGCTCTAATCACCATAGCATTAGGTACTAGATAACTAGGGGCATCTCCCAAACTCCAGAGCCCACAGAAATTGTTCAAATTAGCCTACCCTAAACCTGCTTACTCCATATCCCCTGTCTTGGAAGCCACAGTAAAGACTTTTGCTGATGTTTTTGCAGGCACCCTTTTCCTTTTGACTAACACTATATGCCTCTATCCCCTGTAGTATGGTATGCTACCTCTAATTTGGATATGTGAGTATGTTCAACTGTCTTTTCAGTTGCAGTCATCTCCTAATTTGTTGGTAAGAATAATAATAAACTCTACATTTTACAACAGCCACCTAGTTTTTTCTTGTGCCTTTGTTATGGCATGGCTACGACATTTCTTTGTAGCATAATGGCTTATTTGCAAGAACTAATTTGTGAACATCTTTAGGGATTGAATTTGGTTCATTTTTGGGTCCCATCACAGAGCCCAACATAGTTGATCCCATTTTAGAAATCATAAATCTGAAGCTGGGAACATAAATTAATTGCCAAGGTCAAGTTATATAATAAATAATGCAGCCAACATTGCAGATTTTTTTTTCCTAATTTGTATCTTGTTACTTTCATTTTTATTATTTTTTAAATTTTGTGTTAATACAAGGGTGCAACAATTAGGTTCTATGATTTGCATTTGTAGGGTAAAGTCCACATTGTAGCTGAGTTCTGTTAGTTTAGAGCTTTCAAAACAGATTCCCTTTCTTTCATCCTTTCTCTTCCTTCCCCCTTTATAACTTCTTGAATTGTATTGTGTTTCTCTCTTATATGGGCCTGTAGTTGTTCGTCTATCAGCTTCAAGTTAGAATTGAGTACATGGGATGTGGTTTTCCATTCTTGAGATATTTTACTGAGGAGAGAGTTCTTCAACTCCATCCAGGTAAATATAAAAGATGTAAAGTCTCCATCTTTTTGTATACCTGAATAGTATTCCATGATATACATACACCATGCTTGTTAATCCATTTATGGGTTGATGGGCATTTTGGTTGTTTCCACATCTTTGTGATTGTGCATTGAGCTGCTGTAAACATTTGGGTGAAAAAGTCCTTATGATAAAATAATTTTTTTCATCTGGTAGGTATTGGTAATGAGATTGCAGGACCATATGGAAGGTGTACTCTTAGCTCTTTGAGGATTCTCCATAATTTCCCCAAAGCTGTATTAGTTTGCAATCCCACAGTGTATAACTGTTCCTTTCTTTTTGCACTCATGCCAGCATCTGCAGCTTTTGATATGGGCTATACTCACTGGGGTTAGGTGATATATCAAGATAATTTTGATTTGCATTTCTCTGATGATTAGGGTCTAAAAGCATTTCTTCGTGTGTTTGTTGCCCAGTTGTCTGTTTTCGTGGGGAAGAATCTTCATGTCTCTTGCCCATTGATTAGTTCGTCAGATTTGTAACATGTGAATAACTTCTGTCATTCTGAAAGATCGTCTGTTTGCTGTGTTGTTGTATTTGTAGCTGTGCAGAAGCTTATCAGCTTGAACAGGTCTCGCTTATTTATTTACATTATTGCTACAATTGCCAATGGTATCAGATTCATAAAATATTACCCCAGGGAGATTTTGTTAAAGAGTTTTCCCACACTTTCCTCTAGAGTATTCATCATTTTGTGTCTTAGATTTAAATTTTATAAAGAGCTTGAGTTACTTTTTTAAGGGATGAGATATAAGAGTATTTTATTACTTTTAAATAATTTATTAATATGCATTTTCTGTAAACATTTGTTAACTATATCACTTCTTAAAGAGAAATGAAACAGAAAGGCAATGAATGTCAGTGTTTTTAATTAATTTGGATGTGCTTTTCAAACATAATTTTTTTAGAATTTGAAGCTGTAATTAACAGGAGTGGAAGTTTAGTTAGCCATTCAACAGGTATTTTTTATGCATGTTTCATCTGCCCAGTTCTAAGAAAATAGCAGTAAGAAAAACAGCAGCAAGAAAAAAACAGTAAAAAGAGAGATAAATTTTGCTTCATTTTAATTATACAAAAAACCCCCAATAATCTATTAGAAGTGAGTCAGTGTGTCCCTTTCTTCTCTGAGAGGGAAATGACAATCATAAAGAGGCCAACCAAATGTAGCTGAAAGATAATGGAAAAGAATTAGCCTGAGATTTCATCTAACACCCTTCCTTCCAGCTGAAAAGGAGACAGGTGCTAGGAAATCACATTGGAGAAGTCAAGGTAGCCTTTATCTTTTCTTGTTTATTTGCCACAAATATAGTCCTAAGGAGCCTAAATCTAAGATTGTGTGAGAGGGGAGAAATAGTCTTAAATTTCTGTTTATAAACACAAAGATATAAAATATAATTAACAATCATAGCTCATTTTATGAACTTCATAAAACTTGGAGAAAAGTAAAAGATTCTGTCTCTAACTCTCCTTTGTATTGATGTAATCCTGGTTAGCAAAAGTCAGTATCTTGCCATTTGCAGATAAATTTAGCCCCTTTCTAAGCAATGCAGGGAAATCCAAATGGAATGTAAGTCTGGGAGTGTGACACACAAGGAATGACAGATAAATTGAGAAGGACTCAAAGCAAAATCTAGAGAGCATCAGAATAAGTGGTAAACTATCAATGCAGGCCAATTTTTTTCAATAAAGTTTCCATGCATTCAAGTTGTTCTTGAATTTGAAGATTGGATAAGCATAGATACAAGAAAAAAAAATAGATTCTATGGGCTTATTTCAGAAAACAGAGGCAATTGAGTGGGCTGAAAAGAGAAATGCATTAGTTTCTTTTGTCTTTCCATGTCTGCCTCTGTTCATGTAAAGCATGTGCCCATGGAAGATTTAAAAAAAAAGTTTGGTTTACAATCACTCAAGCTGAGATTGATTAAATGAAATTTGCACATGATCTGGCAAGATTTGATTAATAGGAAGAAATATGGATTGTTGAGCAGTGTGTGTATGTGGGGACTGGTTATGTAAGTTATGAAGCAGATTAATGTAAAATAAAGCAGAAAGATCTTTTATTATTATTATTTTTATTTATTTATTTATTTTTTATTGAATGGTAACTGTGTACTTTAATGCACTTCTTGGGTAGAGTGTGGTGTTTTCACACACAATCTGAAACACTTTCATCAAACTGGTTAACATAGCCTTCATGTAAGCAGAAAGATCTTTCAGTGCCTAGGAAGATTCTGGGCCCATACACTGTTAATCCAAACCTCTCAGCAACAGTGTGTCCTGCTCCACATGGTACAGTCATCTGGCCCCTTTAGGTGTGGCCCTTTCTAATGTGTGGAACAAGAATGACAGGGATCTGGAACCATTGGCTTATTTCTTCTCTATCTAAGTAATAATGTGGTTAAATATCAAAGTGGCTTTTTGTATCTTTATAAGTCAAATGCCTCAGGAGTTGTTTGGTGTTGGCCCTGACTTGTCATATATGTGTGAGTTCTACATCCTTATAATAAACTGCCAAGCCTCACATTCATCATGTGGGTATTACTCAAAGATGGACATTAAAAGTTTATGGTGCACTTTGCCAAGTTTGAAGTCCTCTGCTATTAATCATATCCACAATTCTAATTGTTTACAATCACTACTATTCTTTTAAATATTACAAAAGTACGGAAGTACACGGTGGCAGAGATCTTTTTACTAAGGCACTATGGTGTCCTAGCAAGCTTCATGTTTGCTCAACACTACCCTCTCCAAATCTTCCTCAAGTTGAGGTTGCTCTTTTGTTCCTTGAGTGCTCTTCTTCCTAGGTTATGATTAATTTCTTATGTTCTGAAGCCAGCTTGCCTAAATTCATGGCCTAGTTTGTCCATTGGGGAAGTTATTTTACTTTTCTGGGCCTCAGTCAGTGGATGAGGTTTTCTAACTATGTCATGACTTAAGAAAAGCTCCCTGAACCTTAGTTTTCTCTTCTACCTCAGTGTCCCATGAACATGGCCTTTCCAACTACTAACATCACAACCTTAAAATGTCAAACTCTTTTAAACCAAATGATAATTCACACATTTTTATTGTGCTTTCTGGTCGTAAAATTATCTTCATTAACTGGGATGTTTAAGCTTCAAAAGACTTTATACTGCTTTTCTAAGTAAGGTTCAGTTAGGTTATACTTATTTTTGTAGCCTTGTTTCATAGTTCAGATTTCAAACTAGCCCTGTAAAGTCCCATGATCTCATTGCCATCTGTGATTTAGCAATCACCTCTTCCATCTTTATAGAGCATTCTCTTATGTGGTTTTCAGAACAATGTCATGAGAGGAGTCCAAAGTACAAGACAGCATGTGAGTTCAATCTATTCTCTCATGAGCACTCCATTACTAGTAGCTATTCTTGTTCTAATTAACATCAAATTTTACTATACTCATGTACTTTTAAATTACTTTATATAATAAAAATATTTATTAGACAAATAATTTTAAAATATTGGTGGGACCACAGCTACGGTGCATCTTACAAGGGTTCATGGAAATTTACTAGGTATAGAATATAAATATCTTCACACAATAACTAAGAAAATGCCATGAAGGCTGTGTTGACCAGTTTGATGAAAGCATTTCAAATTGTATAGCAGTCACTAAATCTGTGTGCCATGAGATAACATGTACCCTCGGGAGGCAGACATGTGAAAAATGGAACTTTGGCTGTGACCTTGAGAAGTAGGATATCAATAACTCCCACATCATCACCATTTGAATAATGGAACATGAGGCACAAATAGGTTAATCACTACTGGAGCCCAGGTGAATGGGGGATGAAACTGGGTGGGACTACTGGGCAAGCTTAACCTCAAACTCCATGGAAGCTAACCAGTTAGGTGCCCTCGCAGTAGCTAAAGGTCTTCTGCTACTTTCTAGCTAAAGTAGCCTGTCTCAGCCAGAAAGTCTCTTGATGGATTCAGTTCCTTCAGAGACTTACAGTATGGAAGCCCTTGGTGGGTCTCACTCTGCTCCCTGTCTTCTGCTCCACAGTCTCTCTGCAGATACCACTGACATGCTGGATTTGAGGCCAGCTGAGTTCTCCTGTGACTATGCTGTGGGAAAGGAAATTTTCTAACCACAATCCCAGCCTGAGATTAGAGTTCAGCCCTCCTGTGTGAGAAAGGGTTTCTTGTGAGTACATCACAATGAGAACCCACAGTACACATCCTCCACTGATCTGCCCTTACAGGTTCCCTTACCTTTCTGTATCAACTAGATTAATCTCAGACCATGCTGGAAAGAAGCATGCACCTCTAGAGTCACCCACAGGCTTCCTGGGCAGGTTTGACCTCTGACCACTTCAATACATGCCTGGCTATAATGGAGACACTGGGCATGCAGTACCAGGGCAAGTCAGCAAGCAGGAATCATGGTTTGAGCTCACCTTGGTCCACTGCTCTTGAAAATACAAAAGGAAATGGAAACTCAAGATGAAGAGACTACAAATTCAATGCAGGAAATGACTAAATAAATAAATGTATTAAAGAAAAACTAAACAGAACTCCTAGAAATGAAAAACTCATTCAAGGGTTTACAAAGTATAGTAGAGAGCTTCAAGAACAGAAATCAGGCACAAGAAGAAAATTCAGAACTTGAAGATAATGTCTTTGTCTAAACAAGTCAGTCAAAGAGAAAGATCAGAGAAACGAGAGAAAAGAACAAAGCATATAAGAAATGTGCAACTATGTAAAGAGGCCAAACATAAGAACCGTAGGCATCCCTGAGGGCAAAGAAGAAAGTTGACAAGGGTTGGATAAATTATTTGAGAAAATTATGGATGAAAATTTCCTAGGAATTGCTAGAAATCTAGATATCCCTGAGTGTTCTCCAAACTTCCTTCCAAAAGGGATGTACTAGCTTGCATTTCCACCAGCAGTGCAGAAGTGTTCCCTTTTCTCCACATCCATGCCAACATCTAAAGTTTTGGGATTTTGTGATGTGGGCTACTCTTACTGGAGTTAGATGGTATCTAAGAGTAGTTTTGGTTTGCATTTCTCTGATGATTAATGAAGAAGAACATTTTTTCATGTGTCAGGGATCTAAATGTTGACCTGCCGTTTGATCCTGCAAATCCTCTTCTAGGTGTATATCCAAAGGACAAAAAATCATTTGGCAATAAAGATATTTGCACCAGATTGTTCATTGCAGCTCAATTCATAATTGCCAAGTCATGGAAGAAGCCCAAGTGCCCATCAACCCATGAATGGTTTAATAAATTGTGGTATGTGGATACCATGGAATACTATGCAGTATTAAAGAAAATGAAGACTTTACCTCTTTTATGTTTACATGGATGGAGCTGGGAAATATTCTTCTTAGTAAAATATCTCAGGAATGAAAAAAATATATATCCAATGGACTCAGTATTACTGTGAAACCTTTTGCAATCACTCACACTTGCATATGAAAAATGAAACACAATTACAGCCTAGGATGAAGGAGGGAAGGGGAGGGAGAGGGGAAGGAAAGGGGGTAGGTTGATAGAGGGAGGGTTAGTAGGTGGCCCACACCTATGGAGCATATTGCAAATACAAGTTGGATTTATCAGGAGTAGAACACAAATGTCTTAATCCTATAAGTGGGTAAATGAGGTGAAGGCTATGTTGGTTAGTAGGATGTAAGCACTCCAATTTGTACAAATAATTAACACATTGAATCCCACAGTGGCATAAATGTATTTATGTTCTATGTATAAATGACTTAATAAAAAAATAAACAAACAAACAACAAAAAAAGAAAAGGTTCAGTTCAAAAAAAAAATAGAAATCTAGATATCCAGGTAATACAAGCCCACAGGATTTCTGTTAGAACCATTATAATGAATGGGCAGTCACCATGGCAAATAATCACTAAGCTGACCAAAATAAACACAAAGAAGGCATTCCTATGAGTATTAAGATGAAAATAGGAGGTAACTTATAAAGGAAAACAGATCAGACTAACTGCTGACTTCTCAACTGAAGCCCTATAAGCCAGAAGGGAGTAGAAACCCATCCCAGCCTCCTAAAACAAAATATTGATTAAGCTAGAATCTCATAGCATACAAAGCTAAGTTCCTTAGCCAGGTATAGTGGTGCAACCTGTATTCCCAGCTACTTGAGAGGCTAAAGCAAGAGGATTGCCCAAGCCCAAAAAGTTGAAATTAGTGTGAGCTATGATACATGGAACTCTACCCAGAGTGACAGAGTGAGAGTCTGTCTTAAAAAAAAAAAAAATTAAAACTAGGTTCTTTTATGAAGGTGAAATAAAGATTTTGTCAGAAAAGCAATCACTAAGAGAATTTGGGAAGACCAAACCTCACCCCTACCGTGTAGGAAGTAATCTGACCTGCATTATATAATGATCAGCATAAGAGACAGAGTCTGGTGTAAAACCTAAAAGTTCAGATATACATATGGTTGATGTCTGCCTCTTGGGTAGATCCTTATTACTTTTCTTTTTCCCCCTAAGATCAGATACTACAGCTCAAGGGGCAAAACAAAGTAATAAAGATCTACCCAACAGGATGTACAGACATCCACCATATGTATGAGTACTTTCAACAAATGAATGGCTTGAACTCCCCACTGAAGAGACAGAGGTTGGAAAAATGGATAAATAATGCAAGCAATGTATCTTCTGTCTCCAGGGGACATATATAACCTACAAGGACTTATTTTTTTTTAATTGTTGGGGATTCATTGAGGGTACAAGAAACCAGGTTACACTGATTGCATTTGTTAGGTAAAGACCCTCTTACAATTGTGTCTTGCCCCCCAAAGTGTGGCACACACCAAGACCCCACTCCCTTGCTCCTTCCTGTCTCTGCTCCTCCTTTCCCCACTCAACCCTCCTTCTTTCTATCTCTGATCTACCCTTCCCCCACCCCTACTGGGTCATTAACTGTCATTAATTGTCTTCCTATCAAAATTGAGTACATAGGATTCATGCTTCTCCATTCTGGTGATGCTTTACTAAGAATAATGTGTTCCACTTCCATCCAGGTTAATACAAAAGCTGTAAAGTCTCCATTTTTTTTGATGGTTGAATAGTATTCCATGGTGTACATATACCACAGCTTGTTAATCCATTCCTGGGTTGGTAGGCATTTAGGCTGTTTCCACATTTTAGTGATTGTAAATTGAGCTGCAATAAACAGTCTTGTGCAATGTCTTTATGATAGAAGGATTTTTTCCTTCTGGGTAGATGCCCAATAATGGGATTTCAACATTCAACATTAAATGGGAGGTCTAGACTGAGTACTTTAAGAGTTCTCCATACTTTCTTCCAAAAAGGTTGTATTAGTTTGCAGTCTTACCAGCAGTGTAAAAGCGTTCCCTTCTCTCCACATCCACACCAGCATCTGCAATTTTGAGATTTTGTGATGTGGACCATTCTTGCTGGGTTTAGATGGTATTTCAGGGTGGTTTTGATTTGCATTTCTCTAATAATTAGGGATGAGGAGAATTTTTTCATATGTTTGTTAGCCATTCAACTGTCTTCTTTAGAGAAGTTTATATTCATCATGTCTCTTGCCCAGTGATGTATGGGATTGTTGGATTTTTTCATGTGGATTAATTTGAGTTCTCTATAGATCCTAGTTATCAAGCTTTTGTCTGATTCAAAATATGCAAATAGTCTTTCCCACTGTGTAAGTTGTCTATTTGCTTTCGTTGTCTCCTTAGCTGTTCAGAAGTTTTTCAGTTTAATTCCATCCCATTTGTTTATTTTTGTTGTTGCAATTGTCACGGCAGTCTTCTTCATGAAGTCTTTCCATAGGCTGATAGCTTCCAGTGTTTTTTCCTATGCTTTCTTAGAGGATTTTTATTGTTTCATACCTTAAATTTAAAATTGATTCCATCTTGAATCAATTTTTGTGAGTGGAAAAAGGTATGGGTCCAGTTTCTGTCTTTTACATGTGTATACCCAGTTCTCCCAGCACCATTTATTGAATAGGGACTCTTTCCCCCAAAGTGTGTTCTTGTTTGGTTTATCGAAGATTAGGTGATTGTAAGATGTTTGGTTCATTTCCTGGTCTTCTATTCTATTACAAATGTCTATGTCTATTTTTGTGCCAGTACCATGCTGTCTTGACCACTATGGCTTTGTAGTACAGCCTACAGTCTGGTATGCTGATGTCTCCCACTTTGTTTTTATTACTAAGAACTGCCTTAGCTATACAGTTTTTTTTCTGGTTCCATACAAAATGCAGAATCATTTTTTCCAAATCTTAAAAGTATGATGTTGATATCTTAAGAGAGATGGCATTAAATAGGTAGATTGCTTTGGGAAGTGTAGACATTTTAACAATGTTGATTCTTCCCAGCCATGAGCATGGCATATTCTTCCATTTGTTAATATCATCTGCTATTTCCTTTTTTAAGATTTTATAATTTTCTTTATAGACGTCCTTCGCCTCCTTTGTTAGGTAAATTCCTAGGTATTTCATTTTCTTTGAAGCTATGGTGAAGGGAGTTGTGTCCATAATTATCCTCTCATTTTGACTGTTATTGGCATATACAAAGGCTACTGACTTGTGGATATTGATTTTATATCCTGAGACATTACTGTATTTTTTTATGACTTCTAGGAGTCTTGTGGTTGAGTTTTTGGGGTTCTCTAAGTATAAGATCATATCGACAGCAAAGAGGGAGAGTTTGACCTTGTCTGCTCTCATTTGGATGCCCTTTATTTCTTTATCTTGCCTGATTGTATTGACTAGAACTGCCAGCACTATGAATAGTAATGGTGACAGAGGACAACCTTGTCTGGTTCCAGTTCTAAGAGGAAAAGCTTTCAGTTTTACTCCATTCAGTAAAATACTAGCTATGGGTTTGTCATAGATAGCTTAGATCAGTTTCATAAATATCCTACATATGCTTATACTTTTCAATATTCGATTAGAAAAGGATGCTGGATTTAATCAAATGCTTTTTTTGCATCTAATTAAAGGATCATATGGTCTTAGCGTCTGGTTCTGTTAATCCAGTGGATAACATTTATGGACTTGCATATGTTAAACCAGCCTTGTATCCCTGGGATGAAACCTACTTGATCATGATGTATGACTTCTTTA
>NW_003852398.1:28318527-28335347 GCF_000181295.1 Otolemur garnettii | reverse complement strand
TGGGGCATTCTTTTTCCCCTTCTGGGATACCTATAATTCATTTGTTTGAATGCTTCATAAAGTCCCATAATTCTGTCAGTGAATGTTCTGCTTTTTCTCTCTTCTCTTCTGCCTCTTTAACTATCTGAGATATCTCAAGAGCTTTGTCTCCTACCTCTGAGATTCTTTCTTCTCTGCATGGTCTAATCTGTTATTGATACTTTTTATTGCATCTTTAAGCTCCTTATTTGACTGCTTCAGTTCCTTCAGCTCTGCAATATCCTTTCGATATTCTCCACATTGTTCATCTTATTTGATTCTCTTTTTGGATTTCTTTTTGGTTATTTTCCACTTTATCAGCAATTTCCTTCCTTTTTTTCATCATCTGTATTCTAATTCCATTTCTGTCATTTCTAACATTTCTTCATGGGTGGAATCCTCTGCATTAGCTACCTCATGGTCCCTTGGGGGGTTGCTCTGGATTGGTTTTTCATGTGGCCAGGTTTTTTCTGCAGGTTCTTCCTCATGAGTGATTTACTGCTTCCTTGCCCCAATTTTCTTTTCACTTCCTCTTTCTCTTTAAGTTACCATGCCTCTGGACTAGAGTTTTGATGAGTCCTTTTGGGACAGGACCAGAAGGATGAGAAGATTGAAGAGCAGGAAGAGAGAAAGGAAAGAAAAAAAAATGAAAAAAGAGAAGGGAGAGGGGATGGATAAAAGGGAATATTGACAAAAAGAAGACAGGCACAGAAAGAGAGAGACAGGAGCAATATAGGTGTATAGTAGGATATTTTGACCCAAACTTAAAAACCCCCAACCTCTCAGGGTGCCAGATTGGGTTGTTCCCTTGAGGTCAGCAGATCTTTGCTAGCCTGTTTGGACACCATACCCCACATCCACCAAGTAGAAATGAAAGACAAAAATGCTATAAATCAAACCGAAACAAGCAAACAGAAAGCTATACAGGATAAAATTGGGGGGAAAACCAAATAATAGGGATAGAAACACTACCAAAAATGAAGTTCGATTATTAAAGAAATGGGGTATGTACATTCTGTGGAGTATACTCAGCCATAACAAAAATGGGGAGCTAGTATTTTTTTGGATAACCTGCAGGGAACAAGAAACCATTCTTCTAAGTGAAACATCACAAACATGGGGAAACAATACTACATGCACTCGCTACTAAATTGAAACTAGTTGATCAACACTTAAGTGTGCACACGAAAGAAAGCTCAATGAAAATATAACAGGTAGATTGGGAAAAGAGAGGATTGGCAAATTTACACATAATGTTACAATGCATACTATCTGGGTGAAGTACCCTTATAACTTTAACTCAATCTGTATAATGCAATCTATTTGACCAAAACATGTGTACTCTGCAATATTTTGAGATTAAAAACAAAACAAAACAAAACCAGCAAGCCTGTGGCCCTTGAGAGAGCAGACAGAGGATTTGATCCTCAAAGGTAACTCTTTCCAGCCTCAACTTGAAGCCCTCCTATTGAATGACATTTTCCCAGGCACAGGTCCCTATTTTTCAAATCCCAAAACCTCAGTTCAACACATTTTCAATGTTCTCATGTTTAGACCGAAGATGAGAGGACCTAGATTATGAAGGACTTGAGAGAATGAATGGGTCATTGCCTTTAGGTACAAGATGAGGTATCATTTACAAAAACACAGTGTTCTTGTTTCATGTATTCTGGAAGCATAAGCCAGAACAAACTGACGGAAGTTTTATAATCCTTCAGGGTTTAAATAAGGAAGGCTTTTCTAGCAACTAAATGTAATCAAAGATGACATTTACTTAGCAGTATAATGATCCCTTTGGCAATCGTGATATTCAATTTATTAGAGGTAAACTGTACAAATCTCTAATGTCCATCCTAGAGTAAGCATTGAAATTCTGAGAAGAAATGGTAAAATCAGTGTCCTAAAAGAGTTAACAGTTATGCTTTCCTTTGTGTTCCATGCACTGTTAACCACACTTCCTTCATAGCTTATCCCTGCGCACTGTGGACATGTGTATGCTTGTCTGCCTTTCTGTGGACTCAAAGTCCCTAGAATGCAGGTCTCAGGGTTCTTTTTCCCACAGTTAACAAATTACCAAACACATAGTAGGTGCTCATAGAGTGAATGACAGGACCAAGAAAAGGCAAGTTTAAAAATTATTCAGGCTTCTAGAGACACATGAAGCAAGTGTCCTTTAATTTTTCTTATGATAGTTCATCATGTACTTGAAGGCAATGACCTATTTCTCCACGTCTTTGATATTTCTAGCTTTCTCCTCTTCAGTCTAAACATAATGAGAATGAAATGTCTTTAACTCAGGTTTCAGGTTAAAAAAAACATGGACCAACTCAAAGGAAAATGTCATTCATGGGGGGGGGGGCATCAGTTCCTTTGCTCTCCCTTGTTGGCCACAAGCTTGCTGTCTTTTAAGGCCACTTTGCTTTCTCAAAGCTTTATTATTTCTCCCAAAATGCCCAAGAGTTTCCAAAAGCAGAGCCAAGGATTCTAGAACAAATGCAGGATGTTGGTGAGCACTCTGCTTGGAAGTGAGAGTCTTTCTATGTCTTCCTAAAAAAGGTACTTATTACATATTGCAGATTTTTTTCCTAGAGCATAAACTACCCCCTATTAAAAATGGTGAACAAGCTTCAATTCTTCATTGATTCAGACAATATTTATTCAATAAAAACAAATTTTTGCTAAGTAGTACTTTGTGGTAAGCATTATTATTTTCTGTGGTAGCCATAAAAATACATAAAACAATATTACAGCCCTAAAGTGGCTTTAAATTTATTAGGGGAATATACACTTGTGCACAAATATACAACTCCAAAAATTATGTTTGTAGGTGTGGAGCAAGATGGCTGACTAGCAACATCTCCGTATTAACCTCTCTTGGCAAGGTAGGGGGACATATAAAACCCTGGCAAGGGAACCTACCTGGTCATCACTCTGGGCACATTGTGGTAGTGGTGTTCTACAGGAGCCAGCGAGGACATCAGCGGCTTAATAAAGACAACACAGAATGCCAGTGCATGTGAACAGGCAAGGACCAGCTGGTCAGCCCTCCCATAGAGGACTGGAGTTGAGAAGTAGCTGTCTTACAGGTTATAGGTTTTCAGCTGGACTGCAAATTGGAACTGCCTTGGAGGTGTTATACAAGTGGGTGGACTTGGTGTCCAGAGGAGGGTTACAATAACTGGTTGCATGGATCTCCCATCAGCTTGGCTGCTAGCTGGTTCACCATTTTGGGAAGATTATGGCTGCTAGCTGGGCAGCCATCATGGGCAGGTTATGTGGGAGAAATGGGTGACAGGGTCCTAGTGCATGGCTTTGTTTGGAGTGTCTGATGAGCTTAGACATCCACTCTTTGGGTGATCTGAATGGCTTCCACACCCTCAGAAATTGTTTTCAGGGTGTATTGTAAGACTTTCTTACTAAGACACAAAGCCTATGGGGACTGAATGGTGATGGCAACCAGGCAATCACCTCACTGAGGGCAACTAAGTTAGAAAGACAGGATCTCCTCAGAAACTAAAGTGTGTGTTCTCCATCTCCTAACACCATAGCACCACATGATATCTAGGCAATTTTTTGTAATATATATATGCATACATATTTAGTTAAACACACACACACACACACAAACACACACACACACATCTTTCTATTGTTTATATACCCTTTACTTTTTTGTTGTTTTTTGGGGGTGGGGTTGTTGTTTGTATTCTTAATTTTTACTTTCTTTAATAGCAAGGGCTCCTCCATTTTTGTTAAGGTATTTCAGCCCCCTTTTATTCTCTCTTTCTCCTTTATTTCTCTCCTTTTTTCACTCTCATTAGAGATTTTTATACTTTGCTCATCTTCCGCCATATATTTCTCAAACTCTAGCTAAGATATCCATTTTTCTTTATCTGCTATAATTGTATATTTAATTTTATCTTTTTTTCCCTCTTCTCTGAGTTCTGGGGGGAGTCATAGCATTGGTCTGGCTGGAAAATCATGGCAGTGATCTGGCTTAAGGTCACAAGCTCACAATCAAAGATGTCCTTCTAGGTTCAGCCTTGGAAAGTTAGTATTGGCAGGTCTCAACTGCCACATATTGCTGAATTTTTCTTACTTTTTAAAAAATTGTTCTCTTCCTATATTTGGAAGAGGCAGAATCTTGCTTTTGTTTAAACTGCTAAGGAGCTCCAGATTTCAAAGGACCTGTCTAGCCTAGCACCTAAAGTCCTAAAGTTGCAAGGGTTGTCCAAAGCAGCCTGCCAAACAGTACCATTTCTCCTGTCACACTTTCTCTTTATATCTTTCTTCTTTTCTCAAATTCTTTTCTTTTGACCTCCTTTTTTCTTATTCTTTCTTTCTTTTTTTTTTCTCTTTATTCTCACTGCTCACTCTTTACCTTTCTCTTCCTTTGGGCCTTATATCAAAAGGCTACTTCAGTACCTAAGCTCTGAGACAAGGTAATTCAAAGTCAAGGAAGCAGTGAGAAGGAAAAAGTGTGAGAAGCAAGTGATGAAGAAGAAAATACACATGAGGAGGATTCAAGAGAGATCTGAGTGCTCAGCCCTGCAGAACCTGGATGCTGTGATCAGGTGATCACAGTGGACAATTAAGTTGGGATCTATTCTATACCTGAAATCTAGAAAGAAGTTATCTATCAGCGGTGTTGTCCATCCCCTAAAACTACGGTGCCACTGATGTTCTGGCAATATATTGCAATACAAATATATTCTTACTATATTCAGAATCTCTAGCCATATATATGTATATTCACACAGACATAAACATATATATATGTATATATATATACACTTTTATGTATATGTGTGTACATATATAATTATTATTTTTCTTTGTTTTTTCTTTCTCTTTTTCTTACTATTGTTAGTGTTTCTTTTTCTTTTTTCTTGTTGTTCTTTCATTTATTCTTTACTCAGGTTTCTTATCTATAGTTATTTAGGGATTTTTGATATTTTGTATTTGTGTTTTGTTCTTTATTTTTTGTATGGTTGGTTCTTTTCTTAACTTTTGTCTTTACTTTCATCAAGAACAAGGGCTTCTGTATTTTTTGGATGTAGTATATAGACTCATTTATTCTCTCTCCGTATTTCACTCCAGTACATTCTCTCTTTGGGCAGACACTCTTCCACCTTTCTCATCTCTCCCACAATAATTACCTCTACAATAGCTAAGATATCCTCTCCTTTTATCTTGTCTTTCTCCTTTCTTTCTTCACTCCACTTCCCTCTCTCTCCTCTATTAGATACAATGGTATTTTTAATTGCCTTTAACTATTCTTATGTTAACATTGTTATTATTTTTAAAATTATTATTGTTATTATTATTATTATTTTTGCAGAGAGCCAGTGTGACACAGCTCTAGCTTGGAAGGTAGGCCATGAAAGGTATCTGACTCAAGGGGGCTAAGAGACCTTTTTGCCTTTGACCCTAGGAAGACAGTATTGGCAAGACCATGTCATAAAATTTTTGTTTTACTCTTACTTAATTTTTCCTTAATGTTTTTCACTTGTGCTCTTTTCTCTCCTTTCTAGTTTTGGTAGAGGAAGATTCTGGCTCTTCTCTGGCTGGTATGTACCACCTGATTTTGAGGAATCCTCCTGGTCCAGCCCCCTCAAAACTCTTGAGATACAAATGTGACCTTAGCACCACCCTGATCAACACCATTTCTTTCATCACTCTCAGCTTCTCTTCATGACCTCCATCTCTCTCCTATTCTCCAAGTTATTTTTTTCCTTTCTTCTGTTATTTTTCCTTCTATGTTTTTTATTTTCCTCTTCTTCTTTTCTTTACTCTTTCCTTTATTTTTACACTTTATTTCTATTCCCACTGTTTCTTCCTCACAGAGCCTACTTTCCCCCTCAATTTGACCTCACACCAAGAGGTCTCTTTTTCACATAAACTATGAGACTAGGTAATTTGGAGCCCTCCATCCAATCTCACCATACCAGCTTTACTAGCCAAGCTATAGAAAATAATCATGGGGTGAAATGAGCAAAAGAACTCTGGAAACATGAATAATCAAAGTAGATCAAGTCTCCAAAGGAAGGATAAGGGAGACATATCAGAAGATGCCATTCACAAAAAAATGGCTGAAATGTCAGAAATAGAATTCATAATGTGGAAGGCAAGTAAGATGGATAGAATGGAGGAAAAGATGGAAGTAGAAATCAAAAGAGTTGTGAAAAAGTTGTCTTAAGAAATTAATGAATTCAAAGACAAAATCATCAAGAATATGGAAATAATGAGAAAGGAGATAGCAGAGCTCAAGAAATGAATAAGTTATTCAAGGAGTTCCACAGTACAGTAGAATTTCCTCAGTAATACAATTGAACAGGCAGAAGAAAGGGAGGGTCTCTGATATTAAAGACAAAGCTTGTCAACGTTCTCAAATGCTCAAAGAGGCAGACAAATGGAAGCACAAACTGATCATTCCCTGATGGAGTTGTGGGACCACTCCAAAAGATCAAACATTTGTCTTATAGGAATTCCTGAAGAAGAAATGGATGGTCCTAAAGGCATAGGATACTCTACCCCAAGATATTTTGGAGGAGAATATTGCAAGCATTGCAAGAGATACAGAAATTCAGATAGTAGATAGTTTGAGAACCCCAGAAAGACTCAATCCAAATAAAGGATCTCATAGACACATTGTAATTAACTTTGCCAAAGTTTATATGAAGGAGAAAATTCTGAAAGCAGGCAGACAAAAGATAAGAATTACCTGTAAAGGGAGAAATATTATTAGAATGACTACAGATCTCTCAGGTGAAACCTTTCAAGCCAGAAGAGGATGGCCATTGACCTTTAAGCTCCTAAAACAAAACATTTTCCAGCCCAGGATTCTGTATCCAACTAAACTGAGCTTCATTTTTGATGGAGAAATCAAATACTTTAATGACATAAACATGTTGAAGGAATTTCCCATAACTAAACCAGCTCTCCAGGGTATTCTCCGACCCATCCTCCATAATAATCATCACAATGGCTTACCACCAATGTAAGCTCATGCAGAAATTATTGACCAGAACCTAACTTCCATAGTGGTGAAAGGATTAAAATATCCACTGATCATTTGAAAACTATGACATCCCAAACACTTCCATGCTCATCAATTCTCTTAATTAATGTGAATGACTTAAATTTCCCTCTAAAGAGGCACAGGATGGCTGACTTGATACATAAACTCAGACCAGATATCTATTATATACAATAGTCTCATCTTACCTTAAAGGAGAAAAACAGACTCAGGGTGAAGGGATGGACATCTTTAATACAGGCAAATGGAAATCTCAAAATGAAGGGGTTGCAATTTTATTGGAAGATATAATAGGCTTTAAACCAACAAAGATAAACAAAGATAAGAATGGTCACTACATATTTGTCAAGGGAAACACTCAACATGAGGAGATTTCAATAATCAATCTTTATGCACCCTACTAGAATGGTCCTCAGTTTATAAAGCAAATTCTAACAGATGTGAACAATTTGATATCTTCCTGTACTATAATAGTTGGAGAGTTTAATACCACTTTGACAATTTTGGATGGATCCTCCAAGAAGAAAGTAAACAAAGAAATATTAGACTTAAACTTGATCTTAGAACAAATGGACTTAACAGATATCTACAGAACATTTTATCCTAATAAAACTGAGTACACATTCTTCTCATTTGTGCATGGACCATCCTCCAATATTGATCATATCTTAAGACACAAGTCTAACTTCAGCAAATTAAAAGAATAGAAATTATTCCTTGTGTCTTTTTAGACTATCAAAGAATAGAAGTTTAACTCAACAGCAACAGGAATCTTCATATTCAGATAAGGTCATGGAAACTAAATAACCTTATGATTAATGATATCTAGGTCAAAGACAAGATTAAGAAGGAAATAACCAAATATTTAGAACAAAATCTTAAAGAAGACACAAATTATCAAAACCTGTGGGATACTATAAAGGGATTTCCCTAAGGGGTAAATTTATTTGTTAGAAGTCATCATCAAGAAACAGAATGACAGTAAGACAACAACTTAACCCGTCATCTGAAGCAAAAGGAAAAGGGAGAATATTCCAACTGCAAACCAAGTAGAAAAAAAGAAATAACCCAAATTAGGGCAGAATAAAATGAAATTGAAAACAGAACAATTATTCAGAAGATAAATGAAACAAAAAGTTGGTTTTTGAAAAGGTCAATAAAATTGATAAACTTTTGCTTAATCTAACCAGAAACATAAAAGTAAAATCTCTATTATTGTCAATCAGATGCTAAAGAAGAAATAACAACAGCCCCCTCAGAAATCCAAAAATTCCTCAATGATTACTACTTAAAACTTTATTCTCTGAAATGTGAAAATCTGGAGGAAATAGACCAATACCCCGAAGCATGCCACCTTTCTAGACTCAGCCAGAAATAATTAGAAATTTTGAATAGACCCATATCAAGCATTGAAACAGCATCAACTATAAAAATCTCCTCAAAAAAGAAAAGTCCAGGACCAGATGGCTTCACATCCAAATTCTATCAAACCTTTAAAGACAAACTAGTACCTATATTACATAACCTCTTCCAAAACATAGAAAAAGAAGGAATCCTCCCCAACACATTCTATGGAGAAAAAATCACACTGATCCCCAAACTAGGTAAGGACCCAACAAAGAAAGAAAACTGTAGACCAATATCATTAGTGAATATCAATGCAAAAATATCCAATAAGATCCTAGCAAATAGAATTCAACAACACATCAAAAATTATACACCTTGATCAGGCTGGTTTTATTTCAGGGTTGGAAGGTTGGGTCAACATACATAAATCTATAAATATAACACATCGCATAAATCAAATAAAAAACAAAGACCATGTGGTTCTCTCAATTGATTCAGAAGCTTTTGATAATATGCAACATCTTTTCATGATAAAACACTTACAGTGGCCCAGTTCCAGTGATCTAAGTCAAGTGTCCCAGTCAACACAAGTCTCAAGTAGGGGAGAGTTGTAGTAGGGAGTTCAAGAGGTCTCTGGCAACTGTACAGTAGGGATCTTATGGCAGCTCAAGTATGACTCGCTCCAGTGTTCTGTGGGGTCAGAAGGACCTACCCAGCAAATAAAATATTCTAGGGAGGTTAAGGCCTCCTATCCCACCTTGTACCTTCATCATACCCAGTCACTGGAGACCCTGCAAGGCTGTGACCCAGTTGCCCAATAAGCGAATGTGGCAGGGCTTTGTGTTTGCCAGAATTGAAGTAGAGCCAATGCCAGCTCCACTCAGTTACTGCTCTTTGCTCCCCACCAGCAAAGGGAGAAGAGGCTTGACTATCTCAGGCACTCAGTGACAGCTGGAGAATGTTCCACGTGAAGACAATTTAGGCCTGAGAAAATCCAGATAGCATCAGAGATTCTCCCTCAACCACCAGTTAATTTGCCCAAATAAAGAGATCCAAACCTATTGACCTGATCAGTACCCACTCTCTGGTTGGAAAGATCACAAGGTCTCCAGCAACTAGATAATAGGAGTCTACTGGTGGTACAACTGTGGCTTGCTCTGATGCTCTGAGGAGTCAGAAAGGCCCGTTCAGTAGATGATTTGGAGTAAGGAGGCTGATGTCTCTTTCCCCTCCTTACTCACCCTGTGCTGCCGGACTCTGGTAACCTCAGTCTCTGGTAACCCCACTACCAATCTATGTTAACCCAGACTCTGTAACCCAGTCCTGTCCAATAGGCGAGTGAGTCGGGGTTTTGTGCCTGCCAGAGTCCAATTAATGTCAATGCCTTCTCCACTCAGTGACCACTCTTTGTCACCAGCCAGCAGAGATAGTTGAAGCCTATCTGCCTCAGTCACTCAATGGGAGCTGGAGAATATTCCGCCTGGGCTCAATCTAAACCTGGAATTTGTTTTCTTGAAGTCGTGGTTTGCCTTGGTGGGGAAGACGTGCTTTTATCTATCTCTTCTCTCAGCTCAGCTCCCCACCTTCAGCTTCGTTGGGTTCTTCTGGCAGTTGTCTCTCCCCCTGAACTGGAGTTTATGTTGAAAGCTAGCTCCAGTTAGCTCTTGTCCCCTGTTTCTCCAGATTCTTATTGAATGTGAAAATTGAAGATAGGGAATGTAGTCAACCCGAGGATTTAGCAAAGTACAAAACACATTGAAACCAAGCATACAAACAGATTAAAATGCTACCAGACACACAAGCACACCAATGCCCAGACACTCAGAAACAAGTAAACAAACAGACAAAAAAGAAAAAAAAAAACAAAAGACAAACCAACCAACAAACAGAAGAAAAAAAAGATAGTAGTAATAAAAGATAACCACAAAAATGGTGGTCATAAAATAATATGGAGAAAACAAAAAGCAAAACAAACAAACAAGGAAGAAAGAAAATCAAAAAAGAAAAAGAAAAAAAAGAAAAGAAAAGGAGGGCACCATTAAGAAAAATACTGTTCTTTTGAGTATATACAAACAACCCCCTTTATAAATGAGGTGGGGTTCCAGTTTAATGGGAATAGTTATACTGCAATATACTTTCTAGACAGCAAGTGGCGGTGTGAGTGGTTCCCAGGCTAAAAAAAAAAAAAAAAAAAAAAAAAAAAAAAAATAGAAAAGGGTTGGGTGGTCTTTGTTGGGTCTTTGCTGGCAGGCTGCACAGATTCTCCCTACAACAGTTCCTGTAAAGTGCAGGGCATCCTGGATCAGCTTCAGATGCCAGATGGCTGGCTGAAAGTGAGATTAAGCTCTCTCCCTAAACTAGAGTTTATGTTGAAAACTAGCTCCAGTCAGCTCTCATTCCCAGTTCCTCGATATTCTTATTGAATGTGAAAATTGGAGTTAGGGAATATAGCCAACCCACAGATTTAGCAAAGTACAAAACACATTGAAACCAAGTGAACAAATAAACAGACTAAAATGCTACCAGACACACAAGCGCACCTTTGCCCAGACAATCAGAAACAAGTAAACAAACAGACAAAAAAAGAAAACAAAACAAAAGACAAGCAAACAAAAAAAAATAGTAATAATAAAAAACCCCCCACAAAAATGGTAGTCATAAAATGATAGAAAAAACAAAAAGCAAAAAAATCAAAAAAAAGGAAAAAAGGAAGGAAAAGGAGGGCACCACTAAGAAAAATACTGTTCTTTTGAATATATACAAATAAACCCCTTTATAAATGCAGTGGGGTTCCAGTTTAATGGAAATATAACTATGCTGCAATATACTTTCTAGACAGCAGGTGGCGCTGTGAGTGGTTACCAGGCTAAAACCAAAAAAAAAAGAAAAGAAAAGAAAGGGGGTCTTTGCTGGCAGGATGCACAGAGTCTCCCTATAGCAGATCTCACAAAGTGTTGGTAGTCCTGGATTAGCTTCAGATGCCAGGTGGCTGGCTGCAGGTCAGATTGAGCCCTCCGTA
Organism: Otolemur garnettii; assembly: GCF_000181295.1. Classification (NCBI taxonomy): domain Eukaryota; kingdom Metazoa; phylum Chordata; class Mammalia; order Primates; family Galagidae; genus Otolemur; species Otolemur garnettii. The sequence continues at coordinate 28,323,924 of NW_003852398.1, read as the reverse complement.
CTTCTGGGAGAGGTGTTATGGAGACACCCTTTTTGGAGTTTTACAATACATCTGGTTCCTGGCTGGCCACCCACTCCTATCTGTCCTCAAAACTTGGCACACAAGTCCACACTTCATCAGATTTTTCACTCAACTCCTAGTTTCCCCGCAAAGAGGAAATTGTTGTGATCTGTGCAAAAAGAATGCTTTTTGCACCCTCTGTGTTCAGTCTGTTTCTGCCGGGTGAGGGGCTGGTTACCTCTAGTTCCAGCCATGGTGTGGTGGCACGCACAAAAGACTTTTCAGTGTTTGTAGGAAGGGAACCGATTCCCCATGTGGGTCGCCGGGTCAGTGCGGCTTCATACAGACTCCCAAAATTATAGGATGGATCGATTCCTAAGCAGAGTCCCTTCACCTCAAGTTTCAGTCCAGTTGCCTGGATCCTTGATGCCCCAAACTGAGTCCAAATGGCTCCCCTTTGTAGCTGCCAAATTCTGCTCGGGAACCCACGCTTCACCACACTCTCCACGAAACACCCAAACTCCCCATGAATTGGGCACAGAAGTCCTTCGTGGGAGAGTGATTGGTTTCTGCCTGTCAGGGTGCCAGCCACAGACCTGGCATTGCCAGTCGCAGCTGCCACAGGTGGCAGCTGGCGCTATTTCAGCTGCTGCCCTGAGTTTTTTCTGGCAGACACCATAGATCTGGACTACACTTTCAATCCAACAATTCACTTCCTTGCTGCACACTCTGCGCTGCTTGTCCATGCCAGCACTTCACCCGGGAAAAGATCCAGCCCCCTAACTCTCACCTGAAACCACCAGGAAAGTTGACCCAGGGATGCATCCCCTCTGCCATTTGCTCTGCCTCCCTCCACATTTATTTTATAAAGAACATTTGACATAATATCAGAGAACTCAATGGAGATGCTCCACAGAAGAATAAAATAAAATAGAGTCTGGAGACATAGATGATGGAACTAGAAATGTGGGAAAGACTAAGAAAATATTATATAACATGGGAAGCATAAATTCATTAATAAAATATAACAAGTTTGGCTAAGACTGGTAGGACCAGAAGCCAGAATCAGCTTCAGTGGTTTTTTTTTTTTTTTAGTTTCCTTCATGTACTCTCTCTGTTGGTCCGGTTTTTCCATATTTCTGTTATATTCCTTATTTGAATGTGGTTACCTTGTTGCTTGATCCCCTCCATGCCCAGATATTACAGAGCATGTTTTCTTTTCTCCTAGTAAACACTTACATTTCTCATCAGAAATGCTTCCCTGTCTCCTGTTTGTACATTTAATTAATCATTGCAGGAGGGGATCAGTGCAAGGGAGAAGAGCAAAGCTGCTGGAGAAAGGGACATAGAAATCTACCAGGGAAGAAAGCTGGATGGGAGGTGTCTAACTCAGATGCTCTCCAATGCCAATGGCTTGCCCCTTTAAGAAAAGTTAATATACGAGCAGTTCCAGAAGTCTCCTATAAATGAAATATACAGTCAAAAAAGTTGATTTCAATAAACAGTAAGGGAAAAGGTACCTTAGTTAGTCTCAAGTTTAACATGAACCAACATATGGCAGCAATAGTAATAGTTAACGTGTATTGGGCCTTTAGTATAATTGTCTGTTCTATGAGCTTTACATGCATCAGTCTCTTTATTCCTCATGACAACCCCATGATGTAGGTACAGGTCAACAGACTCTAATATATAATCTCAAACCCACAGTAATGTGAAACCTGGATGCTTTTGTTTAATTTTGTAAATCTTTTAATCATAAAATATGGCAAGAGATGACTTCAGGATATCTTTTTCTGTACATGATATGTTTTGCTGAAAAATCACTAGAAGATTAGAGGGTGTGGCCTCTGATACTACTGAGATTCCTGTTCTGCAACATATGAATTTGTGAAATTTTCTAAATTTTTAAATAAATATGTGAATTCCAAAACTGCTCTGGCTGTGGGGTTTTGAAGAAAAGACAATGAAAATTGAGGGTTAAGAATGTGAGGTTTGGGTTAAAGTCACAGAGGAAGAGATTTGAACTAAGGTCTTCAGTTCTCAAAAGACTGGATTTCGATTACTATGTACCATGTTCAAGAAGTTATTATCTTAACATATGGTACCAGAATTTATCTTAGGGGAATTACTGTCTTTGTTTGGAAAATATCCTGGAAAGAACTTAGTAGATGTGGTATGTCTATCTGGTTCTGCTATAGAGAAGGAAAGGAAGTAATTGTTTGGTTCCTGAGAAAATATTCCTAAGTTAGGCTATTGATTGGCAAGAAAGCCAACAAATCCTTCCAGGTAAGAGTAGTTATAAAAGCTCTTATGTTTTTAAAATATTGATTGTCTGTAGTGTGATACAATTTCATCCACCATTTCTTTGCAGTCTTATTAAAGTCTACTATGCCCAGTAATGCATAGAGTGAGTGACTTTTCCCCATTTTATCAGGTGCCATGAGTCTGTGGTTCTCGACCTTTCTAATACCACAACCATTGAATATAGTTCCTCATGTTGTGGTGACCCCCAACCATAAAATTATTTTCATGCACCTGTATTTGTACAGGGTGCATGTGATGGTTTTAGGCGACCCCTGTAAAAGGGACCCACAGGTTGACTACTGCTGCATTAGACCAAACAATATATCTGGAAATAAAAGGAAAGGTCATGACATACAGGTGGTTAGTCTAGCAAAAGAAACAAATAAGAAAAATAAAAAAATTTTCCAGATCTTTAAGGTATGACAGAGGTACTTTAATAGGGATTGCAGAAAATGGAACACTTCTGCACTGCTGGTGGGAATGCAAGCTAGTATATTCCTTTAGAAAGAAGTTTGGAGAACACTCAGGAATCTAAATGTAGACCTGCTCTTTGATCCTGCAATTCTTCTACTAGGTGTCTATCCAAAAGACCAAAAATCACTTTGCAACAAAGATATATGCACCAGATTATTCATTGTAGCTCAATTCATAATTGCCAAGTCTTGGAAGAAGGCCAAGTGCCCACTGACCCATGAATGGATCAAAATATTGTGGTATATGTATACCACAGAATACTATGCAGCATTAATAAAAGATGGAGACTTTACCTCTTTTATGTTTACATGGATGGAACTGGAAAATATTCTTCTTAGTAAAGTATCTTAGGAATGGAAATGAAAATAGCTAATGGTCTCAGTACTACTATAAAACCAATTTATAATCACTCACACTTTCATATGAGAGATGAATCACAGCTATAGCCCAGGATGAAGGAGGGAAGGGGAGGGGGATAGAAAGGGAGGGTGGTGGCTTGATAGAAGGAGGGTGAATGGTGGGACCACACCTATGAAGCATATTGCAAGGGTACAAGTCAAATCTATAAAGTATTGAAAACAAATGTCTTAACACTGTGATTAAGTAAATGAGGTAAAAGCTATGTTCATTAGTAGGATGTAAGTACTCCAATTTGTACAAATAATCAACACCTTCAATCCCACAAAGGCATAAATGTATTCACGATCTATGTATGTATGACTTAATAAAAAAATTATTTAGAAAAGTAAAAGAAAAAAATAGATTCTCCGTGTAATGCTATTATTATAGATAGACACAAACATCAGGGCAGAGTTTTCATAGATGAACAAAGAACCCTTTCTGCATTATTTTAACTATGTATCTGTGGGGATAGCCAAAGCAGGTAAGACCATATTCACATGGTATTGAAAAGTGCTTTGTTAATAACTATTATTTGTAAATATGCTACTAAGATTTCCAGTGCTGGAAATTTCCCTCTTTAGTTCTCTAGTTCCTTTGATCTTTCTAAGTAGATGTTTTGTTTAAAAATGTTGTAACATTTAAATTTCATGTTCACTTTATGGCTCTCCTGTATGACCATCTCAAGCTCTCTTCCTTCTTTATTATCCAACACTAAATATGTTAATCTCTTACCTTTTACATGTTGCATACTGGAAGACTCTATACAGGGTTTATGGCATAATTTTCTTCCACTTTGTCACTGATCACAGGAAGTAAGAGTTTTGAACCTACAAAAAGACATATTAAGGATGTGCCTGATAGCTGTCTTCACAACTCTGCATTTGAAGTATGTTATTTCCCATCGAAAGACCCTTTTTAACCTCACATACACTTCTATCAACACTCCCAATTTCTACTTCCTTTAGAGCAAAACTTAATGAAATGGAGGCTATTGTCTGTCTCCATTTCCTCAGCTTATTTTCCTTTCTGACGCACTTTAAATGACATTAATATATGTCTTCCACCAACCCCTAACACAAAGCGAATGTAGATAACTGTTTATAGGATAAAAAGGTACATCAGTTATAATACCTGTCTGTGCTAAAGAATGTTGAGGTAGAAGCCCTTCCCCATGTGGTTTAGCCCAGATGAATGGACATGGAGAGGGTTAGCAAAGGAGAGAACTGAGAAGGGAAACTTACCACCATCTCATGAGGGAAAGAAAAATAAAACATGTAGTTAAAATTTACATGGTGAGGAAAGTAAAAGTATAATAGAGCAGGAAGGTAGTTAAGGGGATTTTAAACACCATTACTACAATTTTACTGCCTGCAGTAAGAGATGAGGTTGAGAACTCTGCAGACGACTGTGCAGGTAAAACTATCCTGGAATCACCTTCTAGGCCAACCCTTTAACAAGCACAAAGAGAAAATGGCCTCATTCTGAGGAAGAAAAATTGGAAACAATGTCAGATGAGAAGTACTTGATGGACTGGGTTCTGTCAAAAAAGAGAAAACTTAGAGAGGATAAGAGTTATTATTATTACTTTTAATATTATTTAATTATTTTTACTTAAAAAGTTTCCAAATCTTTATAGCAGTTTTTAATGTGTCTGTGGGTATGGTAGAAAGCAAATCCATAACCTTGAAATAGTCACAGGTGATAACCTGAGACTTCCCAATGGTTTTCATGCCTTCATTGTCATTCAGGAGATAATGGAACAATATGAACATATTCAATTCCTAAATATCATGCAATCACTTAAATAGTCTGTAATAGTCAGCTTTATTAAACAAGTTTTATGAAGTCAAATGTGATAAAGTTATCACTGTGGCTCATTTTGAATGGTATTTTCTGCTTCATTTGGATTTTCAACACCAAGAAGGTATGGTGCCCCTCATAATAGAAACTGTTCCAATTTAGGAATATGTTCTACTGACATCCATTGAGGAGTCTCAAGGGAAACCTCGTCAGGCTATGGAATTGGGGAAGTCCTGGTATCTACAGGTTTTTCTGCTACTCCTAGAGCTTATAAAAGACTAAAGATCCTTTTAAAAGCAGTCTCAGCTGCTTGCAGTTGCAATGCCTTCTGCAAGTTTTGATCTCTAAATATAGTCAGTCTCCCTTTGTTGAAATAACATTAATCTTTGTGATACTGTTTCTTTGTGTCTTTAAGAA
>NW_003852398.1:28312788-28317642 GCF_000181295.1 Otolemur garnettii | reverse complement strand
TGCTGCAGTTTCTCTACTTATAAAAGGGATATAGCAATTTTGCAGTCATTAAAATGATGAAAATAAAATATCACAGAGAGTAGTACATAGAAAATTTTGAAAAATTTTAGAAATAGTGCTTTTAGTGATAGTGATGAGGATGATATAATAAATATTCTTATTAGCAATGACTTTACAAACTGCCATGAGAAATAAAAAAATTGGAAAATTATCACTAATTGAATCAAGACCCATAGATACAACGTTTTGACATGATGGAAACCATAACAGCCAGGTGGAGAGTAAGCTGTGGAATAAAAAGAAGATGCTGTTGAAGAAAAGTCGTGGAGTTTCCTCGAATAATGAAAAATGAGATTGAAGAGTTAAGATGCAGCTGTGTCAGAGGGCTTCAGTGGCGGACTGACTAAATAGACTTGGTGTCTAGTGTTGGTCATTTTTCTTGCTAGTGCACAGCATGTGAAACATTCCCAAGCCAGCAGGTATTGTCAGCATCCATGATGGCAGCTCTTGTAAGTTTTGTCATAATTCTTTATCCAGGAGACTAATTAGTTCTTAAACTGGAGATGAGCAGGTCATAATATGTTTCTTGAGTTTTAAAAATATTATATGGATAAATATGTACCCAGGGAGGTCGAGGAGAAAAGGGAGACATTTGTACAAGGCGAGGCAATGTAAACATATTAAATATTGCTAACAGCACAGGAGCAGGGCTGCTCAGTCAACACACTGCCAATACCCCAAGACAGACAATATTTATTCGGTTAAGACTCTGATCATATGAAGCCTAAATATGTGATCTTTTGTTCCAATCCATGGATGAAGGATGATATCACTATTAGCTAGCCATTATAATTTCAGGAGAAATGGAGAATAATATTTTTGCAAAATATTCATTTATAATGTCTAGGTTTATGCTCTCAACAAATGTATACATAATAATAATGCAATTTGGTAGTTGAGAGAATCGATTTACCGCGAGTTATGTAACAACAGCTGAAGTGGCAGATTTGTACTTTGGGCCAGGATGCCTCACCCTGGTTTTGTTTACTACCTTCAACTTGCTGTCTCCAAAGAACCATTTGCCATCACAATTTTAGGACCAGTTTTCAACTAGAACTATATCTTAGTATTGATGAAATTAAAAAATAGAAGACTTTGAGGTCCACAGGATAGCACTGTAGCAAAATGTTTTTCAAACCGCACATCAGGATTGGTGAACTATGAGAAAGAACAGAAGAAAAAGCAAAAAGTACCAAGAATCATCACCTATAATAAGACTATATTGTGTCTCCTAAGAATCGTGTTTTCTGTTCATATGTATACATAAACTAGGCCATACAAGAAATTATTTTTTACTCCTGATTCACAGTCAAAATGTTTAAAAATCACTGTTTGGTAGAAAATGCCAAAGGTTTGGCATCAGGCAGTCTGAATTCTGAATGCTTTCCTTTCTGCTTCTCTTATCTAAAGAGTTCCTGCAACAAAACCCCAGCCAACTCCCTTCTCCCTATGCTGCTTATCAGATTCAAGGAAAAGAATCCTCTTCTCAAATATTAATCTTCCTTAACAGTGGCTATTGGAACTTTCTTACTGGCAACAACACTCCTATTTAAATAATGATTTCAGATACAAAGTAGAAAACTTCATTCCCTCATCCAATGTCTGTCAATGCTAAGACTAAAGTCTAAGGACAGAAATCACACCCATTTCCCTAGCACTCAGTTAAGAGCCTTTAAGTAGCGGGAACTGAATGAATATTTAGAGTATGCCAATAAGTACATGAATAAGATGCTGAGTTTAACCAATGAATTACCAGTCAAATGAGAGACATTGGAAACAGAAATGAATAAGGGATAACCCATGGTCTTCAAGAAAATTAGAGAAATAACCAATGTTACTTGGGAAATGAACAAGGAGGAAACTGGTGAGGAAGAATAAAGCAAGAGAGGGAGGAGGAGACCAAATCTCACAGAGCCTAGCCTTCCTGAGGATTCTGAGCAATGCAAAAATGGAGAAAACACCACCACATCTGCACTCTATAAAGGTCCCCTCACTGAGTATATTGCATATTTTTTCCTCCATTCTTGAGACACTTTACTCAGGAGGATATGTTCCAGATCCCTCCATGTAACCATAACAGAGTTAAAAGCTGAGGTGAAAGCTATGTCGATTGGTTTAATGTAACCACGTTAGATTGTATTAAAAAAAAAATCAGCACATTGTTCCCCACATATGCATGAATGTATTCATGGTCTGTATTCATGATCTATGTGTATTGGACAGCAGCTTTGAGATAAAAAACAACACATGTTGGGAAATCATCTGAAGGAAACCTCAGACCCCCAGGGGGAAATGATGGTAGCATCTCAGATATGACAGTTGAAGGTGATGAGAATTGAGGTTATCTTGGATGTAGACCCAAGAAGAAAACTTGGTAACAAAATAAGTGTGGAAGATGGTGTTTGGAAAGGGGAAGAAGTGTTAGGGAGGATACTGAGGTTTCAGCTTACACATTTTAGAAAAAAAGGAAAGAAGTAGTGGGGAGAACAAAGATAAAAATATTGTGATGAATGTTCTGGACAGTAGGATTTGATGTACTAGGTTTGAGGTGCCCATAGGATATCCAGATGAAGATGTCAACAAGGCACTTACTGTCTGCAAAGCTTTTTCTTTTGGTCAAAACCAAGGTCCTTACTGTGGCCTGCATGGCACTTCACAGTCTAGGCCCTTCCTGCTCCATTTATCTCATCTCTCCTTTCTCTCTCTGTCATTTCATCCAGGCATACTGTCGTTCTGGATGTTTCTCAAGCATATCAAGTCAGCTTCTGCCTCAAACCCTTTTCACTTGCCAGTCTCTCTGTAGTGAAGGCATATTCTGGATATTCATATAGTTTAATTCATCACTTTTTCCACGTCTCTGTTTGAATGTCACCTGATGAGTAGGAACTTCTCTGAAAACTCTATGATAAATATTTCCCAAATCTTCCAGCTATCTGTCTTGTCCATTCTTTTCTCCATGATTTTCATCATAGTATGGTATATTTTCTACCATTTTATCTATTTGTTTGTTTGTTTGCTTATTCAAAACTGAGTTACCATGGGTGGAGGTTACTCACAGCAACCTCGAACTTCTGAGTTGAAGCAATCTTCTTACCTCAGCCTCCTGAGTAGGTGGTACTACGAGTGCTTACCACAATGCCTGGCTATCTTTTTTTTAAGTAAATGCAGAGTCTTGCTCTTGCTCAGTATGGTCTCAAACTCCTGAGCTGAGGTGATCCACCTGCCTGAGCATCTCAGAGTGCCTGGATTACAGGCATGAGCCAGTCACTCAGACTATTTTCTACCACTTATTTTTTTGTTGTCTGTCTCCCTCAACTAAGATGATACAGAAGCACCATGAAGACACAGACTTTGAAATTTTTATTCATGGATTGGTCCCAAGTGAAGATAAATTCTTGTCAAGGCCTGGGAAGAGGCTGAGATTTCACCCTAACAGTTAGCCTGCCACAGTAGAATGGATGCTGGCAGAAGATACAGACTCCTTATTCTGTTTCCCAGGCCCCTATTGCCACAGGATTTTGTGAAGGGCACCCAGTGACACCTACACAGAAAGCACAGTATGTTACAGGAAAAGGAGGCCAAGCTTTAAAAATCTCAAATATTTTTAAAAGGCGAGTAAACTCACCTGAACTTGCCCTGGAAAAAGATAACATCTATAATGTACTAGACTTTAAGCAAACCTACCTGTTGCTCCAGAAGAACAAACTATTTTATTTTTCAAGATTATTTCTTATGTAAACACCCTTGAAAAGAGAGTCTGAACCAAAGGCAGTGTCTCTACTCACATTACTCACAAGACATGCAAAAAATAAGAAATTATAGAGAATTGTCTCCTAGTATCATATGGTAGACACACAATACAGAGATCAACCCTTTGAGTTAGGTACTATTATTATGCCAATTTTCAGATTAATAAATCGAAGCACTGCAAAAGTAAACCAACTTTCCAAGAGCAGACAGATACTGAGTAGCTCCAGCAATCACATGCTAGCTCCACAGTACCCACTTCAGGGTTTGAGTCCTCCCTCCCTCCCTCTAACCTGACCCTCCATCAGCCACTTTAGGCTTTCTGATTGGTAATAGAAAACCAGAGAGAAGAGAAAAAAGAATTAGAGGAAAAGGCTGGAATAAAGGAATACAGAATGGAGATGCTCTATTAACTATCCATAGCCACCCAGCTAACCAGAACTGTACAGTAGAAACTAGCTTTGAGTTGACCTTACAGATGAGGAAACTGGGGCTCAAGGAGGGAAAGGGCCTTCTCATAACTACACAGGGAGTTAGGGATCAAACGAACTAACCACTGCAATGATCTTCCTGATAGAATCTTACCCTTGCATATTTCAGCCTCTCCTGGCTCCCTTCACCTTTCTTATTCCAGGTCTCCTAGCCAGGAGGCCCAGCTGTGACACAGAGTTAATCAATTACCCAGGAGACCTGTCACAAGGCACAGTGGGTGGGGCCTTGTTGCCATCTGCTTATAAGACCCAGGGTTCTAAAGAGTGGTGGGCAGTTCTGTGCAGGTTTCAACTGACCTCTGGGCACAGAACTTCAGCCATGAAGGTAACGAGCACCTTTCTTCTCACTGTCTTGGTCCTGTTGAGTTTACAAATATCTGGTAGGTACCTTTGCTTCTTTTTCAAATGTGAGTAAAGATGTTTTTGACCTATTGCTTTGCTGAGCACATTACTTTCTGAACTTTAGATATAGCTCATCATTGGCAGATCTTTTAGTTCCCATTCTCAATGAAATAAATTCAATAGATGAGAATTACAGAAAGAGGAGTTTTTTTTT
>NW_003852398.1:28308081-28311807 GCF_000181295.1 Otolemur garnettii | reverse complement strand
GTACTAATCCATACAAACAGATGTCGCTGTGAGCATCTGTCATCCAGTTTTTGACTCCACTAAAATCCAATGGGACCCCAACAACATCAGGTTCTGAACATGCTGGGGCATCTTCACCAAACCCATAAAGGCCTCACTACTTTTCACCACATTCAGATAAAAAGAATTACCTGCTTAGCTAGATCACCTCAGCAACTGTTGATAGTAAAATTAAATCTCACTTTTTTCCTTTGGGTGCTATCAGATTTATTTCCTTTCTCTCTAATGAATTTATCAACAGTTGCCATTTGCTACTTACTGTCAGCAAGTCCTGCTATAATCAGGGAGATGGAGAATGACTATTTTAACTCTGTAAGTTCGTAAGATATAAACTGGTCTTACACTCAGTGGAATGCAACTGTGTGAAACAGCTCTTTGAAAAACTGATGATGAGTTGGCAAAGGAGCTTCATTTTTTTAAATGACATGAATTAAATTTTGCATCAGAAGATCTGGATATTGGTTATAAAATGGTAAATGTTTCATAGCTAGTTACATAAAGTACTCATACTTCTACCTGTAAATTGGTATAAAGCTCCTTATACCTCACTAATTGTGATATCAAAAGTCTAGTAACTAACTGATGTGAGAATGTTAGGGAATATTCAAAAGATATTTGCACAGTGCCTAATACATTTCAAGACATAAGTACGTATTTTCCATTTTCAAGGAAAGGGATGAACTTTTCTGAAATAGCAAATCAAGATGCTTTGGTCATACTCAAATTTTTGCTGAATTTGTTTCAAGGTTTCAGCAGGTAAGGAGTAGTTGAAAACAAGTCAGACATCCTCGAAAGAGGACAGAAATCAGAAGGGTTGAGACTTGCAGGGGCCAGCAGAGAAGTCACATCCTTCATTCAAAGCAGGGAACTCTGAATAAGAATAGATCTGGCTCCTCTCATGGGGACCTAACTTGACATGTCTGATTTATGTCTTGCAGGAAGCCTTGAAGGTTGATCCCGAGGAAGAAAAGTAAAGAGAAATTTGTAATTTCTTATTTCTCAGGCTTGAGCTGTTTGATCCAACCAAAGCACAGTCTGTCACCTTTCACCTGAAGTTAAGATGAGACGTATGAATGCTAGAGAGGCTTAACCTATGAAATACAAATAGATAGCTGTTTCCCGCCGTGGGCTTATACTGAAGGAAAAACTCAGTGATGAACAGACAAGTTCTATGTACATGTATAATGCTTGCTTTGAAGGTGTTTGTTTTTTCCCCTTGTTATTGGTATGTTTTTAATATTTATACTAGTCCTAGCTGTAGGACAAGTCTTTGGGGTGGGAGCTTTCTCAAGTCCATTCCAAGGAGCCCTTCCTCCTTAAAGCCAGTTTGATGATGTTGCCATGCAGTTCTCATAGTCATCATGGTGCAGCTCTGAAAGTAATAAACTGGTTACTCCCTCTAGAAAGGCATTCTAAATCTAACTTTTCCATGTTTTCCTTTGTTTAAAACAGTGGTTCTCAACCTTCCTCATGCCATGGCCCTTTAATACAGTTCCTGTGGACCAAAACCCACAGGTTGGGAACCACTGGTTTAAAAGGTAATTTCAGTAAGTTTTGAGACCAAAGGAAGAAGGGTTCCCTTCTCATCACATTTATATCTAGAAGGAGGAAGCTGATAAACCAAAAGTTCATGCATTAATACATTATAACATTGAGATAAATTATGAAGAAGTTTTCGAGGCTGAGCTCAGTGGCTCATGCCTGCAATCCTAACAGTTTGGGAAGCCAAGACAGGATCTTTTGAGTTCAGGACTACTAGTTTGCAGTGAACTTTGATGAGGCCACTGAACTCCAGAACCTGTCATTAAAAAATAATAATAATTGAAATAAAAAAGGTTGTTGTGCCATTAAAGATAAGTATGTGTTCACAAAACCCATCTGGTGTGCCGAGCAGAATGAAGATGTTAAGAGCTAAAGCTTAGGAACTAGAATTACTAAGTGTGTATTCAGAATTCAGGAATTACCTGGGTGTATGACCATAGATTATTTCAGCACTTCATGCCTTATTATCTTCACCCAGAGAAGAGTATAATAATTATAACAAGTTTGTAGGAGAGTTGTGAGGTTTAAATAGAGTAATATTTAAGAAGCACATAACACAGTGCCTAGCCTAGAACAGTCATCTGATGATAATTAACTGTTACTAGAATAGAGTGTGAAGATGCCAAGAATGCAAGATGCCTAGTACGTTTACATGCCTCAGAGTAGACCATGTGGGGTCTGCAGTGTGAGAGGAAGAACATGCCCCAAGGTGTGGCTGACCTGAGCAGAGACAGCACCTGCAGTGATTGTGAACTTGAACACTATCTCATTAGTCTTATGCAAACCTCACAACAACAGTATGAGTTAGGTGGGAAACTGATTATTTTATTTCCATTTTGCTGATGTAGTGACTGAGTTTCAGTGAGGTCAAAGAACTTCCACTGTCAAATAACCTGGAAATAGGAGAGTCATTACTTAAAACCAGGTTTTCTGACTCTAGATCTGGGATTCTTTCTCTTGGAACATGCAACGATATTCTCCTAGCCACAGTCATGCCCTAGGAAATTTAAAATTAATTTGGAGATTTTGTTATAAACTTCAGAGAATGGACAATAATGAAAAGTGATTCCATTTAATTCTATTTCTAGCCTAACTGTCGGAAACAAGTTGGATGCCCGATGACATGGCAACCTGTCTGTGGAACTGATGGACGTACTTATTTCAATGAATGCATGTTATGTGAGAGAAATGAGTATGTATACACTCGAATTTTTAAAATGTATTTTATGTTAGTTGGCTTCACATTTTTATATGTCTATCCCTCTAAATCTCCAAACTGCTGATAACATGAACTTTACTCCTACGAAAACAAAATATTTACATTTTGTTTTTCCTCCTCTTTATCTATCTCGTGTGATAATCTGTTTTTGAAAAGTGACTTGTATAACAAAATACTACATTTCTTATAGGAAAACACTAGATAGTTTGAGTTTTTTAGGAATCTCATACACACAAAATATCCTTAACTTTAAAAAGATAATTCTTGGTGATAAGTGTAATTGTGCTTCCTAAAGCCTTCCAATATCAAATATAAACTGTAAGGACTGAATGGGCTGAAATGCATTTTTGCAACATTTTTGTTTGTTGATATAGATATAGAGTTGGCCTCCATAAAGCTTCATTTCTGAAGTGCCCTTAAGTCGGTGATTACATTTAGGTCCCACAGAAGAATAGACTCAGCACAGGTTTTTGGTCTCCCTCAGCAACTGAGCACTCATGTGGGTCAAGCATTATGTCTACCTCCACTACCCTCACTGAGCTTATGACCAAGAGAAAAGGGACATGAGCACGTACAAGATTTTTTTGTAAGTTAAAGCAAATGTGAGAAAATGAGGTGTAAGTAAATTGCAGCAGGAATAAAACAACATACAGATTTCTTCTTATTGAAAAGGGCCAAGAAGGATTCAGGAAAACCATGCTATTTAAATGCAGTTCTGAATTTTGGCAGCATTGAAGGAGCATTCTGGGCAGTGCCTGTAGCTCAGTGGGTGGGGCACTGGCCACATACATCAAGGCTGGCGGGTTCAAATGCTGCCCAGGACAGCTAAAACAATGACAACTGCAACAACAACAAAAAATAACCAGGCATTGTGGTGGGCACCTGTATGTAGTCCTAGCTACTTGGGTGGCTGAGGCAAAATAATC
>NW_003852398.1:28294913-28307965 GCF_000181295.1 Otolemur garnettii | reverse complement strand
AAAAAAACATTCAGGTTAAATAAAGGTGTGAAATGAGGAAAACTAATAAAAGAACTTTTACAAGTGACCTCACGTATTCTGGGATTGACTTTATATGAAAGACATTGACTCAGGCTCAAATGACTGCATACACTTCCATTATTCCACTGCGTAAATTCAGTTCCATATTACACAAACACTCATGTTGGTTTGTTTTAAACAACTTCAGAAAATTCTCGGAGTTTAGCAAATTGTGGAAATAGGTCCGCAGGCCAAGAGGTCTAACATTCTGGAGTTTTATATCCAACAACATTTAGTGTTCTGCTTTGTGGTGACCCTCTTTCCATAATTAAGTATTTGTAATCACTTGTTAATTTTCTCATGAACTGTGTTGTCATTGTGTCCAAACCTCATATTTCCATCCAAGGGGAGGAGAAAGCAAGAGAACATCTTTGAGAGTTGAGAAATTTTCCAGTGCCAAGACCAAAAGATCAAATATATAATTTATCTGTGTCTTCTTAGGAAATAAGTACTGGTAATTCACATGTATAGATCAGCATTGTCCAGTAGAATTTTCTGTAGTGACAAAAACGTTCTATGTCTGTTGTGTCCAGTATTTAGTCTCTAGCTACCATATAATAGCTACTAGCACTGATGTGGCTAGTCCAACTGAAAAACTGAATACTTAACTTTTATTTAATTTTAACTAATTTAAATTTAAGTAGCTATATGTGGATAGTGAACAAATTAATCCATACTGTGCATCATAGCTATAGACAATCAACTCTTCTTTACTCTCTTAAGAAGTTTGACTTATTATGCTAGCTTTTTTGGAAATCACTATTATGGGCATAATACTAAAAGCATTAAAAACTCTTAAGCTGAACATCAACAACATCCAGATAAATGCATATATAAAAATTTATTGGAGCCAGATATCCTCTGTGATAGAGAAATAGAATGTTTCTAAGTCAGTATATTCAGGGAAAGTATGATTAGAAAAATGAGAGATCTGGAAGTTGTCTTTTTAAGGTACAATTATTGGAATTAGAATATTTGGTTGATCTTATTTTTTAATTTCTTTTATTAAATTTCAGAATATTGAAAGGTACAAATGTTTTCTTTACTCACTTTGCTTTTGTACCATTTGGGTCAAAGTTATACATTTGCCCATGGAAATATTTGGCTTAGAGAAGAGAAAACTGGTCTGGGAAAGTAGATGTGGGGCCAGCAGAGAGGTGTCTATATGGAGGAGGGGAGAACTAGCAGGGCTAAAGATATGTTTTACTTTTGCATGACCTCACAGATTTGAATCCCCAAAACTCTAAGAAAGATCATCAATCAATTAGAAGGTCTTGCAATAACCCAGGGAACTAACATGGAAACTAGGAGGTGAGGGCTGGGGCATTAGGAGCAGAAGAAGCAACAATGGATTGAAGATTAATTTTAGGGGTTCACTATAGCACCTGACTAGATCCATAATTT
Source organism: Otolemur garnettii (assembly GCF_000181295.1). Taxonomy (NCBI): domain Eukaryota; kingdom Metazoa; phylum Chordata; class Mammalia; order Primates; family Galagidae; genus Otolemur; species Otolemur garnettii. The sequence goes on along the minus strand of NW_003852398.1, from coordinate 28,306,501 downwards.
GTGTAGGGACAGGTATCTTTCCTTTGTGTTGCATGCTAAGTGTATGGGAGTGTAATCAATAACTTTTTGTTGAATAAATGACTAAGTAAATGAATAAGAGAAAGACAGAAGTGGGAATACATCATAAACCTCTCTATTATAAGTGAAGGTGTTTTTCTTCCATAGTCACTCTTTTGTCAGTAAAATTTAAGCTCTTGGCTCGGTGCCTGTGGCTCAAGTGGCTAAGGTGCCAGCCACATACACCTAAGGTGGCGGGTTTGAATCCAGCCTGGGCCCGCCAAACAACAATGACAGCTGCAACCAAAAAACGGCCAGGCGTTGCGGTGGTCATCTGTGGTCCCAGCTACTTGGGAGGCAGAGGCAAGAGACTGGCTTGAGCCCAGGAGTTGGAGGTTGCTGTGAGCTGTGAAGCCATGGTACTCTATCCAGGGGGACAGCTTGAGGCTCTGTCTCAAAAACAAAAACAAAAACAAAAACATGTATATATATATATATATATATATATATTTACGCTCTTTTTTTTTCTCCAATCTCTACTACAGTCGGTTCGAAATTAATGTCCGAGTCAGAAAAGATGAAAAGTGCTGAGAATCAAGATCTGACACTCATAAGGTCACTGCAATGCCTAGCTGGACTTGTTGCTGAATAAATGCATCTGAATCCTTCTTCTTGTTCTTATAAACTTTTTCTTCAAATGTGTGTTTGATTAGCTCAGGGATGGGGCTCTGGGTAAGACTCTGAATGGACTAATATTTCCAAAATGCAGAATTTTCATAATTTCAGACAACTTCCCTCACAATATCTCTTCTCCCCACCTTCCTCCCATTCTGAGACCTCTTTCTTGCAGATAGTAAGTGACAGGACACAGTTGATCATGTGTAATTGTGAAGAAAATAGGACTACCATTTTAAAGAATAACTGAAAAATTCTCAATCCAGAAGCATGTTACTCTTCACATTTAGCTGATTGAAATTAGGGTTCTTTGAGATTGAATTGAGTATCTGTTGTGCCTGGTGCAGATATACCTACATGAGCATAGAGCTGTCTGTCTGGTGGAAAAGAATTTAGAACTTGTGATTTTCCAGAAGTTAGACAGTGGGTTAGACATAGTCTTCTCATGGATTCTCACAGTCTACTCCCTGTCTTGTGAGTAAATTTAGAAAAGTGAAATCAGCTGACTAATATCACCAGCAAACAAAGCTGTAGAGTGAGACTTTTCATTCACGGCTGCCTTTAAGTCCAAACTACAATCACCTCACATAGCTTAACCTCACTGTTTCTTCTATAGGAACTTAGAGAACATCTTTATATTGAAAGAACCATTAAAAAAGATGGAGACTTTACATCTTTTGATTTACCCAGATGGGGTTGAAGAACATTCTCCTTAGTAAAGTATCTGAAGAATGGAAAAAACAAGCATCCCATGTAATCAATACTAATTTGAAACTAGTAGAAACTAGTAGATGAACAACCCCAGGCCCATGTGACAAAGAAAACACAATTAAATTCAAGAAAGGAGGAGAAGTGGAGGAAGGAGGTCAGTAAGCTCTCATCTAATGGATATGTTGTAGGGATATATGGTACACTGCCTCAGTGAAGGATTCAAACACAAGGTGGACTTTTTCTAATGAACATAAACAGTGCAAACGAATATTATGTACCCTTATATTAACCTGAAATAAAAACGCATGTGCATTTGTATTCAAGGTCCAAAAATAAGGCAGAAGGTCCATTATTTCAAGGTCCAGAAATAAAGAAGTGCCTCCAAAGAAAAAAATCTCTGAATGCTAAAAAACAAAACAAAATAACAACATTAAAAAAAACATAAAAAAAAAAAACAAGGAAAAGCAGTTTGAATATTGGAGCTCATGGAGAACTAACAGACTGAGAATATAGAGACAGGTATCAGGCTAATCGGTCCTGTGACGCATCAAATTTTCTGATTTATAGCAGGAAATAGATCATCCGTTGAACTAGAATAACCTACCAAGGAGATTCCACACTTGCAAAACACCCTTATCTGACACTCTAAATGTAGGTTATTTTCTTGTGTTAGTCACAAAGTACATGTCATGAAGTTTCAATCTGACCACTAGAGGATGCTGTGGTCTGTAAAGCGACTCAGCTGAGCCAGAGCCTTAGCTCTGGGCAAATACCAGGATATCAGGAGTTAGGAGCGCAAGATGGTTTCTAGCAACTGATGGTGATGCCAAAGGACACTTGAAGGGCACCTCTAATATCAAGAAAAATTTCACAGCAGATGGAATTTAAATCATTGTATGCTACAAATTGTCTTGCCTAATTGGATCATTCTAGAAATCTGGAGAGAAGAGGCTTGGAGATGATGAGCAGAGGCAGACCATAACCCAGACTGTCTCCCTTAAATACTTCTACTTTCTCTTTGACCCATAAGAAAACATGAAGATGACTATGTTCGTGTATGGTTGTTATATTTTAAAAGAGATGGTTTACCAACTGGGATGGATTTAGAGGAAGATAAGTAACATGTTGATAAGAATCAGCAACTTTGCCTGTGATGAGTCATTGAAAGATGTAAGAAAATGTGTGAAAGGAAAACCCTTTGAATGTAGTGGGTCTTTTGAAAGAATTTAAGTGATAAGAATGTTAACACCATAAAAGCAGAAAGTTTGTGCTTTGTTAATGTTGTATTACCAGCTCAAAGATAGTATCTAACACCTAGAAGGTGCACCCTGAATATTTTTGCTACATGAATGAAGGGAGAAGGTGAATGAAAATGTTCTGGTTGCCCCTAAAGGATAGAATTTACACTAATTGAGTGAAGATTAAAAATATACTAATGTTGGCTCAGTAGGAAAATGTACACTATAATGTTTAAGATCAGAGGCTCAGATTTAGAGAGCCTGGGCTTGAAGCTGGCCCTGCTCCTATCTAGCCTGTACCCTGGGAGAAGTAACAAAATTCTCAAATCTCAGTTTCCTCTGACGTTGAGTTAATGATAAAAATTCCCTCATAGAGCAATGAGCATAATGCCAGCATATATTAACTGTTCAAGAAATATTTTAGCTAATATTAGTTTTGTCATTATCTTGTAACTCTTTGAGGTCACTAAATTAATTTCTCCTGGTACATACAAACTTCTCTGACAGGAACTTACTTCTTCATATAACAGTTCATTGCATTATCAAATTATCAGGGATTTTATGGAAGATATTCCCCAACTCGATACAGGATTGGACTAAAGTCTCTACGCTTTGAACTGTAAAAACTTTCCACTTCCAGAATTATAAACCATACCTCCAAGGAAAATCCAAAGAGTAGTGACTGAGAACCATTTTGTGCACAGAGAAGGGTTTTGTAGTCCTAGGAAGGAATCATGTGATAAACATAGCCTACATTATTAGGTCCCCATCTCTGGATAAAGAAAAGACTTATCACTCTCTAAATGCAAGACCATAGTACTATAGGATATTCCAAGAGGGCAGTCAAAGGATTAATATATTCTTTATAGTTTCTGTTATTGGTTTCAGAGTATTTGAAACATTTGGCTATCTGAAGAAAACAGTATATTTCAAAAGATTTTTCCTTTGCCCCATTAGAGAAGTAAATTTGTATGGAATTAAACATTTTGTTAAAAATGAATCACATTAATGTTCCTGAGGAATAAGAACATGAAAAATATTGACACTTTATTTCTATTTAAAGGATAATTGGCCAAATTTATTCTTTAAAAAACATTAGGTTATTCCAACTGTTTAGAAGTAGGACATATTTGCTTAAGTAAGGGGGCAATTAATAAGAATGTACAAAGCTATTATTTTTGTAATTTCCAGTACTGCCAACAACATCCTTTGTTTTCTTTTATTGTTTAAAAAGTAGATAACTTTTAATTAAAAATATGGGACATATAGATAATAAAACAATGTTCTCAAGAAAAAAAGGAATAATATAGATTTTTGCTTTTAAACAAATCAAAAGTCACTAAACAGGGGTGTAAAATGGCTGATGGAAACAGCCACCAAACTTGCCATTCCTAAAGATATTGGGGCAAGTTCCAGGCAACTACCTTTATTTGAACTACTTTTCATAGAAATAGCAGCATGAAAGTGCAGAGAGGCAATTAGGAACACTCAGAGTGAAGAAAAAAAAAAAAAAAGGAAAGAAAGAAAAAAGAAAAAAAGAGAGAGAAGGAAGTGGAAACTCCTGGGAAGTAGGTGAAAAGGAGTCAACAATTCTGGGGTCTCCTCAGGGAACAGTGGAGCACTGAAGCACTGCATTCACTCTGCTGGTGTGGGGCAAGTTAAGCCTTGGGCTGCTGATGGGTCTGAGTGAGATCCAACTAAAATCTGTTCAAAACTACAGAACTAGTTGCCAGGCACAGTGGGAATCAGATAGCAGGTGAAGCCAGGCTCAGCTTTGGGTAAACCACACTGGTCCTCCACTACGGTGGGAATGGGGGATTGGCTCAACTGGTGGGTGCCATTAGCTACCCTGGTAACTTGAAATCAAGCCTTTCCCCGTAGAGCATAAAGGGAGATGAACAAGAGAATAGATGGGAGTGGGGCACAGCAGGTCTTGAACTGTGAGACAACAGACTGGGGCCTCCCTACAGGCATGTCCTAAAAGGGGTGTGGCAGGCCCTATTTCTCCTTTCTCAGAGCCTCTGTGAATGACAACTGCCAGCCAGAGCTAGCACCCCAGTGGCCTTGAAGCCTACAGAGTGGCCAGCAGTAGAGAACTGCTGTTTTACCTCTAACAGGTCCATGAAGGGGTGAGATGAACTCTGCAAAACCCAGGTACTCTGCAACTGACACTGGCCCAATAGAATTGAAATTTCACTGGCCTGCAGAGCAGCTAACTTCCTCTTTGCTTCTGATGGGTCTGGGAAGGGGGGTGGTGAACTCTGCTTCCCCAGAGCCTCTGAAACTGATACTGGCCTGCTGATTCTGGCAGACAAACAGAATTAAAATTGTCTGACCATAAGGTGGAACAAGGAGCTGCCACTTATTCTAGCAAAGCCTAGAAGGGGAATAAAGACTCTGCATTCTGTGGATAACAGTGCCCACAGCTGTCCTAGAGCCTGCTGAACAGCACTTAAGCTGGCAGACTGGAATGCCGTTAGCTTGGTCCAGACTTCACCGTCCAGGCCCTTACTACTTCCTGTAAACTAGGTAATAAAACCCAAATGGAATGGCTCTTACCTTTAATTTACAGAAACCTTAACCTTTTACCTTAGAGGTTAAAAAAAAGTTTTGTAATTCTCTTTATAGAGACCTTTCATGTCTTTGTTAGATATATTCCCAGGTATTTCATCTTCTTGAGTACTATTGTAAAAAGAATAGTCTTTGATTTTATTCTTGATTTGACAATTGTTGGCATATACGAAGGCTACTGATTTGTTTATATTGATTTTGTATCCTGAGACTCTAATGTATTTTTTGACCACTTCAAAGAGCTTTGTGACATATCACTATAAAGAAAATGATGAAAGTTTGAGAAAGGAAATAGCAAAAGATGTCAAAAATGGAAGAACATACCATTCTCATGGCTGGGAAGAATTAACATCATCAAAATGTTTGTACTGCCCAAAGCAATCTATAGATTTAAAGCAATCCCCATCAAAGCACCAACGTCATACTTTAAAGAACTTAAAAAAATACTACTTTGATTCATATGGAACCAGAAAAAAGCCTGAATAGCAAGTATAGTTCTTAGAAATAGAAACAAATATGGAGGTATCATGTTGCCAGATTTCAGATTATACTACAAGTCTATGGTGATCAAAACAGCATAGTATTGGCACAAAAATAGAGAGGAAGATCTATGTAATAGGATAGAGACTTTAGAGATTAACCCTGACACGTATAGTCATTTCATCTTCCATAGCCTAACAAAGATATTCACTGGAGAAAAGAACCTTTATTTAACAAATGGTGCTGAGAGAACTGGTTATCCACATGTAGAAAGCTGAAACTGGACCAACATCTCTCACCAGTGACAAAGATTGATTCTCACTTGATAAAATATTTAAATTTAAGATATGAAACAATAAAAATTCTAGAAGAGAGTGTGGGGAAAACACTTGAAGATATTGTCCTGGGGAATAATTATACAACTCGGTAATTGTACTCCTGGGCATTTATCACAGAAAACTGAAAACTTACATTTATTCAAAGACTGGCAGAAATTTTATTTGTAGTCACCAAAAATTGGAAAAAATTCAGTTGCCCTTCAATAAGTAAGTGGTTAAACAAACTGTCATAAATGTCTATGATGCAATACTACTCAACAAAAAGGGAAAAAAAGCTCTTGATGTACATAATAATCTGAATGAATTTTAGAAAATCATGCTAAGTAGAAAAATATCATTCACAAAAGGTTAAGTACTATGTAATTTTGTTCATATAACTTTCTCAAAATGACAAGCTTTAGAAATGATGAACAGATTAGTGATTTTCAAAAGTTTCAGAAGTGTGGGCAGGACAGAAGTGAATGTGCTAAATAAGGGCTACTTGAGAGATCTTTGTGGGAAGGGAGATGTTTTGTATCTTGTCTGTATCAGTGTCAATATAATATTTTTGATATTATAACATGATTTTGTAAGGCTCTACCATTAATACAGAAATTAGAGGAGAATATGCTAAATTTTTCTGTATGTCTTACAATTGCATGCAAATCATAATTATCTCAAAATAAAAAGTTTAAAAACTATAAATCTAATCAGTTATTAATATGTACAAATAATTATATAAAATATAATTAGCATGCATTATATAACCATAATTCCTGTAGTTACATATATGTATAGTATATATAACTTCCATTCCCTTCCTTAATAAATCTCACAAAGTAGAAGAAGCCATTGGTCAGAATGATGCAATGGTTTTCAAAATATTTTTTGCCCATTTACAAACATTCATATATGAATGGGCCATAGCTATTTAAGCTGTTACTTGTGTGAATATTCAAACAGTACTTGTCACTGAGGTCAGACAAGTTCCATTTCCAAAGATGCAGAGGGTCCACAGATGATGTCTAGTATATGATTGTTCTGCATGAGGTAGCTATAAATCCTTTTTTATTACATGATGAAGGGCCAGGAAGTACAGGGTATAAATCACATTACTTCTAGATTCCATGTCTAGTATAAGTAATACAAATCGACAAGTAAGTATAATTTATTTGTTGCATTATATTTCTTTTTTATTTTTATTAAGAGATATACACATACAGCATGAATACATTTGTGCATTTGTAGGGTACAATGTGTTGATTTTTTTATACAATTTGGAATGTGTATATCAAACCAATTAAAATAGCTTTCACCTCATTTACTTAATTATTGTTAAGACATTTATGTTCTATACTTGATAGATTTGACTTCTACCTTTACAATATGCTCCATAGGTGTAGTCCCCCATTCATCCTCCCTCTATCAAACCTCCACCTCCCCTCCCATCCCCTTCCTCTTCCCCCATTATTTTTTATTTTGGAAAGTAACAAGGTGAAAATCTCTCAGGATGTTAGCACAGATTAAAGACAACAGAGGCACTTATAACTTACTAGCAAAATCAAGGAGGCCTTTTTTTTTTTTAAAGATTTCAAAATTTTTAATAGAATCACAACTTACTGCTCTGATGTAATTTGATTTTGTACTATCATGCATAGCCACCAAAAGTTATTTTCTGTTCATATTTTAATGAATTCAATTATTTTGGATGGGAAATTATAGGATTATTTGATATTAATGAATCATAAATATTATAAAAATATTCAACATTCTTAATGGCATTTTAATGGTGGTGGTACATCAACAATATAATATGATGTTCTGAAAAACTAACTTGACAAAAGATTAATTGTAGTTTATGACTTTTCATTCAATATGAACCTTCTTTCTTTCTTTTTTTTCTTTGTTTTTCTTTTTCTTTTTTTTTTTTTTTTGCAGTTTTTGACCAGGGTTTGAACCCGCCACCTCCAGCATATGGTGCCAGTGCCCTACTCCTTTGAGCCACAGGCATCACCCAACCTTGTTTCTTTTTTTAAATGAAATTATATCAACTAAAATAAACTTGGCAAAATTAGGGTAGTAAATCAAAAGTAACTGACAAAAACTGCCATGGTTACTCCTACTCTGAATCAAATCTGTCACTCAAAAGTTTATGTAGTCACTGTATTTCACCGGAATAGGTGATAGCGCCCCATGCCAAACATTTTCTCATCTCTCTTTAAGGTACAACTGTGGTTCCAATTCAGACAATGGATTCATTCTCCAGTTCAGAGCAGAGAAAAATGACTCATAATTTATTTGTTGTTTGCTGTCTTCAAATCTGGACAGTAAGGATGCTAAGAAGGTCATCATTCAAAGGTAATCTGGTGACCTTGTGTAGCTTTCCAATGTATTTGCTGGGGGATATATACATTCAACAAATGATAATTGAATATTGATGGCAGCATCTTTGCTAGACATAGAGCATGCAGTAATAAGAAAAATGGTCATAAATCACATCCTCACAGAGTTTACAGTGTGAAGGGAGACATAGAATCTATGCAAATAAACATGAGTAAAGAGATAATTATAAATTATAATGAAAACAAGAAAATAAAAAACTGGGAATCTAATAGTGGTAATAATGAGAAGAAGTTCCCTACTTTATTTTGGATCATTTTTTATGAAAGTGTTATTTAAGTTGGGACTTGAGATGGTGAAGATCCCATCTCAGGCAAAGAATGTTCTAAGTGAAAGGTACTGAACGTGTGCATATCTTAAGGATATGGAGAGCTAGGGATGTTTAAAGAACTGAAACATCAGCTGAGCGTCTGAAGTCCTCGAGTAAGAGCAGAGGAATATGAGCTGAGCCTAGACAGGTAGACAGGGATACAGAGGTAAAACTGTGCAGTGAATGCCATTGTCATGGGTCCTACTTTTATCCTACAAGCCCAGGACAGCCTTGGGCAGGTTTGTGTCCAGTGTTCTCCATATCCCTAAAAGGCACCCCCACACATCCACCTACATTAGTCAGACTCCCAGGAGTCATGCCAATACTTCCCTCTCCCTGACACGTAAGATTCAGCTCCTCACCACATCCTGTCCACTTCACCTCCTAATATTCTTTTGAATCTGCCCATATCCCTCCATATGCTCTGACCCTCCCTCACTCAAGAGCTTCCTAGCTGGCTTTCGGCTTTATTCTGGACTCCTGAGTCTATTCTGTACAACAGCCAAGTAATCTTTTAAAAATATAACCATGATCATGTTTGTTCTAATGCTTCAAACTCTTTGGTGGTTCTCTGTTGTTCTTTAAGAGTAAAATCCTGACCATGACTTACACAGTCCTGTCACACTTGTTTTCCTCGTTGGCTGTCATTTGCTTCTCAGGCCTTCTCTACTGAAAGGAATATGGGATACCTGACACAGGGCTTTTGCAAATGCCATTCACTCAATCATAAATGCTTCTTCTTCTATATTTTCCTCTCTTGAATTTTGCCTTGCTTGGCCACCTGGTTTTTTTTTTTTGTCAGATCTCAGCATGTCTCCCTTCCTTATGAAATCTTCCCTGATCCAGGTAAAATATATTTGTTATAAGTTCCAAGAAAACCACGTTCCTTCCTTCCTAAGCAAATCTCTCAAAAACATGATTATATGTGATTATTTGATTATTCTTTTCTTGTCCACTGTTTGTGAACTTCTAGAGAGCAGATTCCAGGCTCTATGATAAGATGTGGAGCATAGTAATAGTCAAAAAGTATTTTATGAATAAATGAGTAAACATGATCTAATGTACACCTCTTAGATGCTCCATGTTCTAGACACTAGAATGGGTACTTTACAGAAGAATGGGAGATTGAGTTATCTGCCCGTTAAATTTCTGCCCTAGTTTGATTTTAAGTTATGGAACTATATTCTCCACCCACATTGGCAAGCAGCCTGCACTGATGGCAGGAAAAAGTATTCCTGATTTCCTTATCACTTTATCTGGAGCTAAAGGGGATAGAGAATTTTGGGTTCCCCAAGGTACATCAGGACCCACATGGGCCAATGAGTCACATGATATTGCCAAGTTTGTCTCAGTGCCTGAGACAGGGTTGAACACATGGTAATAGACAAATAAGTAATTTAAAAAATCAGTCCTACAGTTAGAACACATGGTGTCAGGTAACAGTTCAGCTGTTGATTATAGATAGAATAGGAGCTGGTAGAAAGATTATAAGTGGCAAGAGAAAATTTTCAGGGGTAAGGGATGTGTTCATTTTCTTAATTCTGTTAATAGTTTTATGAGCATATTCCTATGTCATAAATCTTCAAATGTACATATTAAATACATATGGTTTATTTTATATAAATTTGCCTCAATAAAGTTATAAATCTTACTTATATGCTGTGAGATATAGATGTAATATAATTTTTATTGGTATCAATTTGGGCTACATTGCAACATATTAAGCATTTCTCATATCCTTTAACATTTTTTAAAATGCTCTTTGATGTAGCAATTGCATTTTTGGAAATTCTTTATAAAATAATAAAAATGTCAGAGCACGAGTTTATATATTTAAAGATGTTTATTGTAACTTCTTTTGAAGAGCAGAAAAAATAAAAACAAATTGTCCATCATAAGGAAATTATGTGTTAAATTATGAGCTATTAATTTAATATCTATTTTTGCATATCTATTTATGCAAACTTAATATTACAAAATATTGTTAAATAAGAAAGTTATGCTGCAGAGAGAAGTGCTCATCTTCAGGCCCCCTCTACATGTGTGGATGTTTGCAAATGTCTGCACAGCTGAGGGAAGCAGAGTCAATACTACCTGCTGGTAGGGCTGGTTTGGGGATAATGGTGTTACAGTAGTAGGCATGTAATGTTAAAAAAGAGTGTATGTATTTCCATGTTTTGTCACTTCCCCTATCACATGATAAGACGATGCTACTTTAATAATTTCTGAAGAAGAATTTTGAAGAAAAAAACTTGTCAACCAGTATATACTGGAAAGTACTTCTGCTCCCTCTCAAAACAAAAAAAAAAATCAACCATGGAGAATCGTACCCCAGACTTAAAAAATGGTGAAATAAAAACCAGGGGCCTTTGAGTTACACAGAATTTGGTTCAAATTCGATCTTCAAGGTTACTGATCTGGGTGACCCTATCAGATTCTTACTTCCATCATTTCAGAAGGAAATAGTCAAATCTGATTCTTACATTTGCTGTAAGGACTATAGGAGGTAGCATTTATGAAGAATGAAACATGGGAGATATCCCAGTAATATCTATTCCTTTGCAATGATTGGTAGGCTTGAAGGTTTGTAGGGCCATCTTAAATGCCAAGCATGGCCACAGTCTGAGCTTTGGTTTAAGCCTTCCTCTGTGATGGAAATATGCTTCCTCCTCCTTCTCATGTCTTCAAACCTTCTATCATTTATCAAGACATGGCTCCCATTTTATTATCTCTGAGGAAACTTCCAAGATCTCCTAAGGAGCATGAGTGGTTCTTTGCCTTGGCTCTCACGTCCCCATATCCATGCCTGTTATACCACACCATGCTGCCTTTGGTTTATTGATTGTGTGCTGGTATCTTTTGCATCAAGACTGTGAGCTAGTTGAAGGA
>NW_003852398.1:28293539-28294827 GCF_000181295.1 Otolemur garnettii | reverse complement strand
AATTTCCTCACTTAATGCAGAATACAGGAAATGTTGATGGAATAGCTGCTAGACATTGGTCTAGTCACTTACCATTGTGTCAGGAAGAGTGAACAAAAGAGACAGAATTCTTGTCTCCTGGAGCATCCTTTCCAAAGGGTTCAGGCAGAAAAAGGAACAAAATAAATAGAGTTTTAATGCTGTGTTAAAAGATGAATGCTATGGAGAAAAACTAAAGCAGCCAAAGGGAATGAAATATTACAGTAGAAGATGTGATTTTAAGTAAAATGCTTAACAGAGGCCTAACTGATAAGGTGCTATTTGAGAAAAGACTTTAGAGGGAGCGAGCCAAGTGGCTATCTTGGGAAAGAGTACTTAGGTCTATGAAGAGTAAATTAGAGTCCGTACAGAAAAAACATGCTTGGTGTATTTAAAACTAGCAAGGATCCCAATGTGGTTGGAGTGGAGAGAGCAAAGGAATAAGTAGCAGGAGAAGAGATGGCAAGTGGGTAGAATCTTAAGCATAACTGTAAGGGAATTTAAAAATATAGCTTCTGCTCTGAATAAGATGGGAAGTGGCAGAAGTTAACAATCCTGTTTGATTTTAATTTAAATAAAAGTTCTCATTCAGCATTTCTGTAAGAAGCATGATGTAAATTCCCACAGGTACTTGAGTCATGGTAGGAACTTTGGAATTGAAGACAGAACAGTGATGGTGTGGGAGCCAAACTAATTAACTCAAGTCACAAGTCAAACTACCTCCTTTTGTTGTTTATTCAGGACAATAGGCCGCCGCATACCAAGGACCTTATCATACCTAGGTGTTACAGCCCACATCCTGACCCCCTCCCCTTCGTCCCACTAGCCCCCTTGTGCACTCAGCCCATATCCTGACCCCCTCCCCTTTTTGCACTTGCCACTCTACTCTGCACTTGCCCCACTTGCGACCTTTATCCCTTCCTTCTCATTTGCTCACCTGAGACAAAGAAGACTCATCCCTGAACCAATCAACCCTGAAAACGACTGTACCTGTCAGTTTAGGACAGACATGGTTTCCCTACCAATAAGGGGATGGGGTGGGATGGTCTAATGGGAGGGAAGAGGGAGAGGTATAAAGGGACTTTCTGGATAATCTGTAAGGGCTGTTCCTGCTTTTTCTTAAAGGGTAGCCCAGGCTCTGAGCTTGAATGAATAAAACTCCTCGTGCCTTTGTAGCGATGTTCGGACTCTCAGAGTGGTGCTTGAATTGAAGCTGGGGGTTAACAATGGTGTGGACTATGCTCTCATGGTGTCATGGAGGAATGCTGTG
>NW_003852398.1:28290949-28292504 GCF_000181295.1 Otolemur garnettii | reverse complement strand
GCTACTTCCACCAGAGAGGTAGTCTCTCTCTTTCACTATAATAATTCCAGGTGCGAGACTGCACCTATGGTGACGCTGTCTGTCTCTCGTGAAACCCCAATGCAACACCCTTCTTAATATGAAGGAGTAAATTCAAAACATGTACCAGACATATGAAGATAAAGGCAGCAAAGCTCTAGTTGGGTTTGTTTCTCACAAAATACACAGCCCATTAGCTAATGCATTACCCAGGCACAAATTAGTGACTGAAAACCTGAAAAGACATTTTGCAGCCACATTTGATGGGTGGGTGGGGGGGGTGAGCAGGCTGTGTACCAGATACTGAATATTATAGACATCTTATGTAATTTGGTTCAGAGAGATATAACATTTAAAATTGCCATAATCCCTAGAAAATGAAGAGCATGGGTTGTCTGAATTTAGTGTAGAAAAAAAACATACTTTTTCCCCATATTCAGTAGGTGTCTCCTATAGTCTATCCACTTCCATTATTAAAGGTTCTTTGCATGTAAATTTATTTGGCTAAGTAAAAGCAGAAAGACAGACAAATAAACAGAAGATTTATTGAAAATACACTGGAGTTGCTTTCACAGTCTATGTGTTTGGAAGGACAGAATCTAGGATGGCTCTTGAGAACATAATAGGAGCATATAGAACTTTTATTCTGGGCTAGAGTACTGCCTTAATTGTCATCTTGTTCTATGACAATTGCCCTGCTGTCCACACTAAATAATTCTGGGAGAATATTGTATTTGCAGCTCAGCTGGGTCAGATTTTACTTCTGATAAGTGGGCAACACCCATAGCAATGGCTGCAAAGAACCCTCCTCTGTGCAGTGAGGCAGTAGCATGAAAGAGCTAAACTTTTCCAGGTCACTTTCATCCCTGAAACTCTGCTATTCTATGAGAAAAATAACAATACTGTGGAACAACACTAACTTTTTAGTGTTTAAAAAGTTGGTTTTTAATTTACTAACACAGGACAGTGGACTCAGATTTTTTTTTTTTTTTTGTAAATATTTTCCAAAAAAGACATGTGTAACTTTTAACCCTGAAACTTCATATAGTTTTAGGAGTTAAGAGTTTGTTTCTGAGAGTCAGTTTCAAATGATATTTCTGGCACTTACTAGCTCTGTTTCTTTAGCGGGGCTTTACTTTGCTTATTTTGAATCATTCTTTGGACACCCTGGCTAACAACAGATTTATTAGCCAAGGTAGTAAATCTGGGATTTTTTTTGCATCATTAAAATTTTAAGAAAAAAAAATTTTTAAGTATGCCCAGGAAAAATTACTGCCATCAACAAAGTTCTTGTCTATGAACTAAGGTATATGACAATTGCAAAGTCAGGGTGCTCAAAATGGGTTGTTTGGTTAAAGCTTGGGCCTGTTCCTGAGAAGTCCTGGAGCTGCTTTGAGGCCTCTGTCTTGGAGTACCCATGAGGCAGAAGAACTGGAAAAGCAGGATGTGGCTGCCCTTGGATTGTCCAGGAGCCAGATAGGTGTGTCCTTTGAAACACAAGCCAGAGAAAGGAAAACATTACAAAGCAGAGAGGGTT
>NW_003852398.1:28196475-28290929 GCF_000181295.1 Otolemur garnettii | reverse complement strand
TGGAGTACCCATGAGGCAGAAGAACTGGAAAAGCAGGATGTGGCTGCCCTTGGATTGTCCAGGAGCCAGATAGGTGTGTCCTTTGAAACACAAGCCAGAGAAAGGAAAACATTACAAAGCAGAGAGGGTTTATTTAAAAACAAAAAAACAAACAACAACTTGAAACAAAAGCTATACTGATTATAGCCCAAGAATATGGGGAAAGGGGAGAGGGAGGGAAGGACAGGTGAAGAATGTGTGGAGGGAGGGTGATTGGTGGGACCATGCCTATGGTGCATCTTACAAGGGTACATGTGAAACTTCCTAAATGTAGAATATAAATGTCTTAACACAATAACTAAGAAAATGCCGTGAAGGCTATGTTAACCAGTTTGATGAAAATATTTCAAACCGTATATAAAACCAGCACACTGTACCCCATGACTGCATTAATGTACACAGCTATAATTTAATAAAAAATAAAAAACGTTTTTGCTTCTGCATTTTAAAAGTTAAGATTTATAATTAAATAAACTATAATATATCCTGGAGGAAATGGTCAACAACAAAACAGAAATATTGGATGTATCTAAGGAAAGAATCAAAAGCACAGATGAAGGAAGAATTTACATGGAGTACACATCAGGCTGCATTTAGCCACTACTTTCACTGTGAGTTTCTGGATAGATGGGAGATAAAGGAAATAGTCACATAAATCTTATAATCAGAAAGGAGAAACAGATCTTAGAGAGACAATTTTTTTGTCTTCTTCTTAAATTCTAGAAGAAAATTTGTCCATAATACATCATGGAAGGAGTATTAACTGATGCCATTCCCAGTTGCAGTTTCACTCAGCAGCTGCCTAAGGATTCTCTGTTCAATTCACTCTTCCTAGACCCCTTCCTAGGAAGTTCTTACTTAGTACATCTTAGCATGAGAACAATGTGTCCATAGTAGATTTTTCTTTAACACAATAAATTTGTATAGAAATTAAGAACTTACAAGGAGTTTTTCCATCTATTGCTTCTTTTTAATTTTAATAATCTAGGGAAGTTCATCAGATTTATCTTAATGCCGGAAAGTAAATTTGTACTTAAAGATGTGAAATGACTTATGACACAAAGTGGGATGATGTGAATACATGTAGTTTCAGGTAATACAGAGCCATGAAAGTTGAAATTTTAAGTCTACTAAAAATTTTTAGTGTATTGGAAATCATGCTAATGTGATAGAAAGAGGTTGGGGGGGTCTCAGATTAATCAGGTATCCACTTATTAGATGACGTTTGTTTCTGGTACAGTACCACTCTTCACTCATCACCTGAGGTTGTGTGCAGAATCACCGAGTTCACCTTCTTTGTGAAGTCTTCATAGTACTCACACCTTCTTCCAAATATTCTCTCTTATTTTCTAAGGCAGTCCCCAAGCCCTTTCATATATAACTTTATCATTTCTTTCCACAATTATGGGAAATTCTGTGTTATGTAATAGTCCAGATTATAAACTCTTAATGGCCAGCTAGTGTTAATCATTTTAGTAGTGCTGGTCACATCTAATGATTAAAAAAGCATTAAAGGAATGTGTTTTTAAAAGTTTCTATGTTGCTAGGAGAAACACAGGACATCTATCTATTTATCCATCTTTATTTGAGGACAAATTTTCTAAAGTAGAGAAACAGGTATTGCTGTGAATCACTTAGTTCTGAAGTGATGACTTGCTTTTAATTTTAGATGAGGCAATTTTCATGTAAATGCAAATTTAAGCTCCTTATTAAATGCACGGATACTCCTGATCAAACCATCCCAAATTTAATCTCTCCCGCAGAGGCTTCCTTCTCTCTAGTCCATTTTTTTTTCTTTTACCAATTACCATTTTGTGCAACAAATTATTTTATATCTCTAGATCAAGCCATTCCTCCCTGCTCAATAGGGCATCTAAAGTTGGTTAAAGAATCTAATCATGTTTTTAGGTTCTGTTAAAAAAAAAGTTCTGACATTAAGATCTGGAACAATTCCTTCCATATATTTAAAAAATTCATTAGGAGAAAATTGAAGCTCAGGAAGATGGAGTGACCTGCCCATGGTTATCACATAACCAGCAAGTGGCCAATTTAGAAGAACATACCGCTTCTGAATGCCTTCTGCTCTTTATGCCCGTCTGTGTTTCTCTGCCTATTGGACTACCTCAAATGCCAAACTTCTAGGATACTCCAAAAGTTTGGGATGTGGGGGCTGACGATTATAGTTGTGTACAGCAGTTTGAATGAAGGCAAGGTGGTAGGCCACCTACAATAAGTGGTAGGCTGCTCCCTGAGAAAACAGGAATGAAAACATGCAAAGATAAACAAATGTGTTTAGGAACCTCAAGAAGTGTCTGGCTGAACATGTCTTAATTCCAATTCACAAAGCTGATTTTCATCCTTAGAAGCTTATGGGAAAGGGTGGCTAAGTTCTGGGGGTAATAGCACAGTGCAGCTTTCTGAGCTTACACTGAGCATGCCAAGTTATGAAATGGAGCCAGTTGGGAAAAGGAGCACCTTCAGGCTGGATTACAAACACAAGTTGGGAAAAGTCATACTTCTTGGAGATACATTTTATGTTTAATCAAAGTAGTTTTTCATTTGTGTGGACATTTTGAGGCATGACTAACCACTGTTACCTACTGCCTGCTGCTGTGATATTCTGCTCTGTTCTCCAGTGGCTTTATGGGTTAGAGGTAGAGCACAGACTCTGGAATCAGGTTGATTGGGTTCAAATTCAGCTCACCTCCTTCATTTATACAGCAGTGTTAGAAAAGCTCCTGAGCCTTCATTTGTATATAAAATTTCAGAATAACAATGCCCAAGGCTCAGTTCAAGTTATAGTACACCCTAATATTGTGAGCAGTCGGACAGAACCTGCCAAAACAATGCAACCTAAACATTTGTACCCTCATATTGATCTGAAATTTAAAAAAACCCACATTAAAAAAATGTACCTTCAATTACCGAAGGAACTATATACATCAATGCCATTATTAAGTAAGTATTCTAAATTGAAAAACCCTATTTGAACTGCGATTCTAATAAAATCTAAACAAAAGAATTTTCATTTAATAAATTTTGTATGTACTATTAATTATTGGTACTTTTCTAGCTAGAACATTTCTGATTTTATATTTCAGTATTTACTGTCCCATATCAGAGAGCTGAGTAGGGAAAGGGGAAGTCCTTCTGAGCACTCAAGCCATATTGTTTGCATGTAAATCTAATTGTGTGGGATAGAGACTTGCTACTTTTTTCTCCTCAAATGAGGTTCAGCAAATTTCACTTTTCTCATGAGTAAGTAGCTGCATGATTACATGGGTTCTTGGACTTTAGTGTGTACTATTCCCTCATTTCATAGGCTGGACTTATACAGAGTAAGTTCTCAGCAAAGTAACATCCTAACACAGGTGTCTTAACTCCCAGGGTTTTTTCATTTTTATTCCCACAATTTTGCCTCCTCCTTTAACAGAATTTTGTTATGTCATCTTAATGCTGCTAGCTTTGAAATGATTTCAAATTAATTGTAAATACAATTTATAGCAAGAACAAAAAACATATCTTTTCTGCTTATAGATAGGCATCAGTACCCCAAACCATTAAACAAAACTAGATAGGGCCTTTTTTCTTTGTCCAATTTTTACTATTATAAATTGTAAGTTAAAAATCACCTGGGGAGGTCACTTTGATGAATACTCTCCTTGTTTATCACCAAAATCCATAAATCCTCTTTAAAAAAGAGAGAGAGAGAAAATAATGGGTTATGATTTAGATGGAGCAAGATTGTTAGAATGATCATTTAGGTGTCTTTTAACTTGAGCCACATTTTTTGTCTTCTCCAGATTTTCCTATGTCCAAAGGAAATAAGACCCAATTAGGATTTTCATTATAGTTCATAATAGACAATTTAGGCACAATTACATTTTCGAGTCTGATAACAAATTGATTAATTTGATGTTTCTTCATACATAATAAACTCCATGAAACTCCATAAACTCCGTATTTTGGTTGAATACATGTTTCTTATCTCTTTTTCCATGTGAAGAAGTGTCTGAAGCTCAAGTGGATTAAACTATCTATCCAAACCACATGGCTGATAAATGTCAAAGTAAATTTTAAAACTTAGTTCTCTAGAGTCATTACTAAATTCTCAAGGACTGAGAGGTAAAAATGACCAAAACAGCTTTTGCCAAGGGACTATGATCCAGTGGAGAGAAGGGCACACTCAGATACAAGTAAGTTAACACATTGCAGGGAAACAATTTGGCATAAAGATTCCTACATAGCATGATGAAATCACTGAACATGAAAAATAGAATTTGCTAATTGTAGGCACCCACGAATTCTTCACAGACTTAGTATTTGAAATGGACTCTATAAAATATCAGATTGACAAGGAAACAGATTGGGGTTAGAGCTTGGGGGCGAGGCATTGCTGGCAGAAAGAAACACATGTGCATCGATATTGCAGATTCATACAAAGGCTACTTGCTCTGAAAACAAACAAACAAACAAACAAAAAACATTTATCACTGGGCATCAGATGCTTGGTATCAGGAGTAGGAAATGTACCTGAAAGATACATTGGCATCTGGGATGGATCTTCAGCATTGGCCTAAGGCATTTGCTCTGGATTTTGTAGACTACGGAAGTCATCAAAGGATCTAGCATGGCAGTGGTATGACTAAAATTACATTTTTGATATATTGTGCTGGTAGTAGGCAGAGGATGGATTGGAGTGAGGAAACACAGAAAACAGTGCAGTGAAAATTATTAGAAATATTATCAAGGGAACTTGGGAAAGAAATAGTGGGGTACTCAATTTTGCCAACTAGTCAGTGGAGTTGAGAAAAAGGAATGGCATAGGACAAAAGCTTAGGGTAGAATATTCAGCGGTTGGATAAAGGTGATGAATAGTATGAAGGATCCAATGAGACCCTTATGTTTCTGGATTCTGGGTAGATGGTGATGTGAATTAATGACATACAGAGGTGGGTTTTTGAGTGACTTGATGGGCTTGTATTTAGACTTGTTGAAACTGAGATATTGGTAGAAAAACGAGGTGCAGTTTTGTAGCAAGAAATCCGGCATTTCAGCATTGAACCCAGGGGAAAAAATCCAATAGGAATTTGAATTGGGAATTCATTAAATTATAGGGAACATTCTCAATGTTGGAGCTGCAATGTGGAATACCAAGCATATTTGGAGCTTTGAAGAGCAATGACATTTAAGGGGAGGTGCATAAGGAAAAGCCAAATAAAAAGAATGAGAAAAAATGGCTAGAAGTAGAGAGGACCCAGAAAAATATGTCACGGAAACCCAGAAGGGAAAATACAAGAATTAGGGGCTCCTCAGAGGGTGAGAAGAGTTAAGAATATATATATTTTTTGGAACAATGATGACTCTACATAGCTTCAAAGTAACCAAGAAGGCAAGTGGAAGGAGGACCCTCTTATATTCAATGTCCCCAAAACATATCTACCATATATTATGCACCTGACACACTACTTGGACATCAGATATATTGGAGTAAATAAAGCAAAATATATATTTTTGTGATTTTTTATTATTTCTTTTATTCTCTTTCAAATAGAATCTCATTCAGTCCTTCAAGGCCCCAATTATATCTCACCTTGCCATAAACACTTTCCTAAGCATACTGGGCCCAGTGACAGCTCCTTTCTCTAGAAGTTGCCTGCAATGTTCCACTGACCTTGATCTTGCTAGGTGTTTTTAGTTGTCATTGGATTGTGCATTGGCTTGCGTCATTTTACCAGAAGGTCTGCAAATTCTTTAAAAAGAAAGGGTGTATAATCTTGACATTTCCTTTATAATTCCTATTCCACTTTGTGCATGGTAAGTGCTTAGTGATAATTGTGGTGTTCTCTTCTCATCCCCATCACAGTCTCTCCTTGGACAGGGAATCACAGGTAATTCTTAGGTCCTGGCTCTACTACCAGATAGATTTGTTTTCTTGAGCAAAGACTGCTTTGTCCTTTAAACAATAATCCTTCAGAACTTGCCCTTCAGATTGAGTTAGATATGGTTTAGATCTGATATCTAAGTTCTCTCTCCTAAATTAAGTAATTTGACTATATTTACTGAGTGTCTGAAACCAGAAGCTACTGTCTGTGTTATAGGTGCTGTGCTCCTGCAAGGAGCTATGAAGATCTTTTTGGTCTCTACTTTCATTTAGCTACATGGTTAAAAATTTTAACAATGTATTCCAGATGGTAATAAATATCCGAATGGCACTATAACAAGAAAAAGTGAGAGAGAATAATAGTAGCTGGGAATAAAAGAAAATAGTATTAATGAGAGTAGTCAGAGAATAGTTGTCTCTCTTAGTGGCACTGCAGGACCCAGCACCAGCCATGAGAAATGGACAGAACACCGTAGGCAGAAGGGAGAGCAGGGGAAGACAGCCTGAAGTGGTCATGAGTTTCAGCAACAGAAAGAAGGGCATTTATGCAGAAAGAGGTAAGGTGGAATATCAGGTGCCATTTCTGAGTCTAGAGTTAACAGTAATTTTTTTTTCCATGTAAGATAGTCAACTTTTAGGGTTAACACACAGAAATAATGTGCTATTTTAAACCTGGAAAATTGTCTAGGGAAGGAATAAAAAAAGAACTATCATTGTTCCCACTCCTTGCTTTTGCTATGTTGTTAATATCACAATTTTAATTAAACTAGAATATAATTGGTAATCTGTGCATAATGGGTGGTATTCATTATTTACTTATTACTTTCCTTCTTATTTGCATTAACAATCACGGCAAGGCAACAGTTGAAACATCAACACAACAGGAAATGTAATGATAAAAGAGAAACACCATGAGTTTAACAATTTTTGGAGAAGGATTGCATGCACAACCTGCCCAGTCCGATGATAATAAATTAATGTAAGCAGATAAGTGAGTACAAGAAGACCACTATTGCTTTTATGTAGAAGTAGTTCTTAATCTTTTTTGATTATAGATACCTTTGAGAATTTAATAGACGTCTGAAAGATTTTCCCCAGAAATATGTAAAAATTCTCATCTATACAAAATAAGAATACAAATTTAAATGCCGTATGGAACATTAAGGCCCATCCATGTAGCCTAGAGCATTTGACTAATGGCATGGTTTTAAAAAATTTCTGTACACCAGAATTACCTGGAAATATTGTTTAAAAGCATGCCTTCAGGCTTGGCCAATACAAGATGGGATCAAGGAACCTGAAATTTTTGGTGAGTTCTTCATGGGATTCTAAAACATGTAAACCACACTTAGTCAAATTCTGCTTAGGGGACTATGAAGGTGAAAATTAGAAAGAAGAGGCTAAAGTGATAGAGATTGAAAGCTGCTGGAAATTTCTGAAGCATGAATTTGACCCTGGGGTACTGAATTGGAAAGGTTAATATGGGGAGCATAGAGAATAGGGTGAAATAGTAGCTAAAAATCAGTGCTACATAGGTGGAATAAGATGTGTTAGGATTGGGCACATGGGCTTGGAAGCAGGTTGAGAACACTGGTAAGGCTTTGGGATGGGTGATCTGCCCCTAAGGCAGTCTCTTATGATTAAACTAACACTTAAGCTGACAACTTCTCATTGTCTCCAAGGAGGGTATTATCTCCTGACTCTGCTGACCCTCTTGAGCTACAAAGGCTAGAAAACAAAGACAGGACTCATGACCCCCATCCCCACTGAACCCTTGCCTTCACCACATAATCACGGTGCTTGCACTGGAGGGGGACTCTCTTACTTTAATAATACAGATGAAAAAAGAGGCATCCTTGAGGGAGGGCTCTGCCCCAAACCACACAGTGAGAGAGCACCTGAGGCAGGACCAGGACGGGCTTTCTGTCCCCTGGTCCCACAAAATGAACAAATGCTTTTTGGAACCACTTGATGGGAAGGTGCTCACCCCAAGTGTTCAGGGCAATTCATTCCAATGCAAAATATCTCTTAAAGTAGGGCAATATTTCTCAATAAAACATGTGCCGCAAATTGTCTTTCTAACTCCTTTTAATACGATGGGGACAGGACCAGCAGCAGAGTGGACAGAGAGCAAGGTTCATCTCAGTGCTTACGTGCTCCTGCTCATGGAGCGAAGGATGAATTCGACTGCGTTCTCAATGATCTCCGTGCCCAGGAGGTTTAGAAATTTGGGGAAATCTGGCTCTGGGCTTTTGCCTGAGTCTTCTGGCTTGCTGTCTGGTTTATCATCTGAAAGACAGAACAGAAGCTCAGAGTTGATTCACAGAAACAAAGAAATTTCTTTTTGCATGTAGGGAAATTTGGGGTCCCTTATATCCCTCTTGCATATTATGGAGCCTCATGTTGTTATATTCATTGAACATCTAATGCCTGCCTGGTTAAACTCTTCATATGCATTATATCATTTATTCGTAAAAACAGAGAGGCAGGCTAATAGACATTGATACTTTAGGTAGATATAGGCTCCATTTTGTGAATGAGAAAACTGATATTCACAGAGGTTAAGTAGGTTTCCCAGAGATAAGCAGTAAGTAAAAGTGTCAGGATTGAAATGAAGATTGCTTAGGGTAATAATAATAAAGATGAAATATTGGTGGGTGGCATTTCTTGAGCACATGCCTATGACAGACAATCTAAATCCATTGTTTTATTTGATCCTCACAAAAACTGTGAGGCAGAGAAAATTATCCCAATTTAAAGGTAAAGATACAGAATTTGATAGAGTTTTGTAAGCTTATTCAAAATTATAGAGTTACTAAGTGGAATACATGTGATTCAAAGCCATGTCTGGTAAAATCTGGATTCTAAAGCATGCTATGATAAACTACATAGTCTTTCAAAAAGATTATATAATTTGTACTTTAAAAATAAGATTCAACTTGCTCATCTTCTGCCTTCATATTAGAATAGACTACGGTTGCTTCTCCATTCTTGTGGTGCTTTACTAAGAAGAATATGTTCTACCTTAATACAGGTTAATATAAAGATGTAAAGTCGCCATCTTTTTTTAGTGGCTGAATAGTATTCCATGTTATACATATACCACAGCTTGTTAATCCATTACTAGGTTGGTGGGCATTTAGGATTTTTTCTACAATTTGGTGATTGTAAATTGAGCTGCGATAAACAGTCTAGTGCACATGTCTTTGTGATAAAATGATTTTTTTTCTTCTGGATGGATGCCCAGTAATGGGATTGCAGGATCAAATGGAAGGTCTAATTTGAGTTCTTTGAGAATTCTCCATACTTCCTTCCAAAAAGGGTGTATTAGTTTGCAGTCTCACAAGCAGTGTAAGTGTTCCCTTCTCTCCACATCCACACCAGTATCTTCAGTTTTGAGATTTTGTGATATGGCCATTCTCATTGGGATTAGGTGATACCTCAGTGTAGTTTTGATTTGCATTTCTCTGATGACTAGTAGGGAGGGGGAGAAGGGAGAAGGATGGAGGAGTCACAGTGTATGGCACATCTCTTGGGGGCAGATACAATTTATAAGAAGGACTTTATCTAACAAATACAATCAATGTAACATAGTTCTATGTACTCTCAATGAATCCCAAACAATAAAAATAAAAATAAAATAAAATAAGATTCAAAATAGTATAGTAACGATGATGACAGAGAGAAGTTCTTTTTGTTTTTTCTTGAGACAGAGTCTGAGTTCATCACCCTCAGTAGAGTGCTCTGGCATCACAGCTCACAGCAACCTCCAGCTTTTAGGCTTGGGCAATTCTCTTGCCTCAGCCTCCTGATTAGCTGAGACTACAGGCACCTGTCACAATGCCTGGCTATTTTTGGTTGCAATTTGGCCAGAGCTAGGTTTGAACCCACCACCCTTGGTATATGGGGCCAGCACCCAACTCACTGAGCCACAGGTGCCACCTGACAGAGAGAAATTATATCACTTGCATATCATCTAATAGTTTTATAAATAATGATTTAAGAAATGCTACCTAATTTTGCCTTTGACCAATCTTATGGGAAGTGTGTTTTTTAGCTTATTGGCCTTAGAAACTGTAAAGATTAAGTGACTTGCAGAAGATCTCACAAAGAGTAGGAGAAGATAGAACTGTAGCTGCAGGCCTCTACATTTGAGTCTTCACCCAGTGCTTTTGGATGGAGGGTCAAGGATCCAGACAGTGAGGTCATTTAAAAGAAAGGCTCCTTGGAGTGTGTTGACTTTGCTTAGTGGTCTTTATTTTTCAGACATGTAAAGAAATGGAAGAATGACAACAGCCACTTGTGGCCTCCACTGCAGACTCTGATGACAGGATGAAGTAAAACATTTAGATTTTAGCTTTATTGTAGCCTGATAAGTAATGTTAGCAGATTTGGCTAATAAAAATACAAGATGCTAAGTTAAATTTAAATTTTGCATAAATAACAAATACATTTTTAGTTCTATAAGAATGATCTGTGCAGTATTCAGGACACACTTACACTAAAAGATTATTCATTGTTCACCTGAAATTCCAATTTAACTGAGTGTCTTGTATTTTACCTGGCAAGTCCACCTAGGTTTTGACTCAAGAAGTTCTGACAATGCACACCATGACTTTGGATGAAAGAGGTGTAACTGTCCTTTGTGTAGAGGGTGTCAAATTATGTCAGAAGCCTTACATCTATATTATATCCTAAAGTAGAAACTATTAGTCCAAAGATTATCAAACAATTCTGCAAAAATTTATTGTTTACTATACTACAACCGAAGATTTGACAGGAGCAACAGTCTGAGATGTATTACCAAAATCAGAATACAAATCAGCAGGTAGTCATTCATTCGGCTGTTGGTCTTTTCATTCAAAAAGCATTTTTTTGAGCCTACCATCAGCTATGCTAATAACTTGTTGCTATGCTAAGAGTTAAGATAAAAAAGAACAAATTTCAATATGACCTTCACCTAAAGTGCTGGGCAACCAAAGCGCCCTGAAGAATTGGTTTGTTTTTATCACAGAAGGGAGAAGTAAGCAGAACTCATTTGGGGAGTGCCTATTGTGCTGGAGTAGGCTAGTGCTTTCAACACATGCCTTAATCCTCATTCAGCTCAGTAATGGTATAATGGTATAATGTAGGAGAGAACATAGATGCCCAAGGAAATTAAATGACTCACCGAGAAATCACTCATCTAGAAAGTGGCTGAGCCAGGTGGCTGAATGTTTTTAACACCACAGAGTGTGTTATTCACATTATATAATACAAACTCTAAGTGATTGTTCTCTGAAGACTTTTGCCAAGTGCAAAATGAAAATTTCTTACATAAGAGATGAGTTTGTTTTTTCTGTTTTTAACTACCTACTTGCAAAACAATTTAATTTTGTTGACTTCTAATTTTAATATGACACTAAACTCTGGCTTTTCAATATTCAGGGAGCCTGGAATTATTGTGTGTGAATTTCAGATTCTTGGTGCTAGCCTGTGGGTCATCTGTATTTTGAAGGGTAGTAGGTGTTGTGGATCGCATGCTTTGTAGTCCTGCAGACCTGATTCCTGTCTTCAAACAAAAGTAGCCATGTACCTTGCACACAATGGTTTAATACTGTCTTTCAGTTTCCTCATTATGGTGTTGTCAGCACTGAAAAATACTTTACATATCCTCTATATGTATGTGAATATATATGTCACTTATCATAATAAAGCTTTACTGTATTATTATTATTAATAGCAACAAAATGTTTTATAATTCACTTTCTCCTCTAGTGTGTTGGGAGATTATGAAAATCCTAGAAATACTTTTAAATTATAAAGCAATTTGGTATCCTAAAAATCAATCACCAAAGTTAATAGTTAAATATATTCTCTTCTCAAGTATAATATTGAATAGTATGGGATAGCCTCCACTCCCCCATCCCCTCTTAGGACAATCTTGTTCTAATCTATGCATACTTGGCCTGAATGCAATAGCATCATCATAGTTCACAGCAACCTCAAACTCCTGGGCTCCAGAGATCCTCCTGCTTCAGCCTCCTGAGTAGCTAAGACTACTCTACAGGCATATACCACTATATTCAGCTAATTTTTAAAATTTTTGTAGAGATGGTCTGGTGATGTAGCCCAGGCTAGTCTTTAACTCTTGGCCTCAAGCAATCTTTCCTCTGCTTCGGCCTCCCCACAGTGCAAGGATTATAGGTGTGAGCCATTGTGCTCACCCTAAACAGTCTTTGTTGGGTTGGCACCTGTAGCTCAGCAGCTAGGAAGCCAGCTACATACACCAGAGCTGGTGGGTTTGAACCCAGCCCGGGACCTGCCAAACAACAATGCAATTGCAACAACAACAAAAAAATAGCTGAGCGTTGTGGCGGGAGCCTTGTAATCCCATCTACGTGGGAGGCTAAGGCAAGAGAATCACTTAAACCCAAGAGTTTGAGGTTGCTGTGAACTGTGACATCACAGCCACTCTACTGAGGGCAACATAGTGGGACTCTGCCTCAAAAATAAAACAAAAAAGAATAAATAAATAGGCTTTGTTTATCGTAACTTCCTTGCTGAGTTTCTTAGTCACTGTGAATATAAAGAATATTCACACTGTAAGCAAATACAGCCATATGTATTTCTTCAGAATTTATACCTGTATTGCTGACATTTTTACAGTTTTTATAGTTTACAAAGTCATTATAAAAGACCATTCATTTGACCTGGAACAACTGATGGCTCCCACATTTTACAGATGAAAACATTGAGGTTCAAAGCAGTAAACTGACTTAACCAGAGTTTCAGAGTTCATGAGAGACAGATCTGGGACTGGTCTTCAGTGTCAAATCTCACCTTTCCCTTCACTGTGGTAACTACTTTAGGAGCAGAGTGGACATGATGGTCTCTGTTGAATTCTCCAGACTGAATCTGTTGTAATGTCTACCTGTGTATTGTTCTGTCAAGTTTTACTCAAAGAACTCTCACTAAATTTTTGTACTGTCTGTATTTTCTGACCTATCATTCTGAATAGAGGTATGTCAAGAGCTTACAGTTCTGTATAGACAAAAAAATAAAGTAATTGATGAGAATGCAGGATGCTGCCTCTGGTCCTCTGTGTGCTCAGAACAGATAGGAAAGAAAAAGATGCTCAGTTATAATGGAAATATCTAGGAACGTAGGCTTCACTTCCAGGACTACTTCTATCTGTATCCACACTCAAGAAACTTGCCCTCTGCAAACTGAGTTTATCAACAGGTAAAAGATTTATACTATCTGAAGAAAAACCAGAGTATGCAAGCTGAGTTTCTTAACCTGTAAAAAGGGAAATGATAAAACTATTTATTTTACTTAATAGGATTACTGTTAGACTTGAATGAGATTATACATGACAATAACAGTTAATATTTACTACGTGGCTATTATTGACCAGGTACTGTGCTAATGTGTTTTGTCTCTTCTATTTAATTTTCATAATAGCTTTAGGAGAAAGTTAAATGTTCCCTTTTTGTATGAGGTCTAAGAGGTGGACATAGCATGTCTAAAATCACAATTTCAATTAGTAGTAGAGTCAGACCTAAAAGTCATATGCCAGATTATCTTCATTGAACATTACTAGCCATAATCATTAAAAATTAAATATACTTCAGCTCCCAAGGAATTTATGATAGTGACACTATGTCATATGAATATATAAGAAAAAAATCTTGCCAAATTTCATACAGTCACAGAGAACAAAGGTTATAATGGAAGCAAATTTTAATAAAAATCCTAGTTTCTTCGTGTTGGAGGTGAGGCACTTGTCTTCAATGCAGTGCTTTTTGTGGTGCGCATGGGCCTCTCTTTCCTTTTATGTTCTAAATCAGTGCTGCCACCTTTCTCCAATCACTGCTAACTAGTGCACAATTCTCTGGCTGTGATCAGAAGGACTTACCTGCATGGCAGGTCAGGATTAAGACAAGCAGTCCCAGGATAATTGTCAGCCGAAGTACAGAGACAGACATTTTGTAGCACTGGATATTGGTGCAGATAAATTGCCGAGATGCACCTGAAACACTGCTCTATTTATAGGACATGCAGGTGACATCATCTGCTATGGAATTCACGTGGTTGCACAAGATGTCTGCACAGATTGCTCTTGGGTCCCTGCTAATGAGCTCTGACCTACCTTTTAAACAAAACATTTTTCTTATAGGGAAAGAAAAATCCTCCTGTTTTTTTTCCAGTTTGTATCTGTAAATGGCACTGAAGTGAATTTTTGGGGGGTAGTTCCAATGTCAGCATTGATAATAAGATGGATAGTAAGCAAATTTTACCTATCAGAGTCAAGGAGCAAACACCAAATCAGATTGGCGAGGTGGGCCTGTTCCCCTCCCTGGACACTCTGCTTCTTCCCTCATTGAGCTAATCCCCCCCGCCCACACAGGGGTGCCCTTTCACGCCCCACCTGGTGCCTCTGCTCTTATTTTCCCTTCTGTCCTCTCCCTCTCCCCTGAAGCATTCCTGTGGATTCCTCAGACTCAGTTCAAACACTCTCATCTCCGTGAAACCTTCCAGATGACCTTCCACCCTACTCCAGAGAGAGTCTGCTGCATTATCATCTGTCCAGTGGAACCCTTGACTCCACTGTTTGAGAACTAAGTATTTTAATAGCTCCCTTCTTCGGCCTGCAGATCTGCCTACTTATTGACAAAAACTATACATATTTATGATATACAACGTGATATTTTGAGATTTGTATACGTTGTGGAACGGCTAAATCAAGCTAATTAATATGCATATTATCTCACATACTTATCATTTATCTGTGGTGAGAACACTTAAAAGCTATCCTTTCAGCAATTTTCAAGTATACACTATGTGGTTATTAACAACGGTCATCAGGTTGTACAATTGATCTCTTGAACTTATTTCTTCTAACAGAAATTTTGTATCTTTTGACCAATATCTCCCCAATCACTGCCGCCCTGCCAGCCTCCAGAGCCTGGTAACCATGTTCTGCTCTCTGCTTCTGTGAATGCACCTTTTTACAATTCCATATATAAATGAGATCAGGCGATAGGCATTTGTTCTTCTGTGCCTGGATTAGTCCACATAGCATAATGTCTTCTAGGTTCATCTATGTTGTTGCCAATGACAGCATTTCCTTTTAAAAAAAAAAGATTGAATAGTATTCCTTTGTGTAGATATACAACATTTTCCTTATTCATTTCTCTGTCAATGGACACTTAGGCTGCTTCCTAGCTGGTGAGTCTCTTATGGGCAGAGTATACTTCTGAATCCTCAACAACGGACATTGATTTCAGCTTTGACTTTCTTTCCTCTGAAAGTCTCTTTTGTCAGGCAGAGGTAGGTCATCCTCTGATGCATCTGATAGGTCCCTATTTAAATGTCTTCACCAATAAATAGGCTATTGGCTTCTTGAAGGCAAAACTATTTATTTATAATTGAATATATACTACCCAAGGAATATAGCAAACATTTTTTAAAAAGGAAAAGAAAAGAGAAGAAAAAAATAAAAAAAAATGGAAGTTGATTGAATTTAATCTCTCTCCTCTGTTATCAGACTCCAGTGTTGTGGTCCCTACACCTATCACTATGATTCCCAATAAAGTCTACTTCACTATCATTTTTAAGAAAGGAAGAAAAGAAAAAAAATAGTTACCAAAATTAAGTTTACTTGGTGAGAGCAAACATTTGATTTGAGATGCTGCCACACCTAAAATATCCTTCTTTATGGATACACTTAAGTGGATAAAATTTGCCTCAAGTCTAGATGATACTGGTTATCCTGAGGAATGCTATCAACATAAATTAAGTTAATTGGGATGAGGACTTGGGGGTACCTAAACTTATGGATTGAACAAAACATATACTTTGTATATGTCATAGGACCATTTAATAAATGGGAAAATTAACTGGGGTATATATAAAAAAAAGTCTTGTCTAGTGTCTTAGAGCCAAGTCTAGGGCAATGCCTCTATTCCCCAGTCAGTACTCTTCACAAGGCACCAAAAGCCATTAAGTAGCTCTTGAGCAGTGGTTCTCAACCTTCTTAATGCCACAACCCTTTAATACAGTTCCTGTGGGTCGCAACCCTCAGATTGAGAACCACTGCTCTAGAGGCTTACACCTTGTCTGGGAGATTTACCCACGCCTCTCCAATCTATCTTCTCAAGCAGACTCTGGCCCTCTGTCCTATACAAAGGATTGTGACACTCAGGATTGTGAGATATTTACCCACTCAATTAGGAAGCTTTCAGCAAAATGGATTTATGCCATCAGGGTCACCCTTATTGAGCACTATGCTTGCAGAAGGCTAAGCAGCAATGATGTTCAAGTGCCCTCTGTTAGCCACATCATGGATCCTAACATGTAGCTGATTTTGCTGGGAGAGGAGGCATATTCTTCAGCACAAGAGCACTGTGTAGGCAAGCGAAAGATCTAGACATTACAACTTAAGATAATCTTCCAGCTTCTCAGGGATAGCAGCTAGTTGGGATATGCAGGCCAGTCCTGAATCAGCTTCTTCCCATGCTGTGGATCAAAAAAATGGCACAGTCCTGAGCATCAGGATAGCTGGCTGGTCACTAACTCTAAGTCACTGTGTGACCCTGGTTAATGCTCTCCAGGCCCTGACCCTTCATTTTGTTGACTTCTTATGTTCTTATCTCTCTCTTTTCTTGAATTGTTCCTTTTAGCTGGAGGTCTTAGCTAAAATATCTCTCTTGGTTACTTTTGTTTTTTATTGGTAAAAACTTCTGTGACACTCTAATGCAAATCAGATCCCTCTATTATCTTTACACATTTTCTATTCTTTCTTCTTAACATTTAAATATTGTTGCTTAATGATTTTATGTTTCTTCTCCCAGGAGATGTTAAAATCCAGAAGTGAAAGTCTGCTGTGTTCACTGAGACAGCTCTGTTTTCTAGGATAGTGCCTTGTATGAAGAAGCTACCATGCATTACACATTGAATAAGTAAATCAATGAATAATTTTGAGAAGAGAAGCCTGGTGTCTTCTAATAGCGCTGTCACTTGTTATCTGTGTGACTCTGGCAAAAGGCTGCTATCATTCTGAATCTTAGTTTCTGTGAAATTGGGATATAATATAATTTCCTGAATATATATTTGTACTGTTTTAAAATATATGGAGATAAGAAAGATAAAATGTCTAATAAACTAATAAACTGTAAAGAACCTTTCGTGTGTACCATATTCATGACAGTTAAGAAGCTGTGACTGATCCTTCATTGGCACAAGCAAATGAATCTGACTTTAGGCAGAGAAAAATTATGAAAGAACATTTTACCTAAACTGAAAAGAGGACAATTAGAACCTTTTTTCCTCATAACACCATTTTAACTTGGTAAGAAGGTATAAAAATGAAGGAATAAGGAGTGTTTTAATTTTTATGGACATTTCTGTACCCATTGAAAATCATCAAAGCTTTTTTTTCTTAGAACAGGAAAGAGTTGCAGTTGAGTTGTCAATCTCATAGAGAGATTTCAATTTATGTACTTGTAGTTAAAAGCATGTGATCTGGAATCAGACAGAACTGAGTGTGAGTTTCAGATTCGCCACTTAGGAGCTGTGTGACCCAGTCACCTTAAACAATTTCTTCTTGCCTTGCATCTGATACATACAAAATGACCATAATGACACCTCCTGGGGTTATAAAGATTGGATTTGAAAACTTATGAAAGCAGTTAGCACAGTGCCTTGCACACATCAAGTGAAAAATAAATAACAGACTTCTGCTCTGCTCTGCTCTGTTCTGTTCCATTCTATTCCACTTTGGGTTGTCTCAGAGAAGGGAGTGGCACTTAGGACTATTAAGAAGCAGCATTAGGACTAATAATAATAAGAAGAGTATTAATAATAGACTTCCTACTCTGATAGGTACCAAACTAGATACACTATATCAACAAAACTATTGGGAGGCTACCATTATTATCCCCATTTTATGTGACGAAATTTAAGCTTGTATAAGTTAAGCAATTTGCCTTGGGTTGCAAATCATGTGTGAGCCAGGCTTGTTTGCCTATAGATTCGTCTATGCCTGCTCTGTTTTTCTTGTTGGCCCCTGAACAATGTTATGGTTCACTTTATTCACCATTCACCTACTTTTTAGCTCAGTTTTTAATATAGCAAACATGCAGGTAAAACAGTGTCTTCTTAATCCTTGCCAGAAAGTGAATTAGAGATAGGACTACAGGATAAGATGTATGATGCCCAATTCACTGTAAGTAGCAGATAAACAATGAGTATATCTCAAATATTTCATAAAACATACTTATACAAAAAAAGTATTTTTTGTTCAGTTAAAATTAATTAAATATTTTTAGCTGAAATTTAAATTTAACTGACCATCTTGTATTTTTATTTGCTGGAGCTGGCAACCTTACCTGGAGAATCCCTCATTACTTTTTCCTTGTAACTAAGTTAAATAAAGGAGTGAAGTACAGGGCTTGTCGTGAAGGTCACATAAATGATTAGATAGTATATGGAAAATTGAAATCATATGGAAACTGAAAATTATTCTCCAGTTCCTCTTTAATATCACATCTGGAATGTGTTTTTCCTCTGTATAAGAATACTGTAAGCCTTTTGCTTGTTCTTGGTTCATTATGGCTAAAGGTGTAGACAAGCCTTAGAGGGTATGCAAGTGGCTTTACGCAGGGGTCCCATTCCCAGGATAATCATATGCTGAGTAGTAACCATACTCTTTTTCACTTTAATCACCTTTCTAAATGCAGCGTATAATTTATTCAGTCTTCATACCATGGATCCATTTATTAATTGCTTTTTTCATTGGGCTGTACTACTTGCCAGATACTCCTCTGAGCACAGGGAGAGGAAAATACAAAACATCAGTCCCTGACCACACCTTTGTTGAGGATGCAAATATGTAACCAAATAATTGCAATTTAAATATGAGAAATGCTAATGGAGTTGTGAACAGATTCCTATAGAAGACTAAGAGGGAGTGGTTAACATTTCCTTGGGGGGAGGGGATCACAGAGGTATCATTTGGGCCTTGAAAAGCTATTGTGTAGGTGTTTGCTATGCAAGCAAGGGGTGGGGAAGATGCTTCAGTAGGAGGAACAACTTCCGCAAAGGCACAGAGGCATAGCATACTTCTAGGAAAGAACCTTCAAATATATTAGTCTTAATATTAGAAGAGAAAAGTAAAGTAAGACAACTGAATCCTGAAATTTGTCTTAATTAATGAACATGCTAGCAACAGATATTGGAGGAGAGAGAGATTCAGAGGGAGAGAGAGGAGAGAAAGAAGCAGAGAATGTTTGGGGATGGACAGTAAAAAAATTGTTAAGTATTAAAACTCATGGCTAGGAGTTTTTCCTCTGTTTTTACTTCCTTAATTAGAATTTCAGATAAGGATATCTCCATCCATCAAATTACCCACTAGAAATGTGAATTTTCTTTTCCTTTTCTTCAATTTTTTTTCTGGGGGACAGAGTCATTTTGTAGCCCTCGATAGAGTGCTGTAGCATCATAGCTCACGGTAACCTCAAACTCTTGGGCTCAAGGGATCTTCTTGCCTCACCCTCCCGAGTAGCTGGGACTAGGTGCCCACCACAACACCTGGCTATTTTTAGAGATGAGGTCTTGCTCTGGCTCAGGCTGGTCTCAAACCAATGAGTTCAGGCAATCCACCTGCCTTGGGCTCCCAGAGGGCTGGGATTATGGGCATGAGCCACCACACCCAGCCAGAAATGTGAATTTTCTTTAACTGCATATTAATCAGCACAAAACCAATTTTCCTACAAAGTCCTATCTATTCTCCTCCCAAATATCCTTAAAATGTATCATATCCTCTTACTTCCACAATAAGTATCTTAGTTTGGGACTTTGTCTTGACTATTGCAATAGCAGTCTGAGTTCTTCCCTATGTATGCCTTTCCCCATTCCAGGCTTTCCTCAATAGTGCTGCCATTTTTTTCTTCTTAACATCATTATGTTTACATCTTCTGTCATTTCCCTTCTCTAACAATGTACATGGCTCCTTACTGCATATGAAGCTCCTTACAGCCTATAAGTGCGAGCTTTAATGTTTTATTCACAGTATCTCCAGTCTCATCTCAGGAGCAGTATAGAATAAATCTTAGAGCACAGCTTCTACAGTCATATGGCTTGAATTCAATTTCTGACTTCCACAGAGCTAGTATTTACCTGGCATGTACTTGGAGGTGGATTCTTGTTTACACCCAGTTTCCTAGGCTGGGTTGCTATTTGTCCTCTATTTTTATAATCATTTAATATTTTTTTAGTTACTAACAGTGATTTGGCAGGTTGCCTATACTCTTTAAACTTCAGATCTCCAGCTTCAATATGAAGATAAAGAGTATCAGCCTCATAGAGTTTTTCTGAGTATAAATAAGACCATGCTATAAAGACCAGTAAATTTTGACTATTTGCATTATCACCTCCCACCACTCTCTAACCTTGTGCCTTCCAATCTTGCATTATCAGGAATGTCTCCAGAACTTTACTTTCATTGACATACTTAGTCTGTTTGAAATATACAAATGCCACCAATTCATCCTTAAAATATTACGTGCTTCAGAGAGACATTGTGACCACATCCTTGACCTAATCCATGGCCAAATTAATCACCTCTCCTCTGTGCTCACTCTGCACACCCTTTATTATAGCACATATTATATTGAATCATAAGTTATTATTTGTATGTCTGCCACTGTCATTAAGTTGTGGGCTCCTCAAGCATGGGCCATGCCTTATTTATCCTCAAATATTCTTTGCCTGCAACATGACTGGCAAATAATGCAGTGAGTGTGCAGAGAATGATCATTAAGTGTGTAAATATGAGACAATTGGGGTCAGTGGCGGAGGTGATTCCAGAGCTCCACTGAAATGACAGCCAAGGCTCAAGGCAAGAGGTCAAGTATAAACACAGAAGGCAGTCTAAGAATCCAGTGACTTTTGTTTTTCTAGCAGCTGGAGTGATGGCTGAGGGTGGAGGCAACATTCCAGAAGAGGTACTTCGTTATTCCTCAGTTTGGCACATGCGATGAAGATTAAGAGGCCATTTTTTAATTTTTATTTTTTATTTCTTTTTAAGAAGACATTTTTTAAACATAAATTAATCAGACAGAAATAGTGATTTCCCTTAAATTATGAACACTACAGCATTGAATTAACAGTGTAAATATTGCTATGCCAGTCATGTATAATCTATCTATGCCAGATAAGTGTATATAATGCCTAAATCACAAGGTTTTTTTTTTTTTTTTGAGACAGAGCCTCAAGCTGTTCCCCTGGGTAGAGGGCTATGGCTTCACTGCTCACAGCAACCTCCAACTCCTGGGCTCAAGCCAGTCTTCTGCCTCCGCCTCCCAAGTAGCTGGGACCACAGGCGCCCGCCACAATGCCTGGCTATTTTTTGGTTGCATCCGTCATTGTTGTTTGGCGACCCGGGCGGGATTCGAACCCGCCACCTTAGGTGTATGTGGCTGGCGCCTTAGCCGCTTGAGCCACAGGCACCGAGCCTAAATCACAAGGTTTTTATGGGACCAAAGGAGATAAGGGATGCAGACTTGATTTTAAAGTTACAAATTATCAAACTATAAACACAAAACTATAAAAAGAAGGAAAGCTATGATTAATAAAAGAAGATTTGTCTATTGAGTCAATAATGGAAATAATATAAATCCATAAAAAGCAGATTTTTTTTGGTCAATTAATCTAAAGTCAGACCTCCCCCCAAAAAGAAGAAACAAAAACAAAAGGAAACATCTAATAACATTGTAGATTTTAACACAATCATTAATAATTAATTATTTACAATACATTACATTAAAGGTAAACAATCTAAACACATTAATTGTAAAACAAATTGTCAGATTATGCTGTTTATAAGAAATCCACTTTAAATGTAAAGACATAGATAAGAGTAAATGAATGCAGAAAAAAATTATTAAACACCAATCAAAAAGAATTTGGAATGGTTATATTAATATCAGAACAAATAGGATTCAGAGCAAAGAATATTACCAGAGCTAAGAAAGGACATTGATGGGGTGGTGCCTGTGGCTTAACAGGGTAGGGCTCCAGCCCCATATGATGGAGGTGGCAGGTTCAAACCCAGCCCCGGCCAAAAAAAAAGACATTGCATAAAGTAGTGGATTAACTAAGAAAACACAACAATCCTGTATGTGTATATAAGTCACAATAGATCTCAAAAGCTATGAAGTAAAAAACTGACAGTCACAAAAAGAAATATAGAAACTGACAATTCTAATTAGAGTCTTCAAAACTAGTCTCTCAGTGACTGATAGAACAAGCAGATAGAAAATTAGTAAAAATACGAAAGTCCTGAAAATTGTATTTAACAAAATCAACCTAATTAACATTTATAAAATACTTTAACACAAATAAGGACCTTTTTCCATGTACAGAGGGATGATTAATTAAAGTAGAGTTTATCGAATCATTAAGAAAACCTCAATAAATTTAATCGAATTAAATAGTACAATGAATGCTTTTGTACCATAGTGGACTCAAACTAGAAATTGAATAATCATATATGTCAAACATCTCAAAACATTTGGAAATTAAATTTAAAAGCTCTAAATGACACACGGGCCAAGAAATCTATTTCAAAAGACACTAAAACAAGTATATTTTGAAATGAAAAAAATTCATATATAGTATGTATAGATATACATACACATACATTTGATTATTGCATTATTAAAAATAATTAAGATTTGTGTTAATTAAAAACAAATAAATATACTATGTAAACATTGTTGAGAGGCAGTTAAAGCATTATAGAGAGGTAAACTTACAGTAATGAATACTTGTATTAAAAGAAAAAAAAAGTGACCTGAGTTTCTGTCTTAAGAAACTAAAAGAAAAGTCAAATTAAACTCAATGTAAATAGAAGAAAGAACACAAAAAAGATAAAAGCATAAATCAATTGAAAACAGAAAAAAGTAGAGAAAAATCAATGAAATTATAATTTGACTCTGAAGAAAATAATAACATTGATAAAATGTCTAAACAGACTTGTCAGGTAGAGAAAGAAAGATGATAGTGGAGAGAGAAAGGGAGAGAAAGAGAAGAGAGGGACAGACAGACAGACAGAGATTGATTGATGAAACTACCAATATCAGGACTACAGAGAAGACACCACGATAGAACTGACAAATACTAAAAGAATAATAAAGAATAACATGAACAAATCTATATTCACAGATGTGAAAATTTAGATGAAATAGACAAATTGGTTGAAACATAAACTCATGATTACCACTCAAGAAGAAATAACCTAAATAGTTCTGTATCTATTAAATCCATACCTAACTTTTCAATAGAGGAAAGTGCAAAATAAGAGTTTCAGTAATTAATTCTAGCAAGTATTCAGTGAATAAATAACAAAACATCATTCAAATAAGGAAAAAGGATAATTTTCCCATAAATTGTTTTAAGAGCTTCATTGAAATACAATTCATAGAACAAAATTCACCCATCTAAAATTTATAAATCAGTAGGGTTTTTTTTTTAGTGTGTTTACAAGACTGTCACAGTTTTAGAATCTTTTCATTAACTTCAAAAAGAATCCATATCCATTATCAGTCACTGCTCATGTCTCTATTTTCTCCCTCCTCCCAGCACTAGGCAACCACTAATCTTTCTGTCTTTACAGATTTGCCCAGGACAGACATTTCATATAAAAGGATTCATACATATGTGGCTTATTGTAACCATATTATTTTATTTAACATAATGTTTCCAAGGTTCTTCTCAGTTATAGCATGTATCAGTACTTCATTCTTTGTTATTGCTGAATAATATTCCAATATATGGATACACCACATTTAATCTATTCATTCCCCAGTTGATGGATTTTTAGGTTGTTCTCTTTCTACTATTTGGCTATTATGCATAAGAGAGATGATGCATAATATTTTTGGTAAAGAAGATGAAAGAATGGCTAACAAACATAAAAAAATGCTCATCATCCCTAATTATCAGAGAAATGCATATCAAGACTACTCTGAGATATCACCTAACCCCAGTAAGATTAGCTCACATCACAAAGTCTCAAAGCTGCAGATGCTGATGTGGATATGGAGAGAAGGCAATACTTTTACACAACTAGTGGGACTACAAACTAATACAATTCTTTTAGAAGGAAGTAAAGAGTATTCTCAAAGAACTCAAATTAGAGTTCTGATTTGAGAATTGATCCTGCAATCCCATTACTGGGTATCTACCGATAAGAAAAAAAAATCATAAGGGCATTTGCACTAGAGTGTTTATCACAGCTCAGTTTACAGTCACCAAATTGTGGAAACAACCTAAAAGCCCACCAAGCCAGAAATGGATTATCAAGCTGTGGTATATGTATACCATGGAACACTATTCAACCATTAAAAGAGATAGAGACTTTACATCTTTTGTATTAACCTCTACTGAAGTAGAACACATTCTTCTTAGTAAAGCATCACAAGGAAGGATGCAGAAGGAAGAATCTAATGTACTCAACTCTGATATGAAGGCAATAGATGACCTAGTACAGAGTGGGAGGGGGAGGGGAGTGAAGGAGTGAGGAGAGGGAAAGAGGGAGGAGGTTGGGGGTTCACAGTGTATGACACACCTCTTTAGGGTGGGACACAAGTATAAGAGGGACTTTATCTACAAATGGAATCAGTGTAACCTAATTCTTTGTACCCTCAATGAATCCCCAACAATTAACAAAATACTGCTATTAATATTACTAAATTGTTTAAATAGCCGTATGTTTTTATTTCACATGAGTATACACATAATAAAAGAGTTTCTGGGATATATACACCTCATTTTAGTCATATGTTAACTGCCATACTCTGCCACACCGTTTTATATCCCCACTAGCAATATATGAGGGTTCTAGTTTCTCTGCATTACAATCTACTCATGTTATTACATTTTGTATATTCTAGCCATGATAGTTGGTGCAAAGTGGTATAAACTTTTGATTTTGATTTATATTTTCCTGATGGCTACTAATAATGAGCATATTTCATTGTAGTTATTGGACCCATAATTTTGTGAGGCTAACACCAATATCAGAAAAAGAAATTATTTGACAAAAAAATTATAGATCAACACTCTTAGAAACATAAAAATTTCAAAGACACTACTGGTTAATCAACTAAGTGATATTTATGTCTGAAATTCAAAACCCATTCAAAATTGGAATATCAATAAATGCTACTTACCATAGGTCAGATTAAAGAAAAAAACATGTATTCATTGTAATAGATACAAAAAGATCATTTGACAAATTATAACATTTAATATTCACTTTCTATACGTAATACATACACACACACAAAAGATAGCACATTTGTATATATATACCTTTCAGCAAACTAGAAATAGAAAGGAAATTGCTCAACTTGAGGAGGGATATCTAAAAAACATCCACAGATAACATCATGCTTAATGATGAAAGATGAATGCTTTCTCCCTAAGATCAGGAACAAGACACAAATATTCTCTTTCATCAATCCTTTTTGATATTGCAGCAGAGGCCCTTACCAGTGCCATAAAGAAAAAAAGGAAGTATAAGATTTGGAAAGGGAGAAATAAAACTGCTCTCTTTGCAGAAGGTAAGACTGGCTATGTGTAAAACCTCAAAGAATCTGCCAAAATAAACTAATCAGTGCATTTAACAAGATTACAGTATACAAGATTAACATACATATAAAAATCAATCGTATTTCTATGGATTTGCAGAGAATAATTGGAAATTGAAATTAAATTGTATCATTTCTAATAGCATCAAAACCATGAAATACTTAGGTATATTCCTAACAAAATATGTGTAGATTATGTATGTGTAAAACTATACAGTTTTGTTAAAAGAAATTTAAAAAATGATTTAAGTAAATGAAGAGATTTATTATGTTCATGAGGGAAGGGCTTACTATAAATGAGCACAGGGGAATTCGGAAGATGATGGATATATTAAGTCATGAATGTGGTTTGGTTACAAAATTGTTTGGGAACACTCACATAACTACATATTTAAAGGGTTAAATTTAAGATGTATGTAAAATATACCTTAATGTTTTACCTATGTATAAATTATACCGCAATAAAGGAAAAGAAAAATATATTTATCATAATGAAGATGGTGGTGAGAGTTGCTAGAATATGTAGTGAACCAGTGGCTTATGTTTGCATGCCAGTTCTGCAGCTAACCTGCAAGGTGATATGAAATCTTCTTTCCCTCTTCCCGGGCCCAAGTTCCTACATATTTCCAGTGAGAAGGTTGGAGGGGATAATGACTAGAGTTCCTCCTAGCATTGTCATT
The DNA here is from genome assembly GCF_000181295.1 of Otolemur garnettii. NCBI lineage: Eukaryota > Metazoa > Chordata > Mammalia > Primates > Galagidae > Otolemur > Otolemur garnettii. Next base: position 28,264,686 of record NW_003852398.1, on the reverse strand, counting down.
CATGACTGAAGGAGTGATTTCTAAAGTTGTTTTTATGTTCCCTCAATTGTTGAGACCAAGTACTTTTGCTGACACTGAGCTGGGCTCACACTGTGAGACACTCCCATACATGACAGACAGAGACAATGGTGTCTAACTCTAGACAATGATGTCTAGAGTTAATCTGGCCACCACCCTTTACCCTTCACATGCCTCCGTCACCAAGCTGTTGATGACCAAGCTGTGAACATCAACAACACAGAGCCTGGGAATAAATTAAAAACAGACAAAAAATCCAAACGTCTATCTTGTACACTATCAGACATTCTGCTGTCTCTGTTTCTTTTGTTTGAATAGCTCAATAAAGTTTAGTAAAAATATTTACCATTCTTGGCTTGGTGCCCATAGCTCAGCACCTAGGGTGCCAGCCACATACATTGGAGCTGGTGGGTTCTAAACCAGCCTGGGCCTGCCAAGCTGAAGCAACAACTACAACCAAAAAAAAAAAAAAAAAAAGCTAGGCATTGTGGTGAGTGCCTATAGTCCCAGCTACTTGAGAGGCTGAAGCAAGAGAGTCTCTTAAGCCCAAGAGGTTGCTGTGAGCTGTGACACCATAGCACTCTACCCAGGATGGCAGCTTGAGATTCTGTCTCAATAAAAAGAATAATTCCCATTCTTATGACCCAGTCTCATGTCAAATTTATGCATTCCTCACAATTACTCTACTAGTAAATATAGGTTAGGATAGTCATAATTATCCTCATTTTGTAAATTATGAAAAAGAGAAAAATACAACAGCATCAATAACAAAAACAAAAAACAAAGGTGTGGACATTTTAATTCACTACTCTAATGCCAATCTACTACTAAGGGCAGAGTAGGACTTAAAAGCAGTTCTATCTGATACAAAAACCACTAATAAGAATGCTTAGGGTTGCAGTCTGAAATATGGGATCCTGTCCAGTGTTCATACACTTATTTATTCCCTCTCCATTTATTCATGTATCAACAGTGAACTGGACTGGCACTATCCCTCCCACCACAGAACCTACAGTGTATCAGGGAAACAAGCTTCAGCAGTTAAGTGAGCCCAAGGAAATCTTCCCAAGGACAGTGGTATCTACGCCAATATGTGAAAGAACAAGCAGAAGTTAGACAAAGATTTACAGGGAGGAAACAACATGATAACAAATGAGAAATGTAAGTAGCTCAGTAGGTCAAGAGCTTGAAGGAAAACACCATTGAGTGGTATGAAGAGAAACTGAAAAAATACCCAGGGTTTGACTCACTTAGAATTCTGTGAATTTATTTAAGTAGTTGGAACTTTTTCTAAGAGCAATATGGAAAGTGTTTTAAATAGATGAGTGATAATATCTGTTCTATTTTCCAGTTTCTTCAATCTGTACTCAAAAATGAGAGTGAACCAAGACTAAAGGTAAAGATTATCTTTATCATAATAACCTGCTCTGAAGCATTGCCATTACAGTTGAGAACCACTAGATTAATGATATGTAGGCAGTCACATTGACAGGTTGCAGTGATGACTGGATTTGTTTTGTGAGGGCTAGGGAGGTGTCAAATATGTTTCCTCTTTTTTTGTCTTGGGTAGAATGTGATTGTGGTACATTATTTAACCTTGTGAATACAACACAAAGAAAGTTTTAGTCAGAGGAAAGATTTGTGGGTTTTGCCTTGGACCGGTTGAATTTAAAGTGCTTCTGGGGCATTTACATTGGAAATTATTAATAATAAGTTATTTCATATGGCTGAATATACACATGTAAAATAAATAAATAAATAAATAACAAAAAAGAATGAATATACACATGACGCTTAGAAGAGAAGATTTCACTTTAGAGATGGACTTGAAGTCATCGCTACACAAATGGAAAATAAAGCCATGGCACAAGTGACACCATCCAAGAACAGTGGTTAGAATTAGAAGAGAAGAGCATCTGTGTAGGTGCTTGAGGACCATACAGAGTAAGAAGGCCCTGCAGGAGAAAAATAGCAAATGCTATTCAAAAGTGAAAAGGAAAGAAGAGGATATTTACATGCCACAAAAACCAAGGAAGGAGAAGATTAATGGAAAGGTGATTGTTCTGCTGTGTTGGATATGCTTGGAGATCTAGCAAGATAAGGATCGTGATGTTTTACTAATCTAGAAACACCTATAAGAAGTGCATCAGTGTAGTGGATGAGCCTTATCACAGTGCAGTGAGGAGCTAGTGGGAGGTGAGAAAGTATGTTCCAGCAAGATGAGCATCTCTCAAAGGACTGATTTCCATATCTGGGAAACAAAGAGGTTGATGTCTCTTTCTGTTTCTGACACATATGAGATGTAAGTAACTCTAATATAAGGCAGAATGTAATAAATTCATAATTTTGACACACAGAGAAGAAAGGGAGAACTCATACACTGCTTTTGCTAATTCATCTGTTTCCATCTTAAATGTTCTGTTTAACTCCTCCCTGCATATTTCTAAACCTATTCAAGATTTAAAAGTCACATGTGAATGGGAAAATCTCAGGATTTTACTGGTTCTCATAGATGTTTTCATTAAACTACCCATCAACTATTTAGAGCCCTACTCTATTCTTCCCCCAAGCGTAATCTAGACCTTGTATTTATTTATTTATTTATTTAGACCAGGTCTTGCTCTGTTGTCTGGGCTGAAGTGCAGTGGCACAATTATAGCTCACAGAAACTTCAGACTTCTGGGTGCAAGAGATCCTCCTGGTTCAGCCTCTTCAGTAGCTACAACTACTGAAGTGTGCGCCATCATGCCAGACTCATTTCTCAATTTTTGTAGAGATGAGGTCTTGCTATGTTGCCTAGAAGAACAGAATTTTCTCTGACACTTTAAAGGGAAGTGGTCAGTTCATTAGGGTAACTTACTGGGTGCTAGATAGTGTGGAATCAGATGAAACTGAGCTTGGACCCTGACTTTGCCAAGTCATTAACTATAGTATTTTGGTAAGTTATTTAAGCTTTCTAAACCTCAGTTTTTAAAAAATGTAATATAGAAATTGTCTTAGCTCTAACACTTGTCAAAAGATTCAAACATGGTGATGCATGTAAAGCTAATTCCATAGGCTTTGACATAGAGAATATGATAAAAATGATAGATTTTAAAAATTATCTTTTTCTTTATAACTTTGACTGCTTGAATATATTTTAGTTGCTTTGGGCACAGCAACTAAATATACTAGTTTCCCTCTAATTCCCAAACATTGGCCTTGTTATTTCACTTGGACTTGAGCAACAAGTATAATCCATTTCTCATTACAATTCTCCAATACGTAAATCTTCTCTCCTCTATGTTAAACATCTCAATTTCTTCAAACTTTCCTTAAATGGCGCCACTTTATTATTTATTGTTGTTACTATCTTTTAAATTTACTTCTGAAGCATCTCTATTTTTCCAGAATGGAAAAGGTAGCATTTGATCTGATACTGGAAATATTATTAAACTTTGTGGGATATGTTCAGAGATGATGATGAGTAAAGATAAACTGCAATGAAGTTGGGATTGGAAGTGTTTGAAATTAAGCCTGACTTTGTTGTTGGGAGACTTTTTTACTAGTACTATAAGTTCATAGTTTATTATTAGTCTGTTCAAGGTCTCTATCTCTTCCTGATTAAGTTTCTGGAACTGTGTTTCCAGGAATTTATCCATTTCCTTTATATTTTCTAGTTTATGTGCAGAGGTTTTTGTAGTATTCATGGATAGTACTTTGTATTTCTGCGGTATCAGTTGTAATATCTCCTTTTTCTTTTCTGATTGAGCTTATTTGAGTCCTTTTTATTTCTAGTTAATCTAGCGTGGTCTACAAATTTTGTTTATCTTTTCAAAGGATCAACTTTGGTTTCATTGATCCTTTGTATGATTTTTTTTTGGTATCTGTTCCGTTTGGCTCTTGTCTGAGCTTTGTTATATCTTTTCTTCTGCTGGCTTTATATGGTTTGCTCATTCTTCTCTAGTTCCTTGAGATGTAACAGTTGCTTTTCAATTTGTGATCTTTTTCTCTTTTTGATGTAGGCCTTTAGTACAGTTTTCTTGTATCCCATAGATTTTGATAACTTATGTTCCCTTTGTCATTCAGTTGAGGAATTTTTTAATTTCCATCTTAACTTCATGATTTATCCAAGGGTCTTTCAGCAGCAAATTGTTTAATTTCCAGGATTTGAGTGTTTCTTTTGGAATTGATTTTTAGTTTTATAGCAATATGATCTGAGAAAATGTGTGGTCTGACTTTGATTTTTGAATTTGCTAAGACATGTTTTATAGCCTAAGATATGATCAAATTTATAGATTTATATGAATTTTGAGTGTGAACATTATTGTGTTTCTGTAGCAGGTAGGATATTTTTGGTTAAAAGAAGTGGAAAGTCCAATTCAAAATAGCTTAAACAACAAATAGAGTTTATTAGCTTAAGTATCTGACAAGTCCAGAAATAACCTGGGCTTCAGAAACAGCTCTTTCAGAGCTTTTGCTCAGCTTCCATTTGATATTCTCTTGTCTTTTCTCTTCCATTTATTGGCTGTATCCCCGGGTTGGTTTTCAAATGCAGGGAAATGGCTGCAGTAATTCTAGTTCTGAAGTTCCAAATGACATTGTCTTAATCTGTTTTGTGTCACTATAATAGAATACACGAGACTGGGTAATTTATAAAGAACAAGATTTTACTGGCTTACAGTTCTAGAGGCTGGAAAGTTCAAGATTGAGAGACTATATCTACTGAGGGCTTTCTTGGTGCACTATAACAAGAGGGAGGATGCACATAGCAAGGGAGGGGGGAGAAAGAGTGTTGAGGGACAAACTCACTTTTGTAAAAAATCCACTTCTGTGATAGCAGCATTAATCCATTTATGAGGTCAGAGCCCTCATGACCTAATCACCTGTTAAAGGTCCCAACTCTCAACAACATTGCATTGGGGATTAAGTTTCCAAAACACAAACTTTGGGGAACACATTCAAATCATAGCAGATGTGATTCATAGGAAGAGAGCTTATTTTCCTCTTGACTTTGAACATAAGAAAGGAAATTCCTGCTCTTTTCTGGACTTGCCCTGTCTATGTTCCTGCCCACTTTTGTGCTGTTTTACTGTGGCCAAGGGAGTGCCATGTGCTGACTGATGCCTGACACAGTGTGGCAAGAGAGGTAGGATAGTGTAGGTGGGCTTAGGCTGATTGGAGTCAGTCTTTGAGGTGAGGGTGGAGTTATTCCTGCCCAAGGACTTCTGGCTGCAATCCAGCCTGGGTGAAATTGAATAGGGCTGCGAAAAGCAATTCCCATAGCAGTTTGAAACATAAAACCATTGGATGAGGGTTGTTTTTTTTTTTATATTTTAAAATAACAAATTTTCCTTTTTATTTGACTTGATTAGATTTGAAAAAGTTATAATACATATAAAATAGAGATGATCAGTTATAGTAAAGAATAACCAAGATCAATTTTCTGAAAATGTTAGACTTTTATTTAAAATATGGCTACACAAAAAGCAGTGACTTCAGACCTTTAAGAAGTTATTCATGAGACACATAAGACACAATATACATACTGCTATACAAAGAATATTAAGGTCAAATAAACTGTGTGGTCAAATAGAATACTTTTTATTTGGCTACCACTCTCTACACTACTCCTGTGACAAAACAAATAAACACTACTTTCTATAGAAAGAATAACATAATGCCCATTCTATTGCAAAACTAACAATGTTAAGAAGTCCAATTTTAGAATGACCTTGTTATCTCTTTTTCTCATCCTTTTTTTCTCTTTTTCCTTCAAAGATCTTTTTTCTCTTCTCCTCCCCTTCTCAACATAGCCATAATAATATTAGTCTAACATTCTTCTTTCTTTGAAAATGAGAAGTCTATTTCTTCTCCCTTTCCCAATTCTGGACTTGCTTCATCTTTTCCTCATTCTCCTCCCGCTCTTCCTCATAGTCTCTGGGTGAACCAGCTCCTCCTTCACCTCATCTTCATTATCTTTCTCTTCATTCTCATCCTTTTCTTCTTCAGAGTTGATTTTAATTATCTTAGAAAATCTAAGTATGTTTTGCTGCAGTAGTTAAAAGACTTTCTTGGGCGGCACCTGTGGCTCAAAGGAGTAGGGTGCCAGCCCCATATACTGGAGGCTGTGGGTTCAAACCTGGCCCCGTCCAAAAACTGCAAAAGTAAATAAATAATACTTTCCTTATGAACTTTTATGACTGCTAAATGTGTGAAAACCCTTTTAGTTTTTAAGATTTGGGGGCAGGGCATGGTTGCTCACGTGTGTAATCTTCTAACTTTAGAAGGCCAAGGCAAGGGGATTGCTTAAGGCCTGGAGTTTGAAACTAGCTTAGACAAAAGTGAGACCCTGTCTCTACAAAAAATACAAATATTAGCCAGATATGATGGCAGATGTCTGTATTCCCAGCTTCTTAGATGGCAAAGGAAGGAGGATTGCTTGAAGTCACCATGAGCAATGATGATGCCATTACATTCTAGCCCTGGGTGACATAGCAAGATTTTGAAGAAATTTACTAACAGGAGATCTGTGATTTTGGTTCCTTTCCATTGGAATAGAATGTTTATATATTTTAATTTTTTAAATATTTAATTTTAAGTGTTTAATTTTAATTAAATATATAGTTATATTTTGACATTCTCTGATAGGAGTCTTAAGGTCCCAGATATGCTATTGTCACTAAGAAGATTAGTCAATGAAGACAGTTCAATTTTAGCCATACTTAGAAACACTAGTTCTTTAAAATGGGCCTGGCATGGTGGTACTTTGGACAACTGAGTGGGAGGATCGCTTGAGGCCAGGGGTTTGAGATTAGTATAGGCAACATAATGAGGCCCCATCTCTAAAAACAAATAAAATAAACTAGCCAGGTCCGATGGTTGGTGACTGTAGTTTCAGCTGCTCTGGAGGCTGAGGCAGGAGGATCACTTGAGCTCTGGAGTTTAAGATTGCACTGAGATATGATCCCACCACTGTACTATATTCCGGGGAGCAGAGTTTTAAAAAAATAAATAAAATTGTCACTTATTTCTTCCATTTCCTGATTGACAACTAGCAATTATTAAAGACCAGTTTGTTCACTTGGGATTTCTATGACCTCCTCATCTTTAATACAGTTAATCTTATTTCCCCTTTCCTCTCTCTCATATTCATTCTAACTTAAAAATTAAAATAAAAACTTTGGATTGAATGAAAAGAAAGACAACTATGTGTATAATAGTCAGTATCAACAGAAATATGTAACATAAGGATATAATAGCCAACAGTGGCCAAAGAGGTGGGATGCTAACTTTACTTTCCCCTTCCCCTCCCTCTTGCCCATACATATCCCAATTCTTTTCCCTTCAATGTCTATTCAGAGACTTGCATGATTTTTTTCAGTATGATGTGATCAGAACCTATATTTTTGGAATATTAAGATAAATTGAACTAGAGAGAGAATAAGAAAACAAGATGCAGAGAATTAATTAGGAAATTATTTTACTCCCCAGGCAAGGAAAAGAAGTGATTAAACAATGATTTTTATTGGTAGGAAACAAGCAGCGGATAAAACCACTGAAAGTGTTCTGAAGGTAGGAAGAAGTTGAGAGTGGACCTTAAAGACAGGACAGTTAAAGTATTTAAAAGACCAAAAAGTTTGAATAGATAACCCAATTTTTAAAAACTATTATATTTAAGAAAACATAATGAATTTGAGAGGACATAGTAAGGTAATTTGTAGAATCCTGAGATATAATTTTCTGGGGGGTGAGAGAGGAGAATTTAAGGAGGTGACAGATGTCTCTTTGGGGGAAGAAGAGAATGAGAAGTATTTTTGGTGATGCTAAGAGCATTTGCAAAAGGTTTAAATGAAAAAAACATATTTCTTTTCCACAGATAGAAGTATGGTGCAGTTCCAGATGAAATATCTAAGCTCATAGGTGTGATCCCACCAATCACCCTCTCTTCACTCATCTTCCCCCTCTTCCCTTTCCCCTTTCCCCATATTCTTGGGCTAAAATTGGGTTATAGTTTTCAAGAAAAAAACAAAGGAAAGCATAAAAAAAAGAGAAATATCTAAGCTCAAAATAGAAAAGGACGCCTCCCATCCCCACTTTTGTTCTTGACGTGTGTCCTACTCTGGATCAAAGAAGAGGCTGAAATCAGCTTGGTGCACTTTCTACAGAGAGTCAGAACTACATCAGACAGCTTCAGTTTTCCCTTTTAGAACCTTTCTCTACCCCGCTTTGTGCCCATGGAGGCTGACTTAGTTAAATTATACAGATGCACTGCCTTGCTCCTTTTTCCTCTTGGTGAACTGGTGGATGATCACATGCTAGTGATAACAGGGCATTGATAACAGGAAAGTGTTACTTCATATTTTCTTCCAGGTCTTTCCATGATACATCATGTGTTGGTTATATCCCTTTATGGTGTCTTGTCTGCAGCAGGGTATGATGTGGAACCTGGCTTTAGTCCAAGAGTGAGCACTTTATAATATCTGATCTTTATATTTCTAACTTGAATGCCCTAGTTTTCCTTTAAAATCTCTGACATTCTATGAATATGGACTAGTGCTTTGCTGTTCTAAGTGTAACCTGTGGAGCAGCAAAATCAATTTGTTCTGGTAGCTTGTTAGAAATGCCTAATTGCAGAGCCTACTTCAAACTTACTGAATTAGAACGTGCACTTCCTAAATACACCCAGATGATTTATATGTATGTCAGGATTTGGCAAATGTTGAGCTGGTTCATAATTAAAGAGTATGGACTTTGAAGTCAACCTGACCCAGTCTTGAGTTTTGACTCTTCTGGATCTAATAATTGGTAGAAGAACTCATTCATTAAACAAATATTTATTATTAAAGCAAATAAGAAGGAAGTCATTAGCCTGAGGTAGTCTCTGTAACTAGAACTCCTCCCATATAAGCAAGCCAAAATTCAATTCAGTGTGAACAGTAAAACAAAACTTAAGCCTAACTAATCAGAAACTGCCAACTAACCACTAACTGGAGACTTTCTGCCAGATTATACCCAAATAAGATAAATGCCTCACTGTAGCTAATCAAGTAATTTCTCCATGGCTTTCATGTTTGCCCTGTAAAGCTTGTCCCGTACAGTGCAGAGTAGAGTTCTCTGCAGCTCTTCTGCTTTCTGTGTTCCTGCTGGCTTTCCTGACTGCTCCATGAATCATTCTTTGTTCAAAAAACTCTGTTAAATTGTTTTCTAAAGTTTTTCTTTTAACATTAGGGATATTTTCAATGTGCTAGGTACTGTGCCAGATGCTCAGTGCTTAACAAGACAGACCCAGTCCTTGACTACATGAAACTTAGGTTGTTTTTGAGTCTTGCTGACCGGAGTTGTATGTAGCATCTGCTCTGAAATGTAGCCTCATGGTGTAGTAGATAGAACATCGACCTCAGAGGTGAGAATATGTGGATAGGAGTCCTCCATCTTTAAGAAGCAGACCACAAGACCCTCATTTCAGCTTTCTGAACATTGTCTACAAATGGGATCTTAAGAATACTGGGCTCACTTCTTTACCTCTTTACCTACCTTCCCTGGCCATGGAGGCCTGTTCACTGTCTATGGTAAATGTATCTTGTTCTGTAAGCTGGTATCTTGCTCTTACTCTTTAAACCTGCCTTTCTCTTCCTCAATAAACTTTGTTCCAGGCTCGCTTAAAAAAAAAAAAAAAAAAGAAATACTGGACTTCATCAGCAGATTCAAGATTACACTTCATAGAACACTGAATTTGTGAGCTTCTTCATGGAGGAAATTGAACAAAAAAGACACTTGCCAAATTACTTTGGGGATTTATTTCCCTGTTAGGAGATCACTACACCATATTAAAGGCTTCATTAAGTACCAAATAAAACATATCTTTGAATTGTAGTGCAGCATTTCTGGCACTTCTTGACAAAGTGACCCCCCCCCACCTCCCTTCTTCTCTTTCCTTTCTTTCTTGATTTTTTCATTCTTTCTCTGTTCAATAATTTGAGAGGATATTAGACTGACTTTCTAAGGCCATTTATGGATATGATAGTTTGAGGATCAATTTTAGAAAGTAAAGAGCCAGGTTTAGTTAAAGGGGCGGGGGATGAACAGCATAGTCTTTAGGAGTTGTCGGTCATTGAGCAAGTCTCTGGCCCTCAGTTTCTGTGTTTGTAAGAGGGAGTGGTGGCTCTATCATGGTTGGGAAGGCTAGGGTTGTATATGAGCAGTGTAGAAACCTAATGTTAGAAATGCCTCCTTGTCTAAATTAAGAGGAGAGCTGTGTTTGTGCCCATGAAATTCAAAGGTGAACTCCAGTGCTGTTTTTCCCATTTGAGTTGGAAAAAGGGTTTTCCCCAGTGAAAGCTGAGCTTTCTCGCCCAGTGGAAGGATTGAGATGTCCTACATTTGTCTTGACAAGGACCTATTGCTTTAGTTTAAGTGCCCAAACCTGTATTTCTTGCTTTGAGTGTGGGTTTCAGAACTATGTACACAATTCAGAATGAAGCCCAAAGCTTGTCTCAACAGGTCTTTTGTGGCTGTTTCTTTACTCCTATAAATTTCCCAAGCCTCTATTGTAAAGAAGAGAAATATTTCTTATTGAGTTCTACTTTCTGAAGTTTATTTTTCTGTGTAATGATAAATTAAAGCTGAATAAACAAGTCTATTCTGGTTCAGTACGGTGGGAAAAGAAGGTATGTGGTAATACGCCAACAATGTAAGGCAGGTGATACAACATATGAGAGGCAGTAGGCATAGAGGGAAGGACTCTGAGGTCACAGAGGGTCTCTGCTTATATTCAGAGGAGAAGTTCTTCTATTCACCTAGATCCAAGAGAAAGGCTCAGGTCCAGGACCACATAAAAGTCCCATTTATCCAGTCAGTACAAGGGAGTCTTGAAGAACATATGTTCTGGTAAATACAACCCCTATCCAAATCCAAGCTCAATAGGGTAGGTAAAGTTACTTCTTTTAGTTCTTGTTTTGCTATTTTTTCTTAAATGGAGATAACAATGTACCCACTATATAAAGCTTCAAGAATTAATATTATAATGCATTATTTTATGTGAATGTGTGTGCTTAGAAGTTGATGAATAACCAGCTCATAATGCAATTCGCTATTCCCTTTATTTTTATTGTAATTGTTATTACCATTATAGTTTACATATAGCCCTCAGAATGTATATTAAATTTACCATGTAAGCATCATATCTGAGAGAATAAAGACTCATAAACACACATATTTTGATAATTCAACAAGATATTATTGTTCAAAAATTTTTATGGGTACAAGAGATTTTGAAGCAATTTGGTATTATGAAAAGAATGTGACTGACCATGTTTAAATCCTGGTTCTGCTATTGACAGTTTGGGAAAATTAATTTAACTTCTCTGAAAGCTTGCAAAGCTATAAAGATTAAATGACTGATAAATCTATATACTTAGTAACAATATCTGTCTTTTTTTTTTTTTTTTTTTTTTTTTTGTAGTTTTTGGCCAGGGATGGGTTTGAACCCACCACCTCCAGCATACGGGGCCAGCACCTTACTCCTTTGAGCCACAGACGCCAACAATGTCTGTCTTGTATAAGACTTTAGTGATAATATCTATCACTTTAGTGATAATATTCTATCTAAAGTAGAATATTTGACTTCTAAAATATGAATAGCTGAAGAAGTTGATAAACAGGACCAGAGTGAAAAAATTACTTACCCAGCATTATAAAAAAATAGAGACTAGAACCAAATTTGCTAAGCCTTAAGCCCAGTGCTTTTGTCTCTGCATACGCAGAACTCTTCACAAAGGAGAATTTGAAGCACATTTGAAGCACAGTTAAGCAGTGAGGTGACAAGAATAATGGAACTCAAAGGATATGCAGGGAGAGATCAAGGTTAAAATCCAGATCTGCCACTTCCAGTTTAGTTGACCTTGTGCAAGCCGTACAACTTGTTTAAACCTCCTTTCCCTTTCTCTCTTCTTGTAAAATGGTGATAATGACCCTTATTTGCTTTTCAAGAGTGTTGTGAGGTTCAAATGAGATGGAAACATTATCTGAAAAGTATAAATAACAGCATATATAAGGGACTCATATTTGTATCACAGGCTTTAAGTGGTGAGGAAGCATATGCATAGCATTGGTTTATCAGTATACTGAAAATGATTTATTTGACAGGTTCTGCTTTGAGGCAGGGATAAGCAAGAGGGATCAGTATTGCTCATGCTGGCAAGATGTGTGCATGTGTGGGTGCTTCTGACATCGTTGCTATAACAGAATAAACCTGGGAACTCTAGTTGCCTGAAGGTCTCTCTGCATGCAGCATCCATATTCAAAGAGATTCAAAGTTATTCAAATCTTTCTTTGTATCTCTTGGCAAGGAGCAACAGGGCTATCATTTATAACTCCACTTTTCGTCCCATCTCTATTTTCTTTGTGCCTCCCAGTCCTCATCTGTCTTAGACTCTGCAGTCACTCCTAGCTTTTACTTTACTATCTTTACCTACTTCACTACCACAAGATAATTCAGCTTGATTAAAAACAGAACCCCTAAAAAACAAAGAAATTAAGCCTCAGTGACTTTTCATTTTCATCCTTTCATTCCTTTCTCACTCATTTGCCAATTCTGTTAGAAATTGGCCCAGGATATAACTGAAACGTGCTGAATTCATCCTTTGAAGCTGGGAAAAGACTGAGGCCTCATAGAAAGCACAGAACAATTCAGAATTCACCATTAATGCATTGGGGAAGGGTAAAAGTTGATAAATGCCTAAAAGTTTACGTTGCATAGTTTAAATCCATTTTAGTTTGTCTTCATCTCTCTAAGGGAATGACTAAACTGTGGATATCAGGATGTGTAGTTTGTATTATGGGACCAGATGTCACTTTGAGGAAACTGCTTATATTTTGATTAATATTCATAAAATTTTTCCTTTGTATTTTCTTTAAGCATTGATTAAGTGCCTACTTTATGCCCTAAATTTGTACTGTTGCCCCATGCTCTTTAATTATGGCTCTAAGTATCTTTATCTAGGTGCAGATATGTCTATTCTTCATATTGAAAACTCTGCTCCTGGAGCAAATGTCACAGTGGAACATAATTTTGATTTGTTCTTTGAGAAGGCCCAGGATGTCAAGCCATTCTCTACTGTTGAGTGCCATCTTGTGGATAATGACACAAAGTGGCTTAACTGGGATGTGGCAACCATGCATGGATCAGAATTCTTAGATCTGAATTCTACCACCAACACTGAACAAGCAGCTTAACCTGTGTCTCAGTTTTCTCATCACAAATGAGGACAATTTACCAACCACATGCTGCCTGATTTCACAGGAAGTACAAGGAACTACTAATGCTATCTTTACATATCACAATTTATGGGAAGTTGACAAATAAAACTAGGAGCTAAGTAAGAGCAATCATGAATAATGATAATATTCTTGAAAATATAATCATGGCTAGCATTTACTGAATGTCTTCCTTAGGTTAGATGTTCTGCTATATTCTTTACATGAAGTATTTTGTTTAATCCTTACCCCAGCCCTTTTTACTGACACTCTTATTGTGCTCAATTCACAAATGAGGAAAATGGGATTCTTAAATTAACTGATTTGCACAGAGCCTCATGGTTAATGAATGACAGAGCTAGGATTATACCCAAGTCTGCTTTATATATACAACATGAAATCTTAACAGCTTTAAGATGCTTGTAAGAGGGTTGTGTCTGGAAATAATATTTTATAGGGAGAAGACTGTGTGTGTGTGTGTGAGAGAGAGAGAGACAGAGAGAGAGAAGACACAGAGGACCAAGAGCAGAGCGTATGGTATAGATATGGTCATTGTCTTCAAATTGATAAATAGTGGTTATAAAAAAAGGGATACCATGTTTTTTCCAAATGACTTCAAAGGTTATAACATTTAGGGTGAATAGGTTCCTGCCCATTTACACAGAACAGTTTTATAATAGCTAAAGTTGCTCAAATGTGGGATGATTTGCCCATGGAGATAATAGTCTTTCTTTTTCTTCCCTTTTTTCTTCATTCTCTCTCTTTATTTATTTATTAAATAATAATTGTGTACGTTAATGCATTTATGGGGTTCAGTGTACTGATTTGATATACAATGTGAAATGCTTACATCAAACTGATTAACACAACCATCACCTTGCTTACTTATTTGTTATGGTAAGACAATTATACTCTTAATAGTTTTAAAATGTATAATTGTGTTATGCACATTAGATGAGGTACCTCCAAATACCCTCCTTCCTCCCAGTCTCTCCCCTCCCCTCCCCTTTCTCTCTTCTTCCCTCCTACTTTGTGGACTATAGTTTGTATGACTATGTAAGTGATTATATATTGGTTTCATAATGGTATTGAGCACATTGGATAACTTTTTTTCCCATTCTTGAGATACTTTACTAAGAAGAGTATGTTCCAGTTCCATCCAGGTAAACATAAAAGATGTGAAGTCTCCATCATTTTGTGGCTGCATAGTATTCCATGCTGTACATATACCACAATTTGTCAATCCATTCATGGGTTGATGGGAACTTGGGCTATTTCCATGTCTTGGAAATTATTATTTGGGCTGTAATAAACATTCTGGCACAAATGTCTTTGTTGTAAAATGATTTTTGATCATCTGGGTATATATCTAATAGAGAAATTGCAAGATTGAATGGTAGAACTACTTTTAGTTCCTTGAGTATTCTCCAAACTTCTTTCCAAAAAGGTTGTATTAGCTTGCATTCCCACCAGCAGTGTAGAAGTGTTCCCCTTTCTCCACATTCATGCCAACATCTATAGTTGTGGGATTTTGTTATGTGGGTTAGTCTTACTGGAGTTAGATGATATCTCAAAGTGGTTTTGATCTGCATTTCTTTGATGATTAAAGATGTTGAGCATTTTCTTCATGTGTTTGTAAGCCACGCATCTGTCTTTATTAGAGAAGTTTCTGTTCAAGTCTCTTGCCCACATAGTAATTAGTTTGAGTTCTCTGTGGATCCTAGTTATCAGAACTTTGTTAGAAGCATAACCTATAAAAATCTTCTCCCATTCTGAAGGTTGTCTGTTTGCTTTTACTTACTGTTCTCTTGGCTGTGCAGAACCTTTTTACTTCGATCAGATCTCAGTAATGGATTTTTGGGGTTGCTTCAATTGCCTAGGGGTGGGGTCCTCCTCATAAAATATTCTTCCAGGCCTATTTCTTCAAGTGTTTTCCCTGCACTCTCCTCTAGTATTTTTATAGTTTCTTGTCTTAAGTCTAAATTTTTTATCCAGTGAGAATCAATTTTTGTGAATGGTGAAAGGTGAGGGTCAGTTTCAGTCTTCTATGGTCTTCACCAGCCAATTCATCCAGCACCATTTGTTAAATAGGGAGTCTTTCCCCCACTGAATATTTTTGATAGGTTTATCAAAGATCAAATGATGATAAGTAGCTGGGTTCATTTCTTGGTTCTCTATTCTCTTCCATATATCTACCTCTCTGTTTTTGTGCCAATACTATGCTGTTTTGATCAGTATAGATTTATAATATAGCCTGAACTCTGGTAATGTAATACCTCCCAATTTTTTTTCTTTCTGAGTAATGTATTGGCTATTCGAGGTTTTTTCTGACTCCATATAAAACAAAGCATTATTTTTTAAGCTCTTTAAAGTATCACAATGGTGCTTTATAGGGATTGCATTAAATCTGTAAATTGCTTTGTGTAGTATGGACATTTTAACAATGTTGATTTATCAGTACTTTATTTTGTAATCGATACATAATATTTTACATGTTTATGGGACTCATGTATTTGTCACATGCATAGAATGTGTAATGATCAAGTCAGGGTATTAGAGACGTTCACACATTGAGTGTTTATCATTTCTATGTGTTGGGAACATTTCAAGCAAGTTTGTAATATGCAAGACGTTAACTATAGTCAATCTACTCTGCTACGAACACTAGAGTTTACATCTCCTATCTAGCTGTATGTTTGTACCTATTAACCAACCTCTACTCATCCCCACACTCACATCCATACACCTTTTCCAGCCTCTGGTCACTATCATTTTATTCTCTACCTTTATATGAATGAACTTTTTAGCTTCCCAATATGAGTGAGAACATGCAATATTTGTCTTTTTGTGCCTGGCATAGTTCACTTAACATAATGACCTCCAGTTTCATCCATGTTTCTGCAAATGACATGGTTTCATTTCTTTTTATAGCCAAATGATATTCCATTGTGTATACAACATTTTCTTTATCCATTTGTCCCTTGGTGGACACTTAGGTTGATTCCATATCTTTGCTGTTGTGAATAGTGCTGCAATAAATGTGAGTGCAGGCATCACTTTGATATACTGATTTCTTTTTCTTTAGATAAGTACCCAGTAGCAGGATTACTGGATTTTATGGTAGCTTTATTTTTTGTTTTCTGAGAAATCTCCATGGTGTTTTCCATAGCAGCTATACATTCCCACCAACAGTGTGTACGAGTTCCCTTTTCTCTGCATCCTTGCCAGCATCTGTTATTTTTTTTTTTTAAATAATAACCATTCTAACTAGTATAAGATGATATTTCATTGTGGTTTTCATTTGAATTACCCTAATAATTAATCATTTTTCATATGTCTATTGGCTGAGTTCTTTTGAGAAATTTCTATTCATGTCCTTTATCTACTTTTAAAGGGGATTATTTTATTTTATTTTATTGCTTTACCGTTAAGGCATTTGAGGTCTTTGTATATTTTTGATATTAGTCCCTTGTTAAATAAATAACTGGCAAATATTTTCTCCCATCCAACAGATTGTCTCCTCACTCACTTGATTGCTTCCTTTCCTGTGCAGAACCTTTTCATTTTAATTTAGTTCTATTTGCCTATTTTTGTGTTGCCTGTGCTTTTAGAGGTCTTAGCCCTAAAATCTCTGCTATGTCCTGCAGTGTTTGCCATATGTTTTCCTCCAGTAATTTTATAGTTTTGAGTCTTATGTTTTTAAGTCTTTAGCCATCCTGAGTTTATTTTTGTGTATGGTGAGAGATAGGGGTCCAATTTTACTTTTATCCTTCTGTATATACAATGTCCAATTTTCCTAGCACTATTTATTTAAGCGGGTGCCCTTTCTCCAGTTTATGTACTTGGCACTTTTGTCCAAAGTCATTTGGCTATAAATATATGGATTTATTTCTGGGTTCTCTATTCTGTTTCATTGATCTATGTGTCTTTTTTAATGCCAATATCGTGCTGTTTTGATTAGTATAGCCTTGTAATATATTTTGAAGTCAGAGAGTGTGATGCCTCCAGTTTTGTTCTTTGTGCTCAGAGTTGCTTTGGCTATTTAGGTTCCTTTGTGGTGCTATACAAATTTTAGTACTTTTTTCCTAATTCTGAGAAGAATGACTTTACTATTTTGATATGGGTCACATTGAATCTATAGATTGTTTTAAGTAGTGTGATCACTTTAATGATATGAATTCTTCTGATCTATGAGCATGGTGTATCGTTCCCTTTGTGTCCTCTTCAATTTTGCCAAAGTGTTTTGTAGCATTCCTTGTAGAAATATTTAAACTCCTTCATTAAATTTATTTCTGTATATTTTTGTATCTATTATAAATGAAATTGTCTTCTTTACTTCTTTCTCACCCAGTTCATTATTGATCTATAGAAATGCTAATGATTTTCACACACTGATTTTTGTATTCTTTAACTTTACTGAATTTGTTTATCAATTCTAAGTATTTTGGTGGAGTCTTTTGTTTTTTCTGGATAGGAGATCATATTCATCAACAAAGAAGGACAATTTGACTTGCTCTTTTCCAGTTTGAACAACTCTTATTTCTTTCTCTTGTCTGATTGCTCTAGGTAGAATTTATAGTATTGTGTTGAATAGCAGCCATGAGAATGGGCATTCTTGTCTTGTTCCAGGTTTTAGAGGAAAGGCCTTGAGCTTTTGACCATTCTGTCAACTGTGGATTTGTTACATATAACATATATGGCATTCATTTTGTTGAAGTATATTCCTTTTATAACTAGTTGAAAGTTTTTACCATCAAGCAATGTTAAATTTTATCAAATGCTTTTTCTGCATTTATTGAGAGGAAAATACAGTTTTTTATCCTCCATTCTCTTAATGTGATTTATCATGTATATTGATTTGCATGTTGAAGTAGTCTTGCATCCCTGAGATCAGTCATTCATGATTACCAAGTATTATCTTTTTGACATGCTGTTGGATTTCATTTGCTAGTATTTTTTTGAGGACTTTTGTGTACATATTTATCAGGGATATTGGCCTGTAGTTTTCTTTTTCTTTTTCATTTTTGTCTGGTTTGGGTCAGGATAGTGCTGGCCTTATAGAGTTAGGGAAAAATTAACCTCTGTTCAATTTTTTGGAATTGTTCAAGGACAATTGATATTAGTTCTTCTTTGAAAGTTTAGTAGAATTCAGCAAAGAAACCATCTGATCCTAGATTTTCCCTTGTTAGGAGACTTTTTATTACTGCTTAAATATTATCACCTGTTATTTATTGTTCTATTCATGTTTTCTACTTTTTCCTGATTTAATCTTCATAGATTATATGTTTCCAGGAATTTCTCCATTACTTCCAGGTTTTCTAGTTTGTCAATGTATAGTTGTTCAGAACAGTCTCTGATAATCTATTGTATTTCTGTAGTATCAGTTTGTAATGTCTCATTTTTTGCTTCTGATTTTATTTATTTGGGTCTTCTCTCTTTTTTTCTTGGTTATTCTAGGCTTATGTATTTTGATATCTTTTCAAAAAAACCAACTTTTTGTTTGGTTCTTTGTATTGTTGTTTATTAGTCTCCATATTGTTTAATTTTGTTCTAGTCATTATTATTTCTTTCCTTTTACTAATTTTTCATTTGGTTTATTTATGCTTTTTCTAGTTCCTTAAGATCCATGATTAGATTGTTCATTTGAAATCTTACTACTTTTTTGATGTAGGCACTTAATTACTATTCATCTCCCTCTTAACACTGTTTTTGTTGTATTTTAGTTTTGTATATATATCATACCTTATTTTCATTTGTATTCTGAGTATTTTTTAATTTTATCCTTAATTTCTTCCTTGATCCTGTGGTCATTCAGAAGCATTTAATTTTATCCTTAATTTTTTCCTTGATCCTGTGGTCATTCAGAAGCATTTTGTTAATTTCCACGTATTTGTACAGTTTCCAAATTTCCTGTTGTTATTGATTTCTATCTTTATTCCCTTGATATTTGAGAAGGTGTTTAATATAATTTTGATTTTTAAAAATTTGTTGAGACTTGTTTTGTATCTTAACATATGGTCTATCCTGCAGAATGTTCTATGGGCTGATGAGAAGAATGTATATTCTGTAGCTGTTGAATGAAATGTTTTATATGTCTGTTAGGTCCATTTGGTCTAATGTACAATTTAAAACCAATGTTTGTTTTTTAATTTTCTGTTTAAATAACCTAACACTGAGAGTAGGGTGTTGAAATCCCCAACTGTTATATTGGAGTCTATCTCTTCTTTTAAATCTAATAATATTTGATTTATATATCTAGATGCTCTGGTATAGAGTGCTCCAGCATTCAGTGTAGATATATTTAGAATTGTTAAATCTTCTTGCTGAATTGATACATTTATCATTATATAATGTCCTACTTTGTTTCTTTTTGCTGTTTTTTTAACTTAAAATTTGTTTTATCTGATGTGAGTATAGCTACTCTTGCTCACTATTGATTTCTGCTAACATGGATTATCTTTATCACTCCCTCTTTTACTCCATATGTGTCTTTACAGGTGAGGCAGCATATAGCTGGGCCATTAAAAAAAAATTAATCCAGTCTATATCTTTTAAGTTGAAAGCTCAATCCGTTATACTTATATTCAAAGTTGTTATTAGTATGTCGGTTCTTCTTCCTGTCATTTTACCAATTGATTTCTTTTTTTTCTTTTTTTCTTTTTTTTTTGTATATTCTTTGTTCCTTTCTTTCTCTCTTATTGTGTATCATTGTGGCTTGGTAGTTTTGTGTAGTGGTAATATTTAAGTCTTTTTTCTTCCTTGTTTTTGATTCTCTTCTACTCTCTCGTCTACCAAACTCTCTTGTTTCATATTTTTATATGTTTTCATGACAGTAGATATTGTCCTTTTGCTTCTGGATATAAGATGCTCTTAATTTCTTATATATATTTTTTAATTGTTTTTTAATGATTCTAACTTTGTATATTGATGCTTTTATGGGGTTCAGGGTACTGCTTCAATATACAATGTGAAATGCTTACATTGAACTAAGTAACACATCCACCACAATTATACTCATTTCTTAATAGTTTTGAAATGTACCATTGCATCATGAACATTAGGTGAGGTTCCCCCCAAATACTCTCCCTCTTCCCAAATCCCCTCTCCCCTTCCCACTCTCTCCTCTTTCCTTCTACTTTCTGGACTATAGTTATGTTTTGCCATTCATATGAGTGTGTAGATGGTTATATATTGATTTCATAGTAGTATTGAGTACATTGGATACTTTTTTCTTCCATTTTTGAGATACTTTACTAAGAAGAAAATGTTCCAGCTCCATCCAGGTAAACATAAAAGATGTGAATTTTCCTTTCTTTTTTATGGCTGCATAGTATTCCATGGTGTACATATACACAATCTCTTAATTATTTCTTATCAGGTCAGTTCATTGTTTATGTATCGCCTTAGCTTTTGTTTGTCTAGGAAAGGCTCCATTTCTCCTTCATTTATGAAAGATGACTTTTCTGGGTATAGTATCCCTAGATACTATTCCTATAGTATCCCTAGCAATTTTTGTTTCTTTCAGTATTCTGAATACATCACCCTATTTTCTTCTGGCTTGTAAGGTTTGTGCTGAAATTCACTATTATTCTGATGAAGTTTCCTTTATAAGAGAATAGATGCTTTTCTCTTGCTGTTATCAGAATTATTCTTTTGTCATTGACTCTTTACAGTTTGACTATACTATTCCACTGAGAAGATCTTTTTGCCTTATTTCTGTTTAGGAAATCTCTGAATCATCTGTTTCTGGATAACTACGTCTCTCCCTTAGGAAATTTTCATCTATTGTTTTCTTAAATAGGTTTTCTAACCCTTTCATTTCCTCTTAACCTTTTGAGACTCCAAAAATTTAAATATGTAATTGCTTTATTGTGTCCCATATATCATGTAAGCATTTCACATTCTTTTTTATTCTTTTCTTTTTATTTTTCTCTCACTAGGTTATTTTGAAAGACCTATCTTCAATTTTTGAGGTTCTTTATTCTGCTTGATTTAGCCTATCATTGAAGATTTCCAATATACTTTTTATTTCATCCACACAGTTCCTTAGTTCCAGAATTTCTGTTTGATTCTTTTTAATAATATCTATCTCTTTGGTAATTTTTTTCATTTGTATCCTGATTTTTTTCTGATTTATTTGAATTGTTTTTCAGTGTTTTCTTGTATCCCAGTGAACTTCTTTAAAATCAGTATTTTAATTTTTTCTGGGATTTCATAAATTTCCTTTTCATTGGGATCTGTTATTAGAGAACTGTTGTATTCCTTTAGAGGTGACATATGTACTTACTTTTTCATGTGTCCTTTGTCATTACATGAATATCTTTGCATCTGGTATAACAGTTGTTGCTTCTAATTTTTTTGAAATTCCTCTTTTCTCTAAAGATGTGACTTTGGTATTAGTTGTGTAGTGCACTTTGGCTTTGACTCTGTGTGCATTTATTAGTGTAGTCTCTACATGATTTATTAAGTTGTAAGCAGCCTCTGTGTTTTCCTCATTGGCCTAGGGTATGGTTATGAGCAAAGGCTATAATGAAGTTTTGCTAGGAACTGTGTTGCCAGGTAAGCTAGTCTTTGCACCTCAGTGGTGGCAGTGGAGGGCTGTTCTTATATTCTAGGGCAGTAGTATATGCTAGCACCGGTGTCAGTGGGTACAGATAGGTTGATTCTTGAGCCTTCAAATAATTGCTTGGATGTCAGTAGTGGAAGTGGTGTGCCAGGTGGGTAGACAGGTTCTTAGCCTTCTAGACAACAAGTGCAGCAAGTGTGATGTTAGTATCAGTGACAGGAGAACCCTCTGGATCCCTAGTGGTGTATGCTTGTATTGGCAGTGGCTCTGAGAGCTATGTGGGCCAGTTTCCAGGCCCACAGTTGGTACATATATGTAGATGCCAGCTGTGGTGGTAGAAGCAGGGCATGTGGTCCCAACATCAGGACTCCAAGAATAGTACTCAAGTGCCAATGGTGGTGGACGGTGGACTGGGCTAGATGATCTTCAGGCCCCCAGACTGTGTGCTCTAGCCCAAGGGATCAGTGGGGAGCAAGATTGTCCTCAGGCCCTTGGATGGTATGTGCAGGTGCCAACTACTGTAGGCAGGGGCAGCATGATCCCAGGGCTCCTGTGGAATGCTTACTGGGAGACAGCCAATACTTGTGCTGTGGAGGGCAGGATGCTTTCACTGGCTTTAGCTGTATGTAGGAAAGTGGGGAATGTGCACATCACTTGTGCTTCAGCTCTTTCAGTGCCAGCTTATATTTACAGTGGCCGCAGGTGGTGAGCTCTGAGCACATGAAAATGCATGGTTGCTCCATTCTTGAATGCAGGGAAGTCTCACAGGTCACTTGTGCTTTGCCCTCAGTGGCAGGAGCTAGCCATTGTGATGACTTTGGACAGGCAATGTCAGTGAAATTCATATATGTGGAAATTCAGGGACTGTTGAGCCTCAGTAGGGGCAACAATCTGTTGGCAGCAGGATTCTCAAAATAATGCCTTAGTATAGTTGCCTTATGGGATGTGTGGGATCTAGTGTGATCTCCTTTTTTGGAGCTGTGTCATCTTGCACTCTCTAGGCAATTCCTTATAATAGTGATAAGGGCCATGAGGGTCAAAGGCCTCGTCCATGGAGAGGATTGCAGGAGTCTACAGTGGGAATAAGGACCCTTTCTCCATACTGGGGAGTCTCTCCAGGCTCCTGGCTAATCCCAGCTGAGTAGCCCATCTCTCTTCCCTCTCCTTTGTTGTATTATGCATTTCCTATCACTTCTGCACTATATTCTAGTGCTCTCTTGGATGATCTATTTGAAGTGTGATTATCTACTTCTTTGTGGAGGAGGCAAGTATAAGTAAAAGACATCTCTGTCACCATCTTGATGCCCCTCCTTTTATTCATTCTTACAGCTGAATAATAGTCTGTTGTATAGACACAGCACATTTTTATTCTCCATTTATTTGTTAATGCATATTTGCAGTGTTTCTGTCTCTTGGCTGTTGTGAGTAGCACTGCAGTTTTTGTTTAAAGATCTTTTTTAAAAATTCTTTGCAGCATATGTTAGAAGTGGAATTGCTAAATTATATGGTAATTAATTTTAAGTTTTTGAGGAACTGCCAAATTGTTTTCCATGGTGGCTACTCCATTTTACGCTCCAAACAACAATGTACAAGGATTCCAGTTTCTTCATATCCTTGGCAAAGTTATATTTTCAAAAATTATAGCCATTCTAGTGGGTAATAAAATGCAATCTCATTGTGGTTTTGAATTGCATGGCCATAATGACTAATGCTGTTAAACAACTTTGTGTGTGTGTGTACTTGGAAGCCAGTTGTATATCTCCTTTTTCTGAACATCTTTATGTTTGGGTCTGTGTCTGTGTATTATACATCCTTAGGGACAATGTTTCAATTTTTTCAAATTCAATGTTTGTAGTAACTTTTAGAACCTGAATACCATGAATAACTCAAATAAGTAGAATCCACCGTGCATGATTTGCAATCATTTTCTTCCATTTGGAAGTGGTGTTTTTGCCCTCTTTATAGTATCTTTTGATACATGAAAGTTTTCTAATTTGATGAAGTACTTTCCCTTTTCTTTCTTTTGTTGCTGTCCCCCTAGTTCTAACATTTGAGTCAAAGGTATTTTTCTTATTTTAATCAGAAGGGAGACAACTATGTTTACACAGAGTCTCATTCATTGATATATGGCTACATAATCACTTTAGAGGGAAAGTTGATTTAAAGAGAGTTACATAGTTAATTAAGAGCAAAATTGAGAATCAAACTCATGTCTTATTCTAAAATCTGTAATCTTAAGTGCTCTGTTTATGCTGATAAGGGATAATTAGGGTGAGCTAACAAAAAACAAAGAGTGACCAACTTTTTTTTCAGAGTAGGTAGCATTTAAATAAAAGGGAGAAAATGGTTTCTTTTCAGGGGACTATTGTTTTTAGAAGATAAGTTCAATGTAGCAAATAAGTATATATCAGATCACTGTAAGTAAGCAGTGATAAACCCTTACCACCACCTCAACTTCCTTGTACCAAGAATTTTACCCTACTCCCTTAGGTCTTAATGGGGGGGGGGGTTGGCTGTGTGATGACTACTTATGGACACAAGAGGGTGCTAAAAGACCTCTGTTCTTCTAGTTCTTTGGGCCCAGGTGTAGAGCCTCTGTGTTGCCCTTCCTTTAATGCTGTTTCCATTTCCAAAAATAAGCTTAGATTTGAAAATTCAGAAAGATATTAATAGATATAAATGAAATTATAGCCTAATATACAAATATTTAGATTTCAAAATTAACTGAAGTTCAATAACCAGAGTTCTTGAAGATTTGGTACCATTTTAGATGAATGCCGTAGATTTTCAGATCTATAAAGGATATTTGAGATTACCATTTTTTTTCTTCCTGATTCCTTTCACTCTTCCTTCTTTCCCTTCTTCCTTCCTTCCTGAGACACAATATAATCTTTTCATTTTGGAAAACAAAATAAATAGAACTGTTCTTGTTGAAATGGAGATAGGATGCCAAAACCCTGTCTTTGACTTTATTTTCACTACCTTGTCAGGCTCACAAGTCTGGGTAACCTCTGGGTGCCATGTAAAAGAGTCTGAAATACCATTGCTGATAGTCAAGTGGTTGACAAACTTCACCCTCAGATTCAATCCTGTCCCTGCCTGTTTTTGTACAACCTATGAATTAAAATTGTTTTTACACTTTAAAGTGGTTGGGAAAAAATCAAAAGTGGACTATCTCATGATGTAGGAAACTATGTGGGATTCAGATTTAAGTGCCTATATATAAAGTTTTATTGGAACAAGGAAATGTTCAACATGCATGTACCCATGGCTATTTTCCTTTTATAAGGAAAATAGTGGAGTTGAGTAGCTACAGCACTGTATCTCAGCTTCTTTAATTATGAAAGATAATAATTAAAATACAATATTCTTAGAGGTAAATTATTTATAACATGCAAGATAATGTATGTAATAATATGTATAAAGTAACAGTATTGTTAAGGCCAAAATTATTACCACTGAGAGTCCATACTCACAGATGGAAAAACCAAGGAGTTTATTCTTATCCAGCATATGCTTGGGTCACTCCCATGAAAAAAGCAGAAACAGAGGGGAGTGCCCCCTAAACAAAGGTCAGGGAATCTTTTGTACACTTTCCCACAAAGTACTATGGGTTGCACTAAAATGCTGAAGAAGATGGCTGAGGAAGAAGCTAGTGTCTGGTCACTCATTGGTCACTAGGGAGGCCTTGGGGTTCCGACCTGGAGTTCCAGGTCAGCTGTCTCTTTATGGTTGGGGTCTTAGCTAGAGTGGAGGTATGTGAACTTTTGATTGGTTGTCGCCACCTGGGCTGCGTACCTGATTTGATTTATGATCTTGGAGCTTCCTGCAGCCCTTGCCTCCTCCTCCCCCCCTCCATGTCTTCCTTCTTCCCCAGCTCTTTATCTTTTCTATTTTTGCTACTACCATCAATCACTATTGAAAGGCAAAGCAAGGAAAATAAAAAATAATAAAAAATAGGATCATAGCTGCCCTCTCATTCTCCCCTTGAGCTAGAACATGACTGAGCCCAATCCTGGGCTCAGGGCTGGTGAGAGGTATCTTGACTTATAGGTCAATATTGGGACTTTAAAACCAATACTTGGATGGTGCTTATTCTTTCTTTGATAAAGGAGATTAATTTGTTTAGAATGGAAGGTCCTATAATCATTAATAGCAGGAATAGGGTTACTGGCCCAATTATTGCAGATATTATGATTGTTAACTAAGAAGACCAATTAAAGAGGGATTTATAACAATTCTGTGACTGTTCTTGTTCTAGTTTACATTTCTGTAGTCTGCTTCTCACTAGTGCCATTGATTCTTTGATTATTCCTGAATGGATAACATAAAAACAGCATTCTTCTTTCAGAGCAGCACATAATCCACCTTGTTGTAAGAACAAGTTTAATCCTCTTCTATTTTGAAGCACTACTTCGGCTAAGGAGGTCAAAGATTCCTGGAGATATGAGATAGCTTTTTCCATCTTTTCTAAATCTAAGTCTATAGCTGCACTTAAGGCTTTGTAGTTATGGTCTTGGAAAGCAAGAGCTGACACTCCTGCTCCTACGCTGGCAAGACTTAGGATTGCAGCGAGGGTAATGGCTGTGACAGGTTCTCTTCAGACTCGGGGGAATTTTGTTTCTAAAAATATAGTCTTTTTTTCATGATAGGTAAGTTTAGGGATTAATGGTACTAATATACAGAAATCTCGAGTTAAATCTAAAACTTGGGTGTGTAGGCAGGTCAATCCAGTTGTACATGCCCACCACCCATAGCTGGGTGGAATGAGGTATCCCGTCCCATTCCAGTGGTGGACTTTATCACATAGGTGTTTGTGAGAAGGGGTCATTTTCCCAACACAAGTTCCTTGTCCTGTAACAGATTGTAAAGTGAGATGGGGACCAGTGCGCTGCTGCCAGCGGCAAGCTGTTGGCTTAGTTACTAGAGTAAAATTATCTGGAAGGGCTAAGTCTTCATGATAAGGTGGCTTTACATCTAAACATAGCCAGCAGGATTTAGTGAGGTTTGGTCTAGATTTATTTAGCACTTGGTAGATTTTAGTGAGGATACCCTAGAGCAGGGGCTCAGAGTCAACTGTTTCTAAATCTGTGGTGTTATTATTATCTAAATCTGGTTGCCAGATAGGGTTTGGTCCCACTACTATTTGCTTTTCATTATGAACTATATATACTACTTTTAAGGTGAAAATACTCCCTTTGGCCTTACCTCGGGGGGAGTATATCTGTATGCCCCACTGCTTCCCAAGTTCCCACCCTAGTGCTGTCATACCTTCAGCAGTGAAGGTTATGCTTACTGGGTCACACTGGGGAGCCCCTTTTTGATGGCAGGGGGGTTTTCTTTCCTTTTCACCTGTATGTAATCCCCTTGTCCTAGGGCCTCCTGTCCGGTGGATACACATTCCCACATCCTACATAAATAAGCCTCCTCTCCCCCACATTTGTCCTTGAAATGTCCTGGATATATGTAGAAACAGTCTGGGTAGGGGTAAGTATCTACAGGTTCATCTGTGTCTACCAAAAGTTCAGGGAACCATGTGCCTCGTGGGTGGATGCCTGAGGTCTGGTTAGCAATGGTTCCTGTGAGGACATTTATGATCACCCAAGTCACATTTAAGGGTTGGTGCAAATCAGGGGATGGTGTACACATAGATAGTAGCAGTAGCACTAACAAGGTGTTGGCAAGGAACGTCTCAGCTTCAACTCTAAGGGATTGTCCTTGTCTTGTTGAGCTTCCCATTGTGAAGTGAAGTCTTCCTTGTCAGCAGTAGGATCTGCAAGCTTGATGTGTGTGTGATGCACCCAGGAGGCAATGCCGTCTACTTTGAGAGCGGTGGGGGTTGTCAAGATTACAACATAGGGTCCTTTCCATCGGGGCTCAAGTGTTTCTTGGCAGTGTCTCTTCACTACATCCAGTTTCCAGGTCAGAACCTGTGGGAATTAGGAACTGGGCCAGCCATGTAAGTGGCCCGAAGAAGGTTCTAGTTTTCTTTTTGCACCTGCTGATAGCATTGAAGGGAAAGGAGGAAACTTTTATCATTTATACCTGTTATCATATTGTTATAGGTGTTAGGAATAATGGGAGAGGGTCTTCCATAAAGGATTTCACAGAGAGTAAGGCCTAGGGTGTAGGAGGAGTTTCTAACTCTATATAGAGCGAAAGGGAGGAGAGATATCCAGTCTGTGCCAGTCTCTCAAATCAGTTTAGATAAAATTTCTTTTAAAGTTCAGTTCATCCTTTCTACCTGTCCTGAACTTTGGGGCCTATAGGCACAATGTAATTTTCAATTAATGTTCAGGAGGGAGGCTATTTTCTGCTGCACCTGGGAGACAAAAGATGGGCCGTTGTCAGACCCTATTTTAGTGGGGAGTCCATACTTTGGGATGATGTCTTACAGTAGTCTTTTGTTTACCATAGCAGCCATTTCAGTCTTGGTGGGGTAAGCTTCTACCCATCCTGAAAAGGTATCTATAAAAACTAAAAGGTATTTATATCTATATTTACTAGGCTTTATTTCAGTGAAATCCCAATATGTTCCAGGTCTGGTTCCTCTTTCTCTTGAGCCAGGGGTCCTATAGTAGCCTTAGCATTTATCATTTTACATGTTTTACAATCTGAAGTGGTTGCTTGTGTTTTGGCTTTTAGGTTGAAGAATTTTAGAGGACCTTTCCATAACAGTTCTTCTATTTTCCTTGGTCCCATGTGTGTGCTGTAATGAATCTGACGTATTAGGTCCAAGCCAAGCTTATCTGGGAGGATTTGTCTTTTGTTTTGTGTGTAATACCATTCTCCTCACGGTAGTATAGGGGAACTTTTTGCTTTATCTGTGCCAGATCTTCTTCAGTGTATTCTGGATCAGGTAAAGTGGGCACAGGTATTGTAGGTAATTGTGTCACTAGGGTTAATATCTTTAGATAGGGCAGGAGGGCTGCTTCTCGTGCAGTGGCATCTGCTGGGCAATTTCCTCTTGCCACTGGAGTTAGGGGTTTCTGGTGTCCTGGACAATGTATAATAGCTAGTCTCTTGGGTAGCCACAGGGCCTGAATTAAGTCTAAGATTTCTTGTTTGTTTTTGACAGTTTTTCCTTCTGTAGTATGTAGTCCCCTCTCTTGGTATATAGCTCCATGTACGTGTGCCATAGCAAAAGCATAGTGACTATCAGTGTACACATTCAGTCGTTTGTCTTTGCCCAGTCAGAGGGCTTGTGTTCGAGCTACGAGTTCTACTTTTTGAGCCGATGTGCCAGGAGGCAG
The DNA here is from genome assembly GCF_000181295.1 of Otolemur garnettii. Classification (NCBI taxonomy): domain Eukaryota; kingdom Metazoa; phylum Chordata; class Mammalia; order Primates; family Galagidae; genus Otolemur; species Otolemur garnettii. Next base: position 28,235,613 of record NW_003852398.1, on the reverse strand, counting down.
AGGCTCAGCTTATACTATTTCCATCTCTGTTGTCACTGCCGCCCCCGCATACCTGTTGCCATCTTTGATGAAACTGCTGCCATCAGTATACCAGGTCACATCTGCTTGTGGTAAGGGTTGATCACAGAGGTCATCTCTAATGCAATGGGCTTGACTCAGGATTTCAGTGCAATCATGAAGAGGTTGTGTTAAATCTGGATCAGGTAGCAGGGTGGCTTGGTTGAGGGCAACACTGGAACTGAATCGGACTCTTGGGGGGGGGGTCAATAACAAAGCTTGATAGTGAGTTAATCTGGCATTTGTCAGCCACTGATCGGGTATTTGTTTTAGCACACCTTCAACAGCATGTGGTGTGGTCACCATTAGATCTTGACCCAGAGTCAGTTTATTTGCATCTTTAACTAGCAAGGCCATGGAGGCTATGCTGCGTAAGCAGGGCAGCCATCCTGCAACCACAGGGTCTAGTTTCTTTGATAAGTAAGCTACTGGTCTTTTCCATGGTCCTAAGGTTTGAGTTAGCACTCCTTTTGCTATTCCTGCTTTTTCATCTACATACAAGTGGAAGGATTTTGTTATATCTGGTAAGGCTAAAGCTGGGGCATGTAAGAGGTCAGTCTTTATAGTTTCAAAGGCTTGAGTCATAGTCTCAGTCCAGGCTAGGGGTTCCTGACCTCAGGTTGCCTCATACAGTGGCTTTGCCTTTTCTGTAAAACCCAGAATCCATAGTCAGCAAAACCCTGCTGTCCCCGGGAATTCTCTAACTTCTCTCTGGGTCTTAGGTATGGGTATCTTTAGGATGGTTTCTTTTCTAGAGTCCGATAACTATCTTTTTCCCACCTTGAGTATGTAGCCTAAGTAAATAACTTGAGCTTTGCAGATTTGGGCCTTTTTGGCTGAAGCTCGGTACCTATGGTCTCCAAGAGTTTTAAGTAATTCCTGAGTAGCCTGTTGGCAATCTGCCAGGCTATCTGCTGCTATCAGGAGGTCGTCTACATATTGAAGTAAACTGACCTTAGGGTTATTTCTTCAGTACTTACAGAGGTCTTCATGTAAAGCCTCATCAAAGATGGTTGGGGAGTTCTTGAAACCTTGGGGCAACTGAGTCCAGGTAAGCTGTCCATTGAATCCATCCGTAGGGTCGCATCAGTGGCAACTATCACGTTGGGGTCACCAAATGTTAAGACCAAAATTATTACCACTGAGAGTCCATACTCACACATGGAAAAAGCAAGGAGTTTATTCTTATCAGGCATAAGCTTGGGTTACTCTCATGAGAAAAGCAGAAACAGCGGGGAGTGGCCCCTAAACAAAGGCCAGGGAAACTTCTATACATTTTCCTGCAAAGTGCTATGGGTTGCAATAAAATGCTGAAGAAGATGGCTGAGGAAGAAGCTAGTGTCTGGTCACTCATTGGTCACTAGGGAGGCCTTGAGGTTTTGATAAGTCAGCTATCTCTTCGTGGTTGGGGCCTTAGCTAGGGTCAATTTTTTTAACTAGATTGAGGGAGTATAGTTGGTTTTGAGGAAGTACAATGGTATTTTTTGTTACATAGGTAAATTGTATTGCGGTAAAGTCAGGGCTTTTAGGGTACCTTCCACCAGAATAGTGTATATTGTACCCAATAGGTAATTTTTTATCCTTCACCCCCTCCCACCCTTCCTTCTCTGAGTCTCCATAGTACATTAAGGAGAAAGTATTTTCTTTTTCCATCTTTTTACATTCAACCTGTTTATATATTTGAACATAAAAAAATGAAAAAGGACATATTACACACTCAGCAACCATAAGAAAGCTGGAATTGGCTATACTACTATCAGATAAAATAGTGTTTAAAAGAAAAACCCTAAAAAATTTTAGGTTCTTTATGAAAGAAGTTTGTTAACCCTTGCTTTAGGTGTTTACAATGACTCACTAGGACAACAGGGAAAATATTAAATTATTTATTATGTTTTACAATGTAATTATTTGAAATTTTAATTTCAGGTATTTATTATACTGTACATATGAGTAGTTCATATCATTTATAAATAAATAAAATTTATGTAATTTTGATGTCCCTGTTCAGAAATGTTTTTCTTATTGAAGTGAGTAAATAAATACCTTAAGAAACACTCTAGTCTAACCTCAGTGTTTTCTAGTGAGAAAAATAAAATCAAGAGGTAAAATTATTACACAAGAGCCCAAAGCCAGTTTTTGGCAGTGTCAACTGCAGATTCCTGCTCTTTGTGCGATATCATTTTGCAAGCATGGCTGCTCCATTCTCTATTGCCTAATAGTCTGAGGTTTTTGAAGTAAGGCATACTGTGGCAACTTCTGATTCTTTCTACTACTAAACCTGTTACTAGATAATGCATTCAAAATCCTTTTCCTAGTCTTTGTATGGGTCTTGGTATGTTCTGGCCTTATGAATGCTCTTTAAGCTCTAGAAAGTCCACCATACAGTGATCCCAAGTGTCTCCTTTGAGGTTGAGACCATCACATAGGATGACATGGTGCCAGCAACAAGAAAGACTGGAAAATTTCTGCAGTTCACTTTGGACCTCTCTGGTTGGAATGATGCAACTTACTTGGGAAAGTCACAAGTCAAGAGGGATACATAAAAACTTATCCACATCCAAAAGAAAGTCCAGAATGATGAAAAGATGAACAATGCCATGTCTATGAAGAAGAGTAGAGGAACTGGGTGGTACTTCGCCCAGACATGGCTAGGGATTTAAAATAATTCTCTTCAAGTCTGAAAGACGATCTTGGGAAAGGAGGAACATAGCTGCTCAATAGGTCCAAAACAAGGATCTGTGGGTATAATTTGCTGGAATTTGGTGTTGGGCTTACTACTCAGAGAGATCTAATCATGGGCTGATGTCACACAGACTTAGGCATGGGAGAGATGGGGTATGATTACTGACTTCATTCCTTTTTGCCTGAACAACCCCAGGAATTATGATTATGAATAGGAACAATATTTTGCAATATTTTACTTGTGACTAGTTTTTTCTACTTCTATGTATTCTTGTACCTCCTGCTCCCTCCTCCAGCTTATACTACATACTGTTAGGATTTTGAAATTTAAGACAGAGAGTAGTTTGAGAAAAAAAGGTTTTTTTGCCTTTTTTTTTTGTTTTTGAGACAAATTCTCAAGCTGTTGCCCTCAGTAGAGTGCTGTGGCATCACAGCTCACAGCAACCTCAAACTCTTAGGCTAAAGCAATTCTCTTGCCTCAGTCTTCCCCAAGTAGCTGGGAATACAGGTGCCTGCCACAATGCCTGGCTATTTTTTTTATTGTAGTTGTCATTGTTATTTGTCAGGCCTGGGCTGGATTCGAACTCACCAGCTCTAGTATATGTGGCAGCACCCTTGCTGCTGAGCTACAGGTGCTGAGCCAGAAAAAAAGGTTTTTATACCCATAGTCTGTCTTTTAGAACAAAAGGCTGAAAGATCTGGAAGGAAGTATGTTCTAAAACAGTAGATTTGGAAATATTGAGTAGAAGTCACCCTACACTTCTCCCTAAGACCAAATAAACATTCCTTGGGCTATTAGGGTTTTGAGGGAAGATGATGTTGAGGGAAGAGCTTAGTGGGGTCCTCCATGATTAGAGGATCCAAAAGGACTGAAGTGGACCCAGCACTAAAGACTTATCAATTGCTGATAGGACATCATCAATCACAAGCTGGGAGACATGCCATTAAATGTAGATCACAGATGGTGTTGGGCATTTGGGCCAGTGTCCTAATCATCCATGTCACAGAGTGATGTTAGGTGTCCTCACAGCATCCAGTACAGTCCTCCCACTGACAGCATCTACACAGTGCTGCTCATTGTTCTGTGGGAGTGACAGCCCTTTGGGACACATTTTGCTCAGCCCTAGTCAACTTGCCCCATGTGAGAATAACTTTTCTTGATCAAATATATACTAAGGCTCCCCTGAGATGATGAGCTGTCTCCCAAACACTTATAGGAAGAAGAATTATGTGCATTGGTAGAAATGAATAGAACTGGTTTGAAGTCCATTCTGTGCCAAGCCAGCCACACCCAAACAGCAACCCAAATTACGTGTTAACCATTCTTTCCCCCTTGCATCCGGTTATAGTTAACTTGTCTAGAACTTTTAAAATTATAGATTATAACATTAATCATGGTTTTGGAGGGTTGCTGTGAGATTAAGAGAGATAATACATGAAAGAATCACCATATTGATTGTCTTAGGATATACGTGCTCAATAAATGGAAGCTGTTATTATTCAAGGTATGATGAATATAGAATTGCTTTTGAAGAACTTGTGAAGGTGAATGACCACTTGACCTTTATGTCGTATACACATTAAAATTTCTTAATGTGATAGTGGTCATAGAGAATGATCTGTCAGTTTATAATCAATGCCTTTCAGCCTACTGTGCTTAGACTGGGTGTATCAGAATAACCTTGGGCAGCTTTAAAAAATGCCCAGTCTGGGACCAAATCCAGATACAGTGACTTAGTAGATCAAGAACAAAGCTCCAGTTTCAAGCTGCTTCCTTCTGGAGTCTCTAGGGGATAATCTGTTCCTTCCCTTTTCCGGCTTCAAGAGGCTGCCCGCATTTTTTGGCTCATGGCCCTGCATCACTCCAATTTATTCTTCCTTTACCACATCTCTTTCTCTGCCTCTGATCCTCCTACCTCCCTCTGGGAAGGACACTTGTGATTATAATGGGCCTTCCAGGATAATACTGGGTAATCTTCCTATTTGATAAGATCCTAAACTTTATGACTTTTGCAATGTCCCTTTAGCCAGCAAGGTAACATAATCTTCAGTTCTGGCGATTAAGATGTAGATGTCTTTTGGAGCCATTATTCTATTGATTGCACATGGTAACCTATTTTTGACCTTTAAATACACAGATAAATCCCTAGATGATTTCCTCTATTCACATCTATTTGTATATGTCAGGGGCTTTTCCCCCTACACTGCTGCCCTTGAAATGTTCATTTCATAAGTATACAGTTCTTCCAGGATGTTGATGAGGAGCTGACAATTCTCAGACAAGCTGGATAACAACAGAACAAGCTTAATCAAGTAAATGAGGTGAAAGCTATATTATTTAGTTTGATGTAAGCACTCCAAATTGTATTAAAAAATCAACACATTGTACCCCATATATGCATAAATGTATTCATGATCTATGTGTATATGACAATAAAAGGAAAAAAAAGTGAGGTTACAAATGGCTGTTACTCCTGCTGGATGATCAAAGGGGTACATGCGGACTTCTGTCAAAGGGAGGACTTCATCATAGCTCCTTCATATGGCAATATGTAGACTTCATGTCTGCTGGCAGTAGCTGCTGTCCCTGAGTACTGGTTGCAGACAATGCACACTCAGGTGGACTCTGGATGCTGACTCAATATTGTCCTCATGGTCCCTCTGGCTGTGTCCCCATTTTTTTCTCCATCTACCTTTCAAGTCTTTCCTGACTCTTTCTTCCCAGTCTTGGGAATCCATCCTTCACCTTGGATATTAGAAAATTTTCTCTTATTACATATTCTCACAAAATCTCATGTTTTCATATGTGAGTCACAGTATCTGGGCTGCTACACTCAAAACCCAGCAATCCACTTTCTGCTGCCAGTTCCTTCCTAAGGCACAGCTAAAGAATGCTTAGCTGACCAGAGGAGGAAAGGAACAGAGAGGGTGAAGCAAATTTTGAAAAGAAAGGCGTACTAATTAATTAACATTTAAAATATTACTCATCTATATGATTTTTAAGGTGCGTTCCAACATTGAAATTCAAAGACACAATTTCTTAAGTCCACAGGTAGAGCTTGTTCTGCTATACCATATCCCTTGGTGTGTTGTTTTTAGCTGATTCATTTCAACAACTTTTTTAACAACTTCAAGGCCTTGGGTTTCCAAATTGGCACTGGCATATTACGTCTTCACTGGTACACCTCCCCACTGTCACTAAATCTCCACTCTCACTGTTCTGAGAGCTTCCATTCTCTAACTCCTGGGAAAGGCTGAATAATGAGAGAGCTGCTCCGCCCTGGGTTAGGCTGCTGGTCTGCCTTTCCATAATTTCAGCCAACTCTCCCTCTGACTCAGCTCTTGGTCTGCAATCCCAGGCAATGGCTTGTAGATGTCATCTGCCATTTCTCTTCTCCCAAGGGGAATAGGATTAGTTTGCAGTATACCTTAGCACGAAGCAGCTCTGTTTTGGTTTGTTTGTCTGGTATTAAAAAGGGATGGGAACTAGCTTAAGGTCTGAAATGAGTTCTTTCCCACAGGTACTTGTCCACCCTCTAATACTCAGATACACGTCAAGAATGTGGCCTCTGCTTGGTAGTTGAACTGGTCCAGCTTCCCTAAGGCAAGTGACTGCTTGTCTAACCCTGTCTCACCAATGCAGCTCTTCTATTCCAATTTTATAACAAAATAGTCAATACAAGGAGACAGCCTAGATTCCTATGTAAATTACTCTGCATTTGCATTATAAAAAATGTGGATTAAGCCCCAATTTTGCTTCTTGCTAATTAGTGATCTAGGGCAAGTTACTTGATTTCCCAAAGCTTGGATTTTCTCCCTTATAAAATAAGGATGAAGACATCTACATCAACTGCTATGGGATTAAATAAAATAAAATATGTAAAGCATTTAGCATTACATATGGCACACATTGGTCTATAAATGGTAGTCATTTTTATAGTCTGTTTTTATTTAATAAAACCATGCTAAGTATCTATTATAAAAAGTACATGCTTAGTACTCTGGAAGAGAGCAAAGGAGATATAGCTTCTGACCTCAAAAACATTGCAGACTAATGGGATTAGGAAAATAGCAAAGAAAGCCAAAGGAATGAATGAAGTGGGGGGGGGTAACATAAGAGGGGAAGACCTGAGTGGGGATGAAGTTAAAACAACACAGCTAGGCAGGGGGTCCCGGAGGGAAACCTCACTGTCAGGGTGTGGGAAGGGCCACCTTGACATTGTGCCCCATCCTGTGGAAAAGTCCCCCCATGTCCTGTGTGAGGTTCCTCTATTTATGATGCTGCATCAGGACCATGAAAATGTAGGCTTCTGTCCTTTTGTATTTTTGGGGATACCCATGGGTTAGAGCTACAGTTACTTAGAGTCCTCTAATAAAATGAATAAAAAGAATCTCTTTCTTCCTGGTCCACCTCTTTCCCTCACTCCTCTATGACTATCTGTTTCATAACTTAAAAGTTTAGATATTTTTGGCTACCTGGTGTCCACTTACAGATAATTTTCTGGTCAGGCTTCAGCCAGCTGTAACATTTGGAATTAAAATTCTCTCAAGTGTATGCATGTCATGCTGAATACATGGATTCTCTCCACGCTCGATAAAAAGTGCAGACTGGATTCTCAGAACACTTGACCAGATAGCATCGGCATTCGTGGGCTGTACCTGGAGTAGTCTGTGGGAACTACTAGGACATTCCTTAGCTCACTTGCATAAAAGATTACAAAATTTCCCTCTTCCACAATGTCACAAGGAGATAGTGGAGTATTTTAGCATGAATCAGGGCACCTACATTTTAGTGTTAGCCCAACTGTGACAAATATATGTACAATCAGGCAAATTTTCTTCATTGATTTCTCAGTCAGGGAAAGAGGTGAAATCATCTTTGACCATTGCTCCTTAAAACACAAGTATAATTTTCTTTGTGGAACCTGATACTTTTTACATATGATTTAGCCCAGATGGCCTAGTTGTTGTTTTATCCTTTATCAGACCAGATAAAGGATAAAAAAGTCTTGACAACCTTGTCCCCAAGGCTGATTTTTAAGTGTCTCAGAAGATTGATTTTGTCCTTACTGAAGTTTCCCCAAGTTTGGTCATGTCCTGTTCTTAGGGTCTCTTAAGTCCTGGTAGATCCACCTGAGCTGGTTCCTCTAGGTTGATGAATGGGTTGTTATCATCCCCCATACATCTAACAGAACATCAGTCAGTCACAGGTTTTTCAATTGCAGTGATGAGACAATATGAAAGAAAGTATCCTCTAGGATTCAAATTTCTCGTAACAAAGCACTTTGTAAATATGGTCACCATATTTTAATGTACTTAAATCATTCTGATGATGTCTCTTCATACTTGGAACAAAATCCAGATGACTAGACTTTCAGCACATACTCTGGCAGTGCCTACCTTAAGCAACCTACATTATGGTCTAGTCACGTGGGCTTTCTTTCTGTTCTTCGTACATGCCAAACCCATTCCTGCCTGAGGGCTTTTGCTTCAACTCTTCCCTCTGCTGCAATGTTCTTCCTCTAGGTCTCTGCAAGGCTGGCTCTCTCCATTCCTGTATTAACTTGCATCTCACTTCCTCATGGATGCCTTTCCTGATCATGCTATCTAGGGTTTCCCCTCTCCACCCTCAGCACATCTCATTTCTTTAGAGCTCTTATCATAATCTGCAATTGAATTATGCATTGTTTCATTCACTTGTTTACTCTGTCTTTTCTCAATAGATTAGAACCTGTTCTCCCAGGGTGATATTCAAATTATGTACGAACCATCACCACCTGGCCTTAATCAATCAGAATTGATTGGGGGCAGAAGAGTTGGGATGTTGGGTGAGGGGTGGTCTGGGCCTTAACCTATAAGTTGCTGGGTATTGGGGAGGTCTAGGGTTCCTGATGGAAAGGCTAGAGTAGATAGGGTAATGCATGTGAACTAAAAGACTCAAAGAAATAGTGTGTCTCCATGAATATGAAAATATTCTATAGTTTAGCAGTCAGTATGGCTGAACATCAGTTCTACTTATCTCCCATATTCGACACTGTATCCCAAGACCTGGAACAGTGACTGGCACAGAGCAGTACCTCACATAATGAATTCTCTGATTATCTTTGAGTCTTTTCCACATGCCACTTTCTCCAACTTGTTATTTTCTAGAAGAGCTGGAAGGTGTCCTGGGTTTATAGTCATTCAGGGGGTAAGTGATGCTGTATGTATTTGGACCATGATGTTTACTCTAATGATAGCTAATGTCTGTAACTCTTCACAATTTATAAAATCTACACATACATTATCTTATTGTATCCCCATAACCATCCTGAGAGGCCAATGGATCAAGAATTATTATGTGTATATATTTTTTTTTTTTTTGTAGAGACAGAGTCTCACTTTATCACCCTTGGTAGAGTGCTGTGGCATCACATAGCTCACAGCAACCTCCACCTCTTGGGCTTAGGTGATTCTCTTGCCTCAGCCTCCTGAGTAGCTGGGACTCCAGGTGCCCACCATAATGCCTGGCTATGTTTTTGTTGCTGTTTGGTTGGGACCAGGTTAGAACCTGCCACCTTCAATATATGGGGCCGGTGCCCTACCCACTGAGTCACAAGTGCCACTAAAATAATACTTTTTTATGTGTATATTTTATTGAATATACTCAGACTCCTATAATTGAAGTGATAGTGTAAGGGTGGGCAGAAATAGGAAAGAGTTCATGTTTTCCAGGTTGAGACTATAATCTTTCCCCGGGATACATTGTCCCAAGCTCTGGATCAATCTTAGCTTGAACATGGAGGCAGGTATTGGATGTAGGTGAGAAAATTCTAGACTCCACAACTATGTATATGCCCTTATAGAACAACTGTGGTTGCTTTACAAAATAGGATATTTTGTAAATATCCTAGATATTTTGTAAATATCTAGGAAAGCCTAGAGCACTGGTTCTCACCCTTCCTAATGCTGAAAAATTTTAATACAGTTAAATGGGGTCGCGACCCATAGGTAGAAACCTAGACCTCCTCTGCTGAAAGAGTTTGGAGGAAGAACAAATGACCAGCCTGGAAATTGCTTCATAGGATATTGTCAACTTTCATAGGTACTCTAAAACTAGCCTTGGAGACAAAGATTGCCAAGATTTTTGCTCAACAAGCTCTCAGGGAAGTTAATACAGTGAAAAATTACCACAAAAATTAATCAGGTTTTTGTTTAAAAATAAGCCCTTTAAGGCTGGGCATAGTGGTTCACACCTATAATCCCAGAACCCTGGGAGACCTACTTGGGTGAATTGTTAGGGCACAGGAGACCAGCATGAGCAAGAATGAGAACCCCATCTTTACTAAAAATAGATAAACTACCTCTGTGCAGTGGAAGGCACCTGCAGTCTCAGCTACTTGGAAGGCTGAGGTAAGACCATTGCTTAAGCCCAAGATTTTGAAATTGTTGTGAGCTATATAACACCACAGCTCTCTAACCTGTCTCAAAAAAATAAAAATAAGCCCTTAAAAATAAGAAGAAATATACCTTAGAGCAATGCTTTTCAAAATATGATACATATAAAAAATGGTATTAAGATGTTTCTACTTAGCATGTAAAGATTTTATAAATTTGTATTAGTTATAATTTTTTTTAGTATATATTAGAGGAAAATACACAGTATACTAATTTTGTGATTTCAGTTGAGAAGAAGGCATAAAAGGAGGTATTTAGGGGTTTTTTTCTTAAAAAAATCATTAAAAAATAATAAAAAAATCATTAAAAATATAAGTGAATAACAGTAGAAGTGTTTCTCAAACTTATTACAAATAAAGTGACAGGTGAACTTTCGAAGTTTGTGAAAATCATATTCTTTGAAGACAGCTCTATCACTCTGTGTGACCTTAAACCCATTCTTAACATTAGGATGTTTAATTTCCCCACTTGTCAAATGAGGATAATACTATACCTGTTTAATAAGTTTGTGGCAAGGATTCAAGGGTTCCATGCATGGAAAATATTTAGTTCGTGTTTGGCACATAGTGAAAACTCAACAAATGTTAGCTATTGTTTTTATTTTTTATCAATAACTATGAGAACTTGAACCCTAAAGAGCTGCTTTGTAAAGCAGAAGGCTTCTCATCATTGAAGGTGTGTATACACAACCAGGTGGGCATTTATCAGAATGCTGTAAGGGAGACTCTTGCGTAAGTGAGAGCTCCGTAACACTTTGAAATCATTCCAGCCTAGAGATGATTGTGATTTTGCTTTTTTGGTGAAATCCAAGGTACAGGAGTGATTTGGAACTAGAGTCTTCCTCTCATACCTTGGGCACATGCTTGGTTTCTGATCATCAGAACGTAAAGAGCCAATGCTCTGTGAAGATTATCTTTGGCTGTGGCACTTAGACCTGGCCTTTTCATAACCCATGCCACTGTCAAGATGAAGAGCTGAGAACCACACAATTATTGTCCCATAGTTCTTGCCTAACCAGGAAAAATGCCTGTTCTGTCTTCACATCCTTCCTTACAACCGTGGGAAAGGCTGTGAGAGTTTCTAATGAGTACAGAGAAGATCCATCCTGTCTAAACTTCAGCTCCAACCTGACCTTTTCCCAGTGGTCACCACTGAAAGGCAACCACTTCCACTTTGAAAGTTCTGGCTATGGGAAGTTTTTCTTTGAACAAGCTTAAACAATGTTCCTCCATAGCTTTCACTTATATGTCCTAGTTTTATTCCTTTGAACCACAAAGAACAAATCTCTTCACTGAGTCTTACAGAAGCTCTTCAGAGGACTGTGGACTAATGGCATGTTTGCCCTGTGAGTTTTGGCTTCTTCGTTGTTTCCCATTGTTCCACAGATGAACTGTTTCCATCAAGAATAGTTTCCAGTTCCCTCCTGTTCCTTATCATGGACATCATGTTCTTATAAAGCTCCTCTCTGCCCTTTACAAAGTCTAGACAGTGTAGAATTGGTTCCCTGTTTATTTTCTAAAGGGAGCCACTCTCAGTTAACAGTTCAGTTAGTTGCAAAGGATCTGGTGAATATACTTATGGGAAGCCTTCCGTGACAGGTCAAGGTGTGTTTATTTCTCTAGCCTCTTTCTTAATCTGCACATGCTTCTAAGGGATACCCTCCAGTCTTGCCACTCTGGCTTCCATCCATAGTCTGATCTGAAGATTCTAGTATATAATTCTAATGTCATTTCTCATCCAAGTTCCAGGATCATGCACAGTGGCCTCTTGGATATCCACACATGAACATCTCACAGGTGTTTCAATCTCACTGAGTTCAAAATGGAACCTATCCACCTTTTTCAGTTTTTCCATCTCTGCAGTGGGGATAATTGTAGTAGTTACTTCACAGGGTTGTTTAAGAGATTAAATGAATAAATTTGTATGAAGTGCTTAGGATAGTACCTAATCAATAATAAATACTGTAGAAGTTGATTATCTAAGGGACTATAACAAACTGGTCAACTTAGGGAGGTCAACATATGGAACTAGGCTTATTGTACTGATATGTTCATGTGGTGTGTGTCTGGTCTATGAAAATAAGGCCAACTTAAGGAAGTAGTGATGTAGGAGGTGGTCAACTATGAAAGTCCTACTGTAGTATGTTTATACCATTATTGATGAGGATAGGAAAACAAATTAAACAAAATATAATATGCTAAGTGATGATGTTTTATGAGGAAAACAATGAAGCAGGAAAGGCTAAGAAATGCTGATAGGGATGCAAAGATGCCACACACACAATTTTGGAAAAGTGATTACAATATGTCCCTCAAAGTCATCTTCTTGTGGGAAATAAGTGTCTGAGAAAACTGTTGATAACCTGTGATAGAAGTATGTGGGTATGCCATTATGATTGGTTGGCTGTTCTGAGTGTTTTTCAAGTTGGTCAATAAGCACAGCATGAGGTCACTTCTGCCCTATGGTAAACTGACCTCTAGGATCCAGCTAGTTGTGGGGAGTTTCATATCCAAGGAATAAAGGACTACATTCGGAGATAGCAGCAGCCAGTTTTGTAAGTGCTTATGCAAGTCAAGTGCCAACTTGCTATAGAGAAAAAAAAATTCATGAACCTGGCAGTGTGGTTGTTTAGGCAAGACATGTGAAGAGTGCTGTCTGAAGACTGATACTAGTTGACAAACTGCTACTGGTCTGCAATGTGATGAGTATAGAATAAGAATATGTGTTTAAGCAGTCATACAGAAATCCTGTAGAGCAGCTTTATGTCTTTAATTCAACTGTGGTGAAATAGAGACTTGTCTTTGGAATATGTGAATGTGTTTAGGCTGAGGCAAGAGAATCACTTAAGCCCAGGAGTTTGAGGTTGCTGCGAGATGTGATGCCATGGCACTCAACCCAGGGTACTATAAGAGACTCTGTCTCAAAAAATATATCTAAATAAATAAAGCATTGGCTTGTGACACGTAGAAAAAAAAGGGAAGAAATGGATGTAAAGAAAGAGAAAGAAATTGAATGTTCATAGTAAATTGCTTTGGAGCATGCCATCCTAGCACAGAGCCGTGAGTTCTCACCCTGGCTCTGACCCCAGCTTGTCTGAGATCCAGCAGCTCTTTCTCTTTGTGTGAGCGCCATGTGCTAAATGGTATACCACTAAGCACTTACTCCTTTTTGGGACTCATTTTCCTTATTGTGGAGTAAGGGTCTTGGAATATCTTATTTTTAATTTCCATTTAGCTTTAAAAATGTCATAACCTTTAGAATACTAAAACTTTTAAGTAAAAATTATGTTTTTCTGAGTAAAACTCCATAGCTTAATTTTGAGCCAAATAATTCCCAAATGATAAGAAGCAGATCATTTTCTTTGGATAATTATCTTCCAGCTGTTATCCTTCACTGTGAACATCTCTTTTTCCTACTACTCTCAAGTTTTCCTCATAAGTGTTAATATTTTATAGGAAAAGTCTGCCTCTGCTGGGTGTTCATAGACTGATGGTCTTCTTGAATTTGCCAAGGATTCTTCTGAAGACATCTGCTGAACAAAATCTAAGCAGCCTCCTTTTGTAAGGAACTTGAATTTTATTCTAAGAGTAGTGGGAAGTCATAGGATGTGCTAAGAAAGGGAATGACATGAGATAATTTATATTTTCAGATGTTCCTTTGGCTGAACTTTGTGACTAGATTGTAGGGGTCAAGAATGTATACTGAGAATAGTTGGCAGGTGAAGGCTATAAGGGTGATTTGGCTTATGGAACACAAAGAATACATTTTTACCATATTCTTATGCAGCTTATTCACCAGTCTTGGTAGTGCCATACTATGGGATTGTATGTATGCCCCAGAGGTGGCTTTACTTAGCTGGATTAGGGCTGCTGTTGTTTATGGTGTTCCAGGTGGCAATTTGTAGGAGTTAACATTAATTCACAGGAATTCATGTCTCAGAATTATTGCACAATGTCCTGGTCATGTGAATGTATGGAATCAGAAAAGTTGCAGGCAAAGAAGTACAGCTGAGTCAGGGTTTCAGATGGGAAAGGGCTATTACCCTTTTCTCTCTTCTACTTAAGAAACAAAGGTGGCAAATAAGAGTGCTGCTGAGAAGAAGCCAAAAGCCATCCCAGGCAATGTGCTGGCTTGCTGGACCGTGAGCCCTCATCTCCAGAGCAGGTGAAGAGCCTTGCCTTTGGGGCTCTGTGCCGTCAGTCATGCAGAGCTCACATTAGCTGACGCTGCACTAGAAGGCATGGAGCCATTCAGCCTTCTTCACCCTGGTCTGTAGCCAAGCATTTCAATAAGGAATACCAAAAAACTTGAGGACTCTACCCAGATAAAAAGTATTCCAGTAGCACAATTGGTTGAATATTGGTATCTGGAAAATGTTTGACTCCATAGATAACCAATATTAGAAACTGCACAGAGAATAATTTAGGAGAAAGAAAGAATTCATGACGTACCTGAAAGGAGACAGTGAGATGTGATATAGAGCCCAAATTTTGGAGCTTGATGCAAGATTCCATTCTGCTCTCTTTCCTTTGCTAGCTTTTAACTTTAGATTGTTGTCTGATTACCAGCTGCACAATAGGACCATTGCACAGCCAAGGTTAATTCAAGTGTCTGGTGAGATCTCATATAAGTGTTTATCAACTACCAAAAGCCACAAATTGATTGTAACAATAAGGCTTCTACTGAATTGCATCAGCCTGTCAATACTATTTGTGGAATTCACACAGCTTGCCTGGTCAGAACACTGCTAAGTGAAACCTGAAAGACACTGTGAGAAAATATCTGTAGGTGTGGGATTGCATAATGTATAAATATGATGATTTGATGTGCATGCGTGTGTGTGCACGTTTGCACTACATCCATGCTATATTCAGGCCTAAATATCAATTAAATTTTGATGGCATGGGATCAGATGTCATATGAGACAAAGGGTCACAAAAAGGGCTTTGGAGTCAGAAAGACCAGTGTTCAAATTCTGATCTATAGGCTTGGTTAGTTTAGACAAAATTACTGAATTCATGTGAGTTTGTGTCACTTTTGTTTCATTGTATCTCTTTCATAGTGTGGATGTGAGAATTAAAAAGGCAAAAAATATTATGACCAATAATAAACCCCACTCCATGCATATGTGTGGGTCGATGGAGACTTTTAACCTAAGTAACAATCCCCAGAATGGGATAAGAAAACCGAGATGATCACTTGTGTGAGGAAGGAGTATCTTTTCTCAAGTCTTCCTCTCTTGGTTTGTGCAGGAAGTCTCCAGAGTCAGTACCAAGATTTGATGCTCTCTTCAGTTTTTCCCTAGATTTTCCAAGAAATGGAAGGGGCCAATGGGTTTTGTGAATTTTGAATGAGAATGACATAAAAGTATAAGAAAGTTTCCTGAACCTCTTCTGAAAACCCCCAGGGAATGAAGCAATATGAATGGGGGATCAGCAAAGAAAGTGATGAGACTGAGCCCACTGACAGAAGTACAGAAAGAATGACATATGGTATAGTGGGATCAGTGGCCAGGGCCGTCTTTTGGGCAAAGGAGCTGAGAGACTCAGTAAGATATAAGCATAAGCAGAAGTGACTTTAACATTGGGCTAATCTAAGTTCACATTCCAGTTCTATGACTAACCTTGTGAAGTTGGGCAAGTTACTTAAATTTTCTGTAAAACACAAAATGAAAATTAAAATATCAATAATACCTTTCTCAATGAAATAAGGTAATATAGGTTAAAGCCTTTGACAAATATTTCTGTTTAATAATGTTTTTTGATACTTTTAATAGCTAAGAAGTAGAAACTTCCTCTGAAGTTTCTGAACAAAATGCTTCAGTTTTGTTCTATTTGGCATAGATAGACTCATGTATAATTTGAAAATGTTATTTTATATTTTTAAGGCAATGATCATCAAAGAAAAAGGATTTTGGTCCATGGGGGAACACAGTGGTGAATGGAGGAAGGAGAGGGGTCTACCTGAGCCTGGTGTAGAAATGGCAGTGGATATTAAAGAGAGAAGCCCCAGAGTGAAAGGAGAATTTTCTTCATGACAAAGTCAAGGTTATTATGACAGTCCTGACTCTTCTGATCATTATGCACGTGAAGCACATTGTTTTTAAAATGTTGGAAATGGTTATAGTTCAATTTAACTAAATAGGTTCTTGCAGGCTCAATCGCTTTTCTCTTTTAGTTTTTTGTTTTATTTTCTTTGTTCCACAAATAATCATTAAATGACTACTTTGAATAATGGCAGTTCTTGGCAGTGGGTGAAACAGAGAGGACTATGACTTATGTCCCCCTGACAATACAAGGCAATATGTGGTAAAACATTGAAGCAAAGAGGGCGAGAAAAGTGCCTAAGAGTTTTATGAAGAAAGGTCGTATATAGCTAAAATCTGAATGATAAAACTCTCTTAATACAGAATCCATGAAAATCAAATTTTAGAAAAAGACAATGGAGAGCAGGGGAAACACAAAGGCTAAATTATAGTCAAATTATGCACTTTTACAAATATGAGTATGTAGTTTAGCTTGGAGGGGTCAGTTTTAGAAAAATTCTATAATTAATTGTTTGTCAAAATACTGATGCATTTAAGAGCTTTGGTGCTCAAGTCTATACTGCTTCATTTCAATTCAGCTTTACTTTTTAACTGAATTGTGTGTCCTATGTCAAGTTACGTACTATCTCTGTGCCTCTGTTTTTACACCTGGAAAACAGAACCATAATAATATTGCTAACTTTTACAGTGGCTGGGAAGATTAGTTTAGGTAATCAATGTGACATTATTAGCGCAGGGCCTGGAACATTGTAAGCCCTCAGTAAGTGTACATACCTGTTATTAAGATGATTCTGAATTATTTTTAAGGATACAAAGAAAAGACTTGTATTTCATTAAGATTTGTTTTAAGGTAGAGACCAACTTCATGAAACTTGGATTACACATAGCTCAGAAAATACAATAGTGAAAGGATCATTTTGGAATGTGATCCTTTAACAGAATAAGTTGAACATTTGTATTTCTTTGAAGAAAGCACATGTAATATTGTTGCCTATGAAAGTATTAAATTTTTGCACCTGTGCTGTACTGAGTGATAGAGTGTAATATTTAAGAGCTTAATTTTAATCCTGGCTCCAACAGGCAGGGCTACAGTATTACATGATTCCAGATGGTGCCCTACACATAGACTGCAGTACAGATGGTGCTACCTAGAATTTTATACTATGGCAGTTCTTACTGGCAAGTTGTTTAATGTCGTGTGAGTTGGTTCCTTATTTTTATTATTTTATTTTATTTTATTGACAGCGTTTTGCTCTGTCTCCTGGGTAGAGTGCAGTTGTGTTATCATAACTCACTGCAACCTCAAATTCCTGGATTCAAGCAATCCTTCTTCCTCCCCCTCCCAAGCAGCTGGGACTACTGGTGTGTGAAACAATGCCCAGCTTATTTTTTCTATTTTTTGTAGAGATGGGGGTCTTGTTCTTGTTCTGACCAATCTCAAACTCTACACCTCAAGGAATCTTCTCACCTTAGCCTTCCAGAGTACTAGGATTACAAGTGTGAGCCATTGCACCTGACTAGTTCCTTATTTTTAATTTTATTTTTCGAAATCCATCAATCTTGTAGGGTTTTTGTGAAGTTTAAATCAAGTGAATTGTTTTGCATAATACTTGGCACATAATAAATCATAAATGGGAGCTCTAATTATCTGGTCATGATTATGATTTCTCTTAAACTTTAAGGCAATATTCTGGACTTGATGGCCATTATTATATTTACTTACGAGTAAGGAAATTGAGCACTGCAAAAAAATAATTATTTTTTTTAAATCAGAAGCAGTCTGCTCTAGGCTCAGTGATTTTGCCACAAATACATCTAATTCTTTAAAATTGTTAAATTTTTTATATTTCATTAAATGATGTCTTCACTCTTCTAAGAAGATATACAAAAACTAAGGCATAAAGGCACCAAAGCAGCTAAGTGGATATTTTACTGACTTTGGCCATGGAAATTTAGACGGGAATGTGCTGTCATTCTCACATTCTTAAAGGCTGAGAACCTCTAGGCAAGTTAGACAAGTCACTTTGAATGCAGCTTTCTCCTGATGACACCAGGTGTAACAATAAAGGCACTGACTATCATATTTTTTCTCCCTTACAGAGTAATGTGAAAGTACACATGGGAAAATTATTTCCTTAGTCATTAGATTTGTTAATGGAAGGCGTTAGTACTCTCTGGGTTAAAGGATGGATTACTGCTGAGTGTTAGTCTGAAATGTTCTTACTGTGAAAGAATTTGTAATATTTAGTAATAATGGGAACAGAATGACTCATAGTGAGAGATGTAAAGAGTCAAGAGTAACAACGTATGGTCTCTTGGGCAGGTCTACTTCACTGTTGAATAATTTTTTACAAATTTTCAATTTTGCATTAATTAAGGAAGCAATTTCTTAATTTGATAGTATTTCATCATCATTTTGAACATACAGTCATGTGTTATAATGGGATATACTCTGAGAAATGCATCATTAGCCAATTTTTTTCTCTTGGTATGAGTATCATTGAGTGTACTTACACAGACCTGGATACCTGGATGGCAAAGCATACTATATACCTTGACTATATGGTATAGCCTGTCACTCCTGGACTACAAAACTGTCCAACATGTTATTGCCCTGAATGTTGTTGGAAAATTATAATACAATGGTAAGTTTTTGTGTATCTAAACATTGAAAAGGCACAGTAAAAATTCCATATAAAAGATGAAAAACCTGCAATGGCACTTGCCGTGGATGGACCTTGCAGAGTTAGGGATAGGGTAATGGTGATGGTTAGAGGTAAAGTTGGAATGGATCTTCCAGGACTGGAAGCTGCTCTGTGTGAATCAGTGAATGATATTTGAATGTGAAGGCCTAGGATTTATTGTGTACTACCGTAAGTTTATAAATACTATGCATTTAGGCTATACTAAATGTATATTTTAAAAGTTTTCTTTTTTCAACAATAAGCTAACCTCAGCTTACTAAATCTTCTTTTTTTTTAAACTTTTGGACGCTTTTGTAATAATCGTTAACTTACAACACAAACACATTGTATAAACACAGTTGAATAAACATGTTTTATTGCTATTACATAAGTTTTTCCTATTTACATTATTTTTCTTACTTTTTAATTTTTTTTGTTAAAAACTAAGACACAAACACACACATATTAGCCTAAGCCTACACAGGGTCAGGATCATTAAGATGTACTCGGCGATAGGAATACATCATCTCCCTTGTAATTTTGTGGGACCACCATGATATGTGGTTTGAAATGTCAGTCTGTAGCACGTGACCCTATTTTAATAATTCTTTTACTGGATAAAAGTTTATTAAGAATCAACTATATTGCATCTACTCTTCTAGGCATGAAATAAAACAGACATAATTCCTGTCCTAACAACCAAGCAGAGAAGACAAATAACTAAATAAATGACTTCAGGTAAATAGAGTGGAAGGGAATCATTTCGCAGGGAAAGCTCTTGGTGTCTAGTGCAGTAGTCCCCAGCCTTTTTGGCACCAGGGACTAGTTTTATGGAAGTCAATTTTTCCAATGAAAGGCAGGTGGTGGGGATGAGGGAAAATGGTTTCAGTATGATTGAAACACATCACATCTCCACCTCAGATCATCAGGCATTAGTATCTCATAAGGAGCTTGGAACCTAGGTCCCTTACTTGTGCAGTTTACATTAGAGTCCACAGTCCTGTGAGAATCGAATGCTACCACGGATCTGACAAGAGGCAGAGCTCAGGCAGCAATGGAAGTGATGGGGAGTGACTATAAATAGAGGCGAAACTTATTTTCTAGCTTGCCCCTCATGTCCTGCTGTGAGCCCAGTTTCTAATAGGCCACATGCTACTAGCAGTCCATGGGCCTGCAGTCCAGGTCTAGAGGGTCAGGGAGGACATTTTTGATGAGCAAAAATTAGCTGCACTCTTAACGCAGATCTGATTCTGGGCATTCACTAATTAATTCCTATATTTACTCACCCTTGCTTATGATACATATATACTGCTTTTCTACAACAAGGAACACTCTAAAGCAAAACCAAAAACAAATAAGTAAACAAATATATAAAATAATTTCAGGACATGGCAAAAAATGAGGAGGTGTCAGCAGAGGAAGAGAAAATTACAATAGAAAAATTTGTTAGGGGAAGGTGATCTGGGAAGGTCTATTTCAGGAGATGACATTTTAGGTAACCCCCAAATTAAGTGAAGCCAGCCATGCAAAAAGCTTTATAAAGTTATTCTCAGTCTGATTCCACTTATGGGTTAAAAAGAAATTAAAAAGTTATTCTCAGTATTTCTTCTTCTTTTCATTATCCACAAAGCTTCAAAAAGAAGAGCCTCTGTGCAAGAATGTTTTAAGGCAGTGTGACCTTGCTTTCTTGTTACATCCTGGTGAGGTCTAAAATATTTTGATTAGTTGTTTTTATTCAACAGACATTGAAAAACTACTTATGCATTAATAATAGCTAACACTTATTAAACATTAAACACCATTCTAAATATCTATTGTATTAATTCTTATGATACTCATAACAACTCTATGAGAACCTACCATTATACTTTTTTACTGTATTTATATATGATGCAGAGAGGAGTTAGGAGATTTGCCTGTGTTCCCAGAGTTGATAAGTAGATGCTCTAAGAACAAACGTAGGCAATGTGGAACCAAAGGTCTCACCCATTTTGTAAGACTTTCTCTTATATTCCATATTGGTAATTGTTGCCTCTTCAGTTATTAGGTAGGCATGTGTGTGTTCTTTTTATTTTATTTATTTTTTATTTTTTTATTTTTTGTAGAGCCAGAGTCTCACTCTGTCGCTTTCAGTAGAGTCCCGTGGCACCACATGGCTCACAGCAACCTCTGATTCCTGGGCTTGGGTGATTCTCTTGCCTCAGCCTCCCAAGTAGCTGGGACTACAGGTGCCCACCACAATACCCAGCTATTTTTTTGGTGCAGTTTGGCCAGGGGCAGGTTTGAACCTGCCACCCTCAGTGTATGGGGCTGGCGCCTTGCCCACCTAGCCACACACGCTACCCTTTCTTTTTAAATGATGACAAGTGAAGTTCATGTGTGTGTGTGTTTATGGGAGGGAAGGGAAGAAAGAGAAAAAGCAAGCATGGGCAGTGCCTGTGGGCGCCAGCCCCATATGCCAGAGGTGGTGGGTTCAAACCCAGTCCCCACCAAAAACTGCAAAAAAAAAAAAAGAAAGAAAGAAAGAAAGAAAGAAAAAAAAGCAAGCATGTATGTTGTTGGGCAACAAATGTTGGGGTCTCACCCTGGGGTAGGGTCCACTAAGACCTCTGGAAACTGGTGGTGACCAACTGAAGAAATATAGTTAGAAATGACAGTAAAGAAAGAGACATGATACATAGAGTAGAATTAAAACTGGGAACTTAGGGTCTATTGCCTGTTTGTGGGATTCTGGCAATGGGACCTAGTGTTTGCTCCAATTCACTTTTATTGGAGTCTATTTGCTTGGAGGGTAAGATGAGGGAGGGAACAAAGATGCCAGCAGTTTCTCTGATTGAGCATATCAACTCCTATTGTTATTATTAACCTTGAGGGTAGCCTTGAGAAATCTGAAATCCGAGCCTTGTTTGGGGAGAGCCTCTTGCTTAGATCTCACACACAGATTTCTAGGGAGGTGTTAAACTCCACAAATTCCCTGTGGAATAAAACACCATCAGTATTACACTCCTCCGAGGAATTGGTGGGAGGGAGGAATTTTCTTCCCATCACCAGCACAGAGGATCTTCCTCTCTGATAAGGGACATAAGCTCTTCTGCCCATATCTCAGGGCTCCAGCTAGTCCCTTGATCTCTGCCCCAGGGAAATGCAAATCTCCACAATGGGTATCTGCTTTGCCTATTTACTAGGCAGGAAACGACCCAGTTAATGTGTCTTTTCAGTCTTGTTATAGCCTCTTCTATGACCATTTTTTCTTCAGGGTGCTCACAGACCATGCAGGTGTGTTTGTAAGCTGTATCCCCAACAGGTTAGAATTTCAGAAAAGGCAGGAAGTTTGCTAGCAATGGCTAGCTTAAATGTGACCTAGCTGGCTTTTCTTTGTTACAACTCATTCAGCTTACTTTTTAATTTTCCTCTTTTTCTGGGGGCACTTTCCTTTGCCAAGATGGGGTCTTTGGTCCCCATTCTCTATGCATATGTAAACAAATTGCAGCACCAGATTTACCTTTCTTAAAAAAATTCTGAAGAGGAAGAAATATAAGAGAACAATTTCCTTAGTAGTGAAAACAATTAAGAAAAATTGGACTCAGTCAAAATCCTAATGGAACAGCCTACTCTTTCATTTTCCGTAGCACTGGCATAGCATTTCAACACTTCTAGTTTAGGTTTTTGGAAATAGATGGGGACTTCCAATTATTTATTCTCTTGTTTGCCATTTATTATTACAGATGCAGTCTTTATTTCTCTTAAGTCTTAAAGCAAAACATTTAGCCTTACTTTACTGATAAGAAATTTAAGCTCAGAGAAGTCCAATACTTTGGGTCTGCATTATGCCTAACCTAAGTATATGCTGTTTATGACACTACTACCTAGGGATATTTTAGAAACAAACAAACAGCCATTATCATCAGCTCTAGATGTAGGATGTTGAGATAGGCTTTTGCATAGAAAGAAGAAATAAAAGACACCTTTTCATTACAGACTTTATAAAGTAGATTTGAACTTATATTAATGTACATGATCCACTTACATAATACACTTTATGGAAATAATGAGGACCTTTACTACCAACATATAGAGAACACTGCCTTACTTCTTTCATTGGTGGGAAGTATACATATGTGTATAGGAGGGTATAATCAAAATTCTTTTGTAGTATGAAAAAAGAACATACAAAGAAGTAAAAGTTTGGATGAAATAAGCATTGTAAAGTTTAACATAAAAAGACACTTTCCTTAACTTAAGAAGGTTTCTAAATATGGATATTAGTCCCATCATAAAATATAAAAAAAGTAAATAAGTTATATTTCATTTATGATCATTGTTTTTTGTGAGAGGTGCTTTCTTCTTGCAAGATTTTTTGTGTGTTTTAGATTTTTTGATATACAATCATCTATGTGAATGGCACTTTTCAAAAATACATAATTCTTTTAAATCACTACTTTACAAATGTATCCTCCCTACAATAATATAAAGTTTAGGCTACTGTTTTTTCTTGACTAAATTCCTTGATTTGGTCTGAATTACTAGTAATATTTGATTACTGAGCTTGGGTAATTAAAATGTGCCTATAATTTCTAAAATAGACATAACAGTTTTTATATAATATACTTTCTTCTATTTATTTTCCTTTGGTATGATTTTATTTTTTGCTCTAAGTAATTCTTTAAATTTTGGTCTGTAGGATTTAAGTCTTTGGATGTTTTTAATAGGTTTATTTGGAGTGCTTTTTCAGAAATTTCTGTTTAGTCTGCAATATAGTCATTTTTTAAGTCAATATAAAGTTTTATATCTGTTTTTGGTCATTTAAGAATATATAATATTTCATTTTATATATTTTTTAGATTCATAATGATTTTGTAAATTTTTAGTTATAACTTTATGATAAAATAAGTCTCTGCAAAATACTTATTTTGTTTAATTCTTTGTTTGAGATTGAGATTGCCAAACCTATTTATTTATTTAAAGTTTTTTTCATTTCCTGAGTCTTTTAAATTAACCAATTTTATAATTTGTTTAAAAAATATTTTTTTGAAAGCAATGCTGCTAAACTTCTCTTAAGAAAGAGTTAAAAATTTCATACCTTTGATTAGGAAATTTAGGCCATTTATATTTATTTAATAATTTTTAATAATTTTAGTTTTGTATCTTTTTGTATACTTCCTTAGATTTATTTATATTTTTTGATTATTATTTGTGTTTTTATTTATTAATGCATGGACTATGTTTTGTTTTATTTTCTATTCAAAATTATTTGTAAAGAGTTTTTTTTTTATTATGAATTATTTCCTAATATAATCTTGGGCATTATTAACCATCAAATTATGTATATAAACTCATTTAAAATATTTTTTACTTACATTTATAAAAAAAAGAAGATTATTCTTTAAGACTATTCTTACTGATACTTTTTTGTTTTGTTTGATTTAATTTGAAGAACAAAACCTCCTATTTGACTCTTTACTATTTAGTGGTCATTGTGACTTACACTGCTTCAAAATATTATATTTACTTTGAGTGGTTATTAGCTCCAACCCCTCACATTTAGTGTCAATGTTTATTTTATTTTATTTTCCTCTGTATAAGGTTTTTTACCTTTAATATTTTTGTGATATATTTATTAGTTATATATCACTGAAAAAAAAATGCCACCAACTAAGAGTAACTTAAAATAGCACAAATTTATTGTCTTACAGTCTCATGGATCAGGAGTTCAGGATGAGTTAACCTGATGCTAAGTTTGTGGTCTCAATAAGCTGAAATCAAGATGTCAGTTGATATTAAAATCTCATCTGACTCTCTGGGTTTTTTTTCAGGCTCAATGATTGTTGGGAGAATTTTGTTACTTGAAACTGCTAGACTGAAACCCTTAGCTCTTAGAGGTTACCTGTCATTCCCTGAAAGGTGACCCTCTTCAAAGTAAGGCAGGATGTTTCATCAAGATCTGCCAGAGTGTGTCTGCTATTGCTTCAAGTCTTTCTGATTTCTTCTGTCTCTGACCCCAGGAGTCTTTTCCTAGCACTCACCTGATTAGGTCAGGTGCACTCAGTATAATTTTCCTTCCAATTAACATTGTCAATAGATTTAGATTTTAGAGAAGAAACAATGTAAATTCTAGAAGAAAACATGGGAAAACTCTTGATACTGGCTTGGGGAAAGATTTTATGAAGAAGGCTCCACTGGCAATTGCAACAACAACAGAAATAAATGGACTTAATTAAGCTAAAAAGGCTTCTGCAAAGCTGGGGATTCAGCAATTAAAGAAAATAGACAATCTTCAGAATGGGGAAAGGTATTTGTATATTACAAATCTGACAATGGGTTGATAACTAGAATCTACAGAGAACTCAAACTAATCAACAAAAAAGAGCAAACAGTTCCATCTATCATGGGGCAAGAGATATGAACAGAACCTTCTCTGAAGAAGACAGACAATTGGCTAAAAAACACATGAAAAAATGCTCATCACCCCTAATGTTCAGAGAAATTATAATGAAAACCACCTTGAGATATCATCTAACCCAAGTGAGAATAGCCCACATTACAATTCCCAATGCTACATATGCTGGAGTGGTTGTAGAGAAGGGAACACTTTTACATGGGAACACTTTTACCCTGTTGGTGGGACTGCAAACTAACACAGCCTCTTTGTAAAGAAGTATGGAGAATCCTCATAGAAATAGACCTTCCATTTGATCCCACAATCCCATTAATAATTATCTACCTAGAAGGAGGAATATCATTTTATCATAAGGACATTTGCATTAGGCTGCTTATCACAGCTCAATTTACAATTGCCTAGATGTGGAATCAACCCAAGTGTCCATGAACCCATGGATGTATTGATAAAGTGCAGTATATGTATACCATGGAGTACTGTTTGGCCATGAAAGAGAACAGAAACTTTACATATTTTGTGTTAACCTGGATGAAGTTGGAGAACATTCTCTTTAGTAAAGTATCACAAGAATGGGAAAGTGAGTATCTAATGTATTCAATACTAATGTGAAACCAGAAGTGAAGTAATACACACTCACATAGGAGAAAAACTGGGAGAGAGTGAAGGAATGAGGGCAAATGGTGTGCTCCCACCTAAGGATGCAATGCAGGGGTAAGGTATGCCTCTAGGGTGAGGGGCACAACTACAATAGGGTTATGCCCCTAATAAATGCAAGCATTGTAACCTAATTGTTTGTACCTCATATTAATCTGAAATATATAAAAAAAGATTGATTTGCCTTAAGTTGTTGTTAAAATATGTCTTTTAGGTGAACATTCTGACTCACAAAAATTCTTACTAAGGATGCCGTTGAAGGCAATGAAAAATATTTCTGCACAAAAATGTTTATTTTCACACCAAATCATCGTGAATATTTTAAGTAACCTCAAATTAAAAAGTTGGAGAATGTGAACAAACTTAGAGTAGGCCCTCTAGGTATATGTTTTATTATAAATATGAATACTAAAAGAGTATAAAAACATGTACGTTATATGTGAAACACAAAATATGCAATTAGATGATACATGTACTGTGATTACAACTATGCAATGTATATAAGCAGTTGTAGTAAAACTAGAATAATTTATGGGAGATGAGAAACAATTGATATATAAGATTGGTGTATCATGTATACATTTTTAAACAATTTCATTAAGGCCACCAAAAGATTTATATATATATATAAATTAGGTCAGATTCCCAATTAGGTGTGGACTTCCTCAACTTCTAATTCTCTTTCATCTGAAATTTGCTGAGCCTTTACTAAGTGAAGGGTGAAATCTTTCTTCTATTGCCACTGATGAGAACTAAGTGAATTATATTGGGAGTAGACAGACCCATCCCTTCCCTCAAGATAATGACTAATTGGCCAAATCTCCTGTCTGGGTGTGACTTAGGGCTGACCCTTGATGACTGGGGATGGATTAAGTGCAGAATGCTCACTTTTCCCTGCTTTTCTGTGAGGTTTCAAATGGAACAGCATCATATGAACAAGAAGGAATTATAAGATTATTTTAATAAAAATATCAGTACTGAAGGGATGTGGGAGAATTGGTGGAGAGTGACCATTTTGTTCTCACTTGTATAAGAGTACTTGGTATCATTGTGCGTGTAGCTTATATTTTTGACATGCAGAACAGTATTTGACAACAGATCACCCTTTTTGTGGAACACATCTTAACACATAGTCCATTGGAACATAATTTTGGAAATGCTGAATTATAAATAATCCTTTAATCCTCATACAAAGAGCCATGTTAAATGAAGAAACGTGGAATGTGAAAGAGGGATCATATATATTTTTGAAGATCCCAAGAGGATTAAAATTGAAACACAAAGAATAAAATTATAGGAAAAAGATGGTTTTGTTCTAGAAGTTAAGTTTTCTGTTACTAATTATCTAAAAAGATAGTTTTGTTCTAGAACTTAAGCTTTCTATTACTAATAGTTCTCAAATACTTATCACATGGATTTAATAATTATTTGCTATGAATACTATGGACAAAATTCAAGTGTTAGATTGGAGACCAGAAGAATTTGGAGAGTTTATAATTTTCAACTCTGACTGAATATCAGAATCTTCTGGGAAGATAGTTTAAAAAGAGAAAGAGGAAAAAAAAGAAAAAAGGAAAGAAAGGGATATCTTAGACCCATCTAAGCACTGTAAACTTGGAATATCTGAATTTGGGGCTTAGACTTTTGAATTTTTAACATGCTGTCTAGATGACTGTGTTGTATACAGTTCAAGAGAATAGGAAACAAAACCAATGGGCCAGATTGCTTCTTAAGGATAATTGCAGCCAGAAAAATCTGTTTCCATACTATAAACAAACAACATGGTAAATTAGGCAACCAACTAGGGATGCTAAAAAGGTGCTATTTCTTGTCTTATGGGAATGAGAAAACAGAAACCTAGTTTCTGATATTTCCAGTCTGGTGATGGTGGGACCAGTTGGTATTATTGAATTCATCTCCTCATTCTGAGAGACAGATGGGAAGTGATGAGAACTAGGGAAGGAGGAGGTGGCCTGGGAGGGCAGTTTTGGAAATGGCCTTCTCCACCCTTGTACAATCCCTTCCTTGCACTCTGCTGTATAAACACCTAAGGCTTTGATTGCTTGAATGTCTGCCTATTGCTTCATGAAGTTTAAAGAGGTTCGTCCTGTACAAGAGAAAATGTAGGACTTCTCAGATGGCTGTCAGTGGGAGTGGCTTCTTGGATCACAGCAATTCATTTACTCCCCTGTGCCAATGAGGGTCTGGCAGGATGTGACTTCACTGTTACATGTCCACCTTTAAGAATGCTACCTATGTCCACCTTTAAGAATGCTACCTGGTTTTGACCAAACCAAGGGCCTGACCTCAGACAGTGTTTGCCATTAGTTGCAGTCACTTTAAATCTTAATATTGCCTAAAATTGCATAAAGATCTAAGTAAAGAGGTAGCTATTTGACAAAAATTATCCCCAGTCATTGGCTCTGGAGGCAGGTAGAAAACCTAGATGTCTCTCCCAAAATTAAAACCTCTTTCCCCATATGCATTAGTGATGACTGCTCCCCAGGGATGCCCACGTTTAGGGCAGCTGGAAGGAAATTGCAAAACCCATTTGTTTATTAGTTTATTCATGTTTGTCCAGTGTCAACTATGTGCTACTCCTTGAGTTAGATATTGGAGAGAAAATAAATATAATGGGTAAAAACAGCCTGAAGTTTACAGTCTTGCTGTTTCAGTTCTTGCTAAGTGATTAAAAATGGGCTAATACTTCTTGGTAATCATCATTGTCATCCTCATCCTCATCATCATGTCATTAGCAGGTAACATTTATGGACTTGGCACCTAAGCTAAAGGCTTTCTAATGGAATACGTCTAATGAAAGAAGTAATGTTATACCCATTTTTCAGATGAACAACAAAGAAATATAGATAGGTAACTGGATTTTCATGAGAGTAGGCATAGGAAAGCAGAGATTTAGTATTCTTCACCAACTCCTATGAGCTTGGGTCTTCCTTGCCCTTTATCTCCTAGTTTGGAATCTCAGCTAGGCCAGGATACCTTTGTATTGTTTTAACATAATGCAGTCTCTGACACCACATGAAGATATGGTATGATGAATGGGGATTACATTCAGCCCCTGAATAAGAGAAGAGAAATAAAGTTGACAGTAGTTACTTTTGGAATCTCAGGGGAAAAAATAGGCTCAAGGGAGGCAGGAAGAGTTTGGAGCATCCACAGACGGCAGCAGTCGAGGTTTTGTTTTGGGTGGACCAGAGGGTGAGGCTTTTCTACTAAAGTTGTATACTTCAAGGAGTCAATAGGACACCTAAATCTGACTTCCTGGGTTCAGAAGGGTCACCTGGACCTAACCCCAGTGGGTCAAGGAGACTGGCCGGACCTGAAGAACAGTAGCAGTAGCACTAGCTGGCCAAGTAACTCAGATTTAGTTAGGTTTTGTTCTTATAATACCGAGGAAGCCTCAAGGATGTGATTCATTTTAATGAGATTTAGATGTAATGCAACAGAGGGGAAGTTCCTTTAATTTGTAAACTCTGAACTATTTCATGAAGACAATAATATAAACCACTCTTCTTATTTTAAATAGGATTTTCCCATGTTCTTAAATGAACTTTTTTACCTACTCCTTCAAAGAAGACTTACTATCTCCTTTTCTATATATGTTGTATGTATCGTCACTGAGTCAAGGGTGTTGTTGCTTGTCTTTGCAGCTGCATTTTGATATTTACCAAGTACTTTTTAAAAACAAAGTTGAAATCATACACTCTATGTCATTTTGGAATATTTTTACCCCTTAACATTTTCAATAATACTCTGGAACAATTCTTGAGTTAGCCAAGAATTTGTTACCCATAGTATGTTGGAAGGCTCAATGATAATTTGTTATACAGGTCAACTACAATTATTTAATAGTTTTTTAAATTACTGTTTCCAAGTTTATACCCTTTAATTTTACCATTCACATTTGTAATGGTCAAAAAAAAATCAGAATGTTAGAACCTGAATGCTAACACTTTTGAATACATTTGACTGTAAATCTTTTTATACAGTTATTATGCTAGGTCAAATAATGATACTTTATGTTTTTTCTGCTGTATAGCATCTAAGCAATTTTCATAAAAAATTTACTATGATTAATGACTTTGGAAAAATTACCTAAACTTTCTGTCCTTCTATCCCTTCATTTCTAATATAAGAATAATAATATTAACTACCTCATAGAGTTGAGGTAATATATGGAATATACCTCAAATAGTTACATATAGTTTCAAGTATTTTTAATTTTTGATAGGTAGATATGCACAATAAATGCCACCTTTGCTTTAGAGTCTGTTGTGGTTGTCATGGTGGGTCTCTTACCTCTCCTGGCCTAATTAGCTCATTATTCAGCTCAGTTGACCTGCTGGCAGCTTCCCTTCCTCCCCCTCACCTCTTTGTTTAAATAAAATTCTCCTATTCTCTTTTAGTACTATGTGCCTCTTTGTTATGGCATTCAACACAGTCATAATTTCCCATTTATCTGTGTGATTACTACTCTCTCTCTAGACCACACACTCTATAAGGGCAGGGACCACAGTTATGTTTGTTCACCATAGTGTTCAACATGCCAACTCTGAGGAGACCCTCAATTCATAGTACTTGAATGACTAGTTGGATGTGCATAAAATCATTTCAGAACACATAAAGAACAGAAGCAGAAATGAATATGTCATACCAGGGTGTTGGCAAGGAACTGAGGATATCTGGACCTGAAGGCTGTATATGGAGGAGAGCAAGGGAGATGGTGCTGGGAAGGGAAATTTGATCATAGAAAGTCTTGGACAACAGGTAGAAGAGTTTTCATAAATGACACACACAGGGGGAGCGACTAAAGACTTCTGAGTAGCAGTGATATGTAGAAGAAGTGTGTGTTAAGAGGATGCCTGTAGCAAGTACAATGGATTGAAAGAGAAAAGCCAGAGACAAGAAGCCCAGTTAAGAGTCTATTGCTATATTCCTTTAAAAGCTATTTAGTACCTGCTGGAATGTGTTACCATTGGCGATGGGAAAAAGTGAGTAAATGTGAAATGTTTCCAGGAAAAATTGACATTATTTACTGATAATAAAGTTCATGAACTCATCCTAGAAAAAGTGCTACATACCTCATTGCTGAATACCATCACTACAGTCATCTCTGAAGTACTCTTCTGGGCTATCTGGTGACCATGGTGATACTCAGCAATGAGGTAAGTAGTACTTTTTCTAGGATGAGTTCTTAACTGTCAAATATTATACACAGAGAAAAAAGAGTGAGTCACCTTAAGTAATAGATTATTATTTCTGGAAATTGCAAGTGCTACATGGCAAATGGCATATTAGTGACCAATGGGGATCATTGAGCTAGTTTTCCTGAAATGTGGTTATTGTCATTTTTTTTCCAGTGGCTAACAAAATGTATCTTTGCCAGAAACAATGTAGGTGAATTATAAGAGGGTTTAAAAGTTCTATTTTATACAGGTTGAGTTTGGAATGACAGCAAGACATTCAAATAAAAGTGGCAGGCAGTCTATGGTGGCAGGAGTGTGGGAAGGAGGTCAGAGCTGGGGCTACATTTTTTTGACAAAGTGGTCAAGAGACAATCACTTCAGATTGGCTAAAATTTTTTATTATAAATTCAATTATGCTCCCTTTAGTTTTCCATTTTTGAAAAAATGATATTTATAAAGATTTATTAACATGATACATGCTTAACCAGCATTTTATTTAATTTAATCTCATCTTGAATCCTGTGAAAGGCATACCATTTCCTTTATTACTCCATTTTACAAATGACGAAGCAGGATAAGAGAGTCAAAATAGTTTTCCCAATGTCTACACATTTCCTGACATCTTTTTAAAAAAGAATTTCTCCATCTTGGCATGATTCAAAGTTTTGACCAGGTAATTCTTTGTTGGGGTGAGATGTGGGGGCTGGGAAGGAAGCTTTTCTATGCATTCTAGGATTAACATTTATGGTCTCTACCCATTGAATATTTGTAAGACTCACCTTCTTCTCCAGCTGTGACAATCAGAAAGTTCTCCAAACATTGCAAAATGTCCCCACATTGAGTTCAAATTACCCCTTCTATTAAAAATCTTCCCCAAATTTTAAATGATCTTGTTGGTTTTGTTTTATATATATCTTGTCCTCCAAAAAAAGGTTATGAAGTTGTTACTGCTGTTTTGTGTTTTTTCTTTTCTTCTTCTTCTTCTTTTTTTTGAAACAAATAATTGAATTTATAATAAAAAACAGAGTTTCCAAAATAATAATAATAATAAATACTTCTGTCACCCTAAGTAGAGTGCTGTGGCATCATCAAAGCACAGAACAACCTCAAACTCTTAGGCTTCAGAGATCCTCTTAGGCTTCTCAACCTCCTGAGTGGCTGGGATTACAGGTACTCACCACAGTGTCTGACTAGTTTTTCTATCTTTAGTAGAGATGGGGGTCTCGCTTTTGCTTAGGCTGGTCTTGAACTCCTGAGCTCAAACAATCCACCTGCCCCAGCCTCCCAGATTGCTAGGATTACATGCATGAGCCAATATGTCTGGTTGCTTATGAGGTTTTTGAAAACCAAGGCTTTACATTTATCGCAGTTTTGGAGTCTTTCACCTGTGTGCTCACTTCCTCATTCTTACTGTCATTGCAATGCCCCCACCCCGACCCTGTTGAGGTCCTCATAATTTTTACTAATTTGTTACAACAATTTAGCTAGTCTCTCATCCTATATTTTCCCCTATTCAAACCATTGGACTTATTTCTTATTTGAAGACTCTCCCTAAAACACAGGTGTGGTAATGCATTTCTTTTTGCTTAAAACCTTACTCAGAAACATATCCTTATCCTCCTAGGAAACATATTCCACATTCTGATCTCGCTATTCCTTTCAAAAGGGATTGTTTGTCATCTTTTTTGGAATAAGCGTGGTTCTAGTTAAAAACCAAAGATATTCACTTTATATATCTCATGATTCCTTCCTTCTTTAGACCCTCACAGCCCTGTTTCAATACCACTTCTGTGGATCCTAGTTATTTCTGTTTGTAATAGAATTAGGCATGTGTACACAAGGCTTTTTTCCTTTTGCTGCATGAGTTTTAAAGTTGAACACACCTGTGTTTGAATTCTAGTACTCACGTTATGTTACCTTGGGCAAGTTACTCACTATTCTGCAGTTGTACTCTTCATTCTTAAAATAGGAATATAGTACTAGTTGCTTCCAGTATTAAGTAGCCAATAAAAATGCAGGAAAATTGCTTAAAATAGTGTTTGTTAAATAGTAAAAATAGTATGTGATCAATAAATATCATCTGCTAATATTTTAATTAATATCATTATCAGTATTGTTTACTTTCTCTGAAAGAGGCAGGATAGATTAATTTGTTTGATGCTTCAGTGATTATGGGTGAGGGATTTTTATGGTCAAGATTGACAAGAAAAAAATTGTGGAGAATTTGGTTACTTATTAAGGAACCAGTGCAGAAGTGGTATGTGCCAATAATCTGACCCCTCAGAGAAAAGGAATCTTTGGAAGGATTATGCAATAGAAATTTGGGGATTTAGTTGGCAATGAAGCCAGCCCTACTCAGAGTACTTACAGGAGCTGGTTGGAAGGTTTCCATGGTGCAGAGAGAATGCAGTGAGCTAAAGCATATGGCACAACTTCAGAGAGCAGTGGGTGGATAATGAGTGTGGATCTACAAAGACTAAATGGGAAGGGACAGTTTAGGTAGCATGGAATGAAACCCCAGGCTTTCCGTTTGATGTAGGTGGTTCTGCTTGGCAGCTTAAATCTATTTCTGTGCAAGCCATATGATGTAAATTTGTGGTAGAAGCCCTTAGAAGGAGTGCAGTGAATGAATCCATTACAGACTTGTTTCAAAACCAAGGTTAATGCTCCCAGCAGGATGGGGTAAAGAAGGAAGGGGTGGGATTCTGACACTAGATCTACCTGTAAAGAGCAGGTAGACAATTTAGGAGGGCCCCCAGGATTAGGTTAAATTAGGGGGGTATGAAATGTGTAGGTGACTCTTGCTACATACAGTATGTAATACTACAGTCAGGCTTGTGGATGGCTTCAGTAAGTAGGGCTAATCCACATGAATCAAGATTCAGGGACATGACCCTAAAGGATAGGTAATTATAATATTAATGGTTAGTATTTGTTGAGCAATTGCTATATACCAGCCACTGTGCTAGAAGCTGTGAATATATAGCATCAGTTAACTTACACAGTCACTCTGTATATTAGGTGCTATTGTTATTCTTGCTTTAAAGACTAAGGAAAGTAAAGTGTAGAGATGCTAAATAACTTGTCTATCATCATATATGTATGTAGTAAGTAGAAGAGGTGAGGGCTGAATCCATTGCAGCACCTCTGCTCTTAACCACAGGAATCTCTGGAGTTCAGAAGTAGAAGAGACTGAGAAACTGCGTAGTCCAGTCTTGTGGTTCTGGGAAAAAGGTGATTGAAGTTCAAAGGCAAAAGTCACTGCCCCAAGGTTCATTGGGACCCAAGCAATGACACAGCCAGAGTGGGAGGCTCGGACTCCCTCTACAATATTCTCTACTAGGGAAAAAGCCAGAATTGGGGAAGCAAGATGGGTCACCTGAGCATTTAGTCTTGATTCTCTTAACCAAAGCCAGATTGCCCCAGAACTTGGGCAATGCAAACTTGAATGATTACTCCTATAACCAGGATATATGAGCCTAAAGCCCAAGAGCTGGACTTTTTGTGATGGCCAACACAACAGAGGACATGAAATAAAGGGCAGATGAGGCACTTATTTTTTCATTCTTTTTTCTTTGTTAAGTAGATTGACTCATGAATGAACATCAGACCATTGTTTTACTAGAAAATGAATGAACTACAACTTAAATTGTGTCATAGTTTCCCAACTGGAAAGAAAATTCAGTGCCCTTTGCATGTCGATCTTCATCAGATATGGGGAAGAGGC
Source organism: Otolemur garnettii (assembly GCF_000181295.1). Classification (NCBI taxonomy): domain Eukaryota; kingdom Metazoa; phylum Chordata; class Mammalia; order Primates; family Galagidae; genus Otolemur; species Otolemur garnettii. The sequence continues at coordinate 28,200,725 of NW_003852398.1, read as the reverse complement.
ATTGATTTAAATCACAAAATATACTTATGTAAGAAATTATGAGAAAAAATAAAAATGAAATGAAACATAAAATTATCATTATGCTGGGCGGTGCCTGTGGCTCAAAGGAGTAGGGTGCTGGCCCCATGTGCCAGAGGTGGCAGGTTCAAACCCAGCCCTGGCCAAAAACTGCAAAAAAAAAAAAAAAAAAAAGAAAGAAAAAACCTTAAAAAATTATCATTATGCATGAAAAATGGGATAAAGCTTTTGTGTTTTTCTTAACATTTAAGAAATACTTGAGGTATATCTTCTTGAGAATGTGATGCCAATTACCATTGTTTTCACAACATAATTATTACAGTTACAGAATTGTGATATATCACATGATGAACAGCAGTTACTCACTAGATGTCTGTGTTTTAGGTTGAACCAGAAGTGAAGATGATTCTGCAAAAGGCTAATGATTAATTTCTGGTGCCAATATTATAAGTTTTCCTAAATGTCTCCATGAATGGGGAGACATTCCTTAATATTTAGTTCTAATAGTAGATATCATATATCAAATATGAACTTATACTTTCTGAATTTCTACATAAATAGTTATAGAGAATTATGCCTTCTGATATTTTTGCTTATGCTTATCTTTTTTTATTTCTTCTGACCTGACTAGCACTATAATTCACAATTATATACCTTATCTGATTGTGTTATGTTCCTGATCATGATTGTAATTCTATTCAGTTCTTTGTCTCCAACTCTGACATGGTCAACCATATGCCCTATGGAGGCAAGACCAGGGCTCTTTTGTCTCCTATAAGAATAAATTAGCTGCCAGGTGCAATGGCTCATGCCTGTAATCCCAGCACTGAGGGAGGCTATGGAGGCAGAATTGCTTAAGTTCAGTAGTTCAAGAATTGCCTAGGAGAGAGACCCTGACTCCTAAAAAAAATGAAAAACTCAGCTGGGTGCCAAGGCAAGTGCCCATAATCCCAGCAGCTTCGAGAGGCTGAGGCAGCAGGATGCCCATATCCTGAGTCTAAGGCTTTAGTGAGCTATGATGCCATGGAACTAGGGACATAGGTTCAGACTCTGTCACAACAACAACAACAACAACAACAACAACAACAAAAAGCAAAGAAATAAAAATAAAAAGTAAGCAAAGAATAAATTAGCTCTTCAAAGTCCAGCTCTAACTTAAACTGAACTATGAAGTTTCATCAGATTTTATTTAATTGTTGCCTTTGAGATTTGTAATTGTTACCATTGACCTTTATTCTGTTAAAGTAGCATTTATTATATGATATCATGCATAGTGGGATATGTTGTGTTTTCTGCCATGTACTTATGATGGACAAAAAAACCCTTTCTTATTTCTTTTTGAAATATAGTACCTGTAATATTTTAATGTCTTTAACTTAGTAACTGGATATATCTTATAAAGCAGTCAGTATATTTAAAACTTATCATAATTGAATCCCCTCAAATGTCCTTTTATGTCCCTACTGTGGTTATAGGTCTTCATCTACTCATTCCCACATGCCAGATCCTTAGAAAGGTTAATCTTTTCTATTTTTCACCATCTTATCCTCTATATCCAGTTACTCACTAAATTCTATAAGTTAATCTTCTGATTAACTGTTATTTCCATTCCTCCCATTTCCATGGTTATTTTACATAATTGATAGTGATTTGTCTTATTACTTCTCAACTAGGCCTCCAGCCTCACTGTCACTCTTTAACCCATATTTGACAAAGTTGCCAGAGTATTATTCCAACTGAAATAGGTAAAATTAGGTCTCTTATTTGCTTAAATGCCCCCAAATCCCACCCCATTACCTGTAGAATGCCCTCTGTACTTCTTAGCATGACAAATGTAGAGCCTTATAACCTGAACTTTTTTTTTGGATTGATTAATACCATAGACCCCACTTTTTTATTTCAAAACAACCTTCATATATTTGTCTTGTATCCATTTTATGCTAGCCATTAACAAGGTATTAGTAACAATATATATTGGGTCTACTATCTATCATGTACATATCATTATACAATACGCGATATGGGTATCTTATGTATTGAGTATGTAATGATAAAATGAGCATAGTAAAGACTTTGAGAAGTTATTTCTAGTAGATAAAACCCCCATATAAAGTCAATCACTAAAATGTTTGGACATTTTATCATTGAACAAACAAGCATCACAAATGACTAATAATACATTAGACGCAATACACAATTTTACAGATGTGGGAAGACAGATGTTTCTGCTTCAAAAAGTCAGAGAATAGAAGACATTTCAGTTGCTCAGTGAGAATGAGTCAAGTGGACAGAGGGAAGGAAGGTGTCTCAATCACAGGCAAGCACGGACAAAAGCAAAGAGGCATGTAATAATTGACCATGTTTAGGGAAATAAAAAAAGTCTGCTGTATGAGAACAACAGTTGTTGTAGTGAAGGGCAGTTACTGGAGAGAAGACTGGTAAAGTCTGTCAGACTAGATTTGAAGAAACATTTATGCAACACTAATGATTATGAACTTTCCCTTACTTTAAGAACTCAGTGGTTCTCTAGCACTCACCAACTAGTGAAATGAGAGCATTTTCATGACAAACAGATGACCCAGATAATCCTATGAGGCACTAAAAAGACAGAAACTGTAAGCCCAAAGATCAATCTGGAGGTTATGGGAAAGGGCTTGGTGTGAGAAGAATGGGTGTGTAAATGTAGTGTTGGTGACAATGAATTCCAAAGAGATGCTACAGTTTGAATTAACAGGAGCTGGTAAACTTAGGTATGTTCTCTGTGAAAGGAAGGAAAGACGATAACATGACAGGTAAATACAAATGATGAACAACAGGAAGGGGAAGCATGATTCTCTATTACTCTCCGTGGACCCTGAATATCCCTGACATTCAATTCAATAAGTGAGAATTTTAATTTCTGAACAACAAAACAAAACATAATGAAAAAAAAAACAAAGCAAATAACAACAAAGAAGGACATTTTCTTTGTAGTACTTCTAATGACAGAGAATGAAGGCCACTATGATCTATTTCTACAACCTCATCATAAAGGTGAAGGTGACACTTTCAAGAACATATTGATACAACAAAGTGAAGTGGAAAACTAGTAAATACCAATTAGAAGTAATATCATGAATAGCTTATTAGTGGAGCTAATCCTGCAGGCTTTTCCAGAAATATGTCACTCTTTAACTCTCAAACTGTATAATCTTGCTGTTACATATTCTATACCACTCTTCTCTGTACTTCCTGTCCTTAGCCATGCTGTGTGTTTTATTCTGTCAGCCTCCCCTTACCTATGCACAGGTTATGCTTTCCCTGTGCTTGCAGTAATTTATATGGGACATTACTTCCACTGCTACACTTGGGCATAGAGTGAAAAGTGAGACAATTTCTCTGCCAGAGAGGAAGCCAAGCTCACCCACGCTCAGAGAGTAAAGACAGCTAAAATTGATCTATTGTGAGACTGGGCTTTCTCAGAAAACTTTTCTCCTTTTTATTAAAAAAATCAACCAATGTGTTATTATAATCTGTAACATATGGGGGCTGTCTGGAATGTATCCATCCATGTAATATGAAAATTAAGATATATATCACTGGGAACTTTCTGGACAGCCCTTGTACATAGATTGATTTCTATGTACATTTTTTCCTGAATATTTGAATAAAACTAATGTTCCATTTCTAAGGAGTCACCAGGCTTCTCCATGTATTTGCAAATTCCTTGGCACACTTACTCTCTGATTCTAGGAGAATGCATATTGAAGTTTGAGGATGATAGCTCATTGTGTTTTGAATGAGGACAATATATTTTTCTAACATGAAGCTTAAGAAAGAGAGAAAGATAAATGTGACATTTTCTAAGTTCACAAATGAGTTTGCTAGTAGTGATAATGATGGGGTCTTTCACTAGAGTCCAGATTACCTGTGTCCCAGTTCTCTTCTTTTTCTTTTCCAGAGTACTAGAACATGTCGTGATGTCAGTTCTCCATATAAAACAACAGTGCATGTCAATAGTTAGAGAAATCATTCTAAAATGCTGAACAATAAATTATGACTTCTTTATAATCCTTAAATGTATAACTAGACAAACTGTGACCCCTTCCAAAAGAATATCAACACTTCTTCAAACAATCCCTGTGAAATCTACTAAATTATGGTAAAAAGGTTCAACTTATTTCTCCTGAGTTACATAAAACATTTTCTCCTCTGCTGACCACATGAAAATTCTTTTTTTTTTTTTTTTGGCC
>NW_003852398.1:28181478-28195551 GCF_000181295.1 Otolemur garnettii | reverse complement strand
AAAGAAAGAAAGAAAAAAAAACACATTGAATTTTGTTAAATGCTTTTTCTGCAGCTATTAAGATAAACATATGCCTTTTATCTTTCATCCTGTTAATGTGATACAACATATTTATTGATTTGCATATATGGAACATCTTTATATGCAGGAATAAATCCCACTTGATTATGGTATATGATCCTTTTAATGTACTGTAGAATTAAATTTCCTAGTATTTTATGGAGAAGTTTTGCATCTATGTTAATTAAGGATATTATCCCATAATTTTTTTTTTATTATGAGGGTAATAGTAGCTTTATTAAACAAGTTCCTAAATGTTTCCTTGTCTTCAATTTTTGGGGAAGATTTTGATTAAGATTGGTGCTAATTCTTTAAAGGTTTGGTTGAATTCATCAGTGAAGCCACTTCTGGTCCTGGCCTTTCTCTGTTGCAGAGATTTTTTATTACTGATTCAATCTCCTCACTTGTTACTAGTATGTTCAAATTTTCTGTTTCTCCATGATTCAGTCTTAATAGGCTGTGTGTTTCTAGGAATTTATCCACTTCCTCCAGGTTATCCAATCTGTTAATGTATTATTATTATTCACAGTATTCTCTTATGATTCTTTTCCTCTTTTTGTCATCAATTTTTAATCTCCTCCTTTCATTTCTGATTTTATGTGCTTGAATCTCTTTTTTTCTAGTCTAGCTAAAAGTTTTATCAATTTTATCTTTTCAAAAAATATAGTCTTACTTTTGTTGATCTTTCTATTAATTTTCTCATTTTTATTTCATTTATTTTTGCTTCAACCTTTACTATTTTCTTCTGCTAACTTTGGAATTAGTTTCTTCTTTTTCTAGTTGTTTGAGGTGTAAAGTTAGAGTGTCTGAGATATTTCTTCTTTCTTAATATAGGCATTTGCTACTATAACTTTCTCCTATAGTACTGTGTTTGCTGTATTCTGTAAGTTTTGAAATTTTATGTTCTTGTTTTTATTAATCTTAAATGCCCACTGAAAGATAAATAGATAAGGAAAATGTGAGGGCAGACATGGTGGCTCACATCTGCAATTCCAGCACTTGGGTGGCTGAGGCTGGAGGACCATGTAAGGCTAGGATTTTGAGACTGGTAAAACACAGTGAGACTCATTTCTACAAAAAAAAAAAAAAAAGAAAGGAAAGAAAGAAATAAAATAGCGAGGTAAAATGGTGCATTCCTATAGTCTTAGCTACCTGACAGGCTGATATAGCAGAATCCCTTGAGCCCAGTGAACTATAATCAGATGACCATATCCCAGCCTATCTTGAAGAAAAAAAAAAGTAGTACAATAGAGTATCATTTAGCCTTAAACAAAAAATAAAATCCTACTATCTATGACAGCATGGATGAACTAAAAGAACACTATGCTAAATGAAATAAGATAGTGACAGAAGGTCAAATATTACACAATTTTACCACTTATATGATGTATCTAAAATGGCAAAACTCATAGAAGCATAGAATAGAATGGTGTTTTTCAGAGGAAGAAGTTGGTAATTGGCTCTCAATGGATATAAAGTTTGTTTACACAAGACAAATAAATTTTAGAGACCTGCAGTATCACATAGTACTTACATTTAACAATTATGTATGTGCTTTAAAATATGTTAAGAAGATGGATCTCATGTTAAGTGTGCATACCAAACATACATACAGGCATCATTTACACACATACACACACACATGAGTACAAAAATACACTCAATGTTTAGTACTTAGATTATGGTGATGGCATCACAAGTGTATACATATGTCCAAGCTCACCAAGATGTATATATTTAATAAGATCAGGTTTAGCATATTAATTACATCTAAATAAAGCTTAAATACAACAAAACAAGAAATATTGATATATTTCATACCTCAGGATAGACAAATGACCAGATGACAATTTCATAACATAATGCTTCTTACTAGTAAAAGAAAATTAGCTCGTGGAAAATTCATATAAGATGTCCAGAAAGAAACTAAGTTTTATTTAAAGCATCCTTGGGATCAACTTTTGGCATTAAGGTGAGAAATAAGTTGGAGAATAATATTAGATGTTAATAAAACTTGAAAAAATTGGACAAAAATACAGAGTTCCCATACATACACTCCAATTTTCCCTATCAATACCATCTTGCTCTTGTGTAGTATGTTTGTTACAATTTATAAAGGAATGTTGATGCATTATTACTATGTCAAGTCTACAGTTTACATTAGAGTTTACTCCTCTGTGTTGTAGAGTTCTACAGGTTTTGGCAAATGCATAATGTCAGGTGTTCACCACTACAGAATCATACAGCATAGTTTCACTGCCCTGAAAATCCCCTAGCCTCCACCTATTCATTCATCCTTTCCCACACCCCAACCCCTGGCAACCACTGAACTGTTTACTGTCTCTCTAGTTGCCCTCTTTCAGAATGTCTTAAACTTAGAATTATACAATATGTGGCCTTTTCAGAATGGCTTTTTTTTTCCTATTTGGAAATATGCATTTAAAATCTCTCCAATTTTTATGGTTTGAGAGTTTGTGTCTCTTTATTACTGAGTAGTATTCTATGGTAAACATCTCACAGGTTCTTATTTATTTTTATTTGTTTATTTAACAGGTTTTTTTTTTTAAATCCATTCACCTATTGAAGGAAATCTCAGTTGCTCCCGATTTTTGGCAATTTTGAATAAAGCAGCTATAAACATCTATTTTCAGGGATATTTTTGTGTGAACATAAGTTTTCAACTCCTTTAGATAAATACCAAGGAGCATGAGTGCTGGACAGTAAGAGTATGTTTAGTTTTGTTAAGAAACTGTCAAACTGTCTTACAAAATGGCTGCAGCACCATTTTGGGTTCCTACTAGCAATGAATGAGAGCTCTTCTTCCTCCACATGCCACCAGAATTTGGTTTTGTCTATGTTTTGGATTTTGCCCATTCTAATTTGTCTGTAGTGGTATTTTAATATATATTTTATTGCTGATAATTTCCATGTTTTACAAATGGGGGTTTGTTGGATTCCAGCTTCAGCTGGTGACTATTGCTCTTTTTCTTCAATGCACTTTCATAAATAAAAGTCTTCTTTTTTAAAAACTTAAAACAAAGTGGATGGTCATTTTTTCCATAATAATTTGCTTAGTTTGTTCAGAATATGAGCAAGTGAGCCCCAAGAACAAGGAGGACAGCAGTTCCTGGACCAAGTGTACACATAGCAAGCCCCTCATCATTTCTTCACCTCCACTTTGCTATCCAGGGATGCAGTGGGTAAGCTTGATGCTGAGCAATTTTTAACCAACCAGGTCTTCCTCTTTGTATGTGGGAATCATAAACTGAGTCTGTTTGTTTATCTAGCCTGTGTGCCCCTACCAAAATTTTATCCTTCCTCTAAGAATTATTATTATGTAGCCTTTTATTCATTTTTAGGCTAAATTGACTTTAATTATCCTTAGTCCAAGGATTAAGGAAATCTCTTCTCTTACTCTGTTCATTTTTACATAGCTAAGGATGAAGGTTTTTCTTTGATGTTTCTAGGGATGATAATATTCTGAACTATCCATGAAAATCTGAAAAGAGTTTCTACCTTTGTCAGTTGTATGATCTATGGGTGGGTAAACCTTACTAGAAAGAGGCAGCCCTTGATTATCTCCCTTATATTTATTGAGGAGAGATGGTAAGTACATGTAGAAACTGCCCAAGAGTGAATAGCAAGTGAGTACCCTATATATTGGAACTGGTCCCTCAGCTAGACCATACAAAGGAAAATGTTGCTCTATTTACAACAAACAGAAATAAGAACTTGCCATTGGAAAAACAAAGGTCTAAATAAATCTCAGCCATTCTTAGGTAGTGTTACTAGATGCAAAACCACTCAAGAGCCAGCAGATTTTGCTTCTCTGGGGAATGCCACAGTCACTGGATTGACTCAGCATAGAATGAAGCTTGAGAAGCATTATTATTCAAGTTTTTAGCTTTAGAAAAAGAAGATCCTTGAGCTGATAAGAAGAAGGTAGAAAAAAGGTTGGGTTTAAACAAGGGTACAAAAGAGTTGTGTGATGCTGGTAGTGGGATGGAACATGATAGATTTAAAATTTTTGTCAGTATCTGCCAAACAGAAAAAGAAAAAATAGGAAAGCCCATGTTTTATGAAGAGTCAACCTTTCGTTCCTTCCTTAGCTATAAAGTCTTCCTTATGAGTCTTACTCTTTTTCTATAGCATTTATTTTGAAATTAAAGATTTTCTCTTAAATGTCTTTTTTTTTTTTTTTTTTGAGACAGAGCCTCAAGCTGTCCCCCTGGGTAGAGTGCCGTGGCATTACAGCTCACAGCAACCTCCAACTCCTGGGCTCAAGCGAGTCTCCTGCCTCCGCCTCCCAAGTAGCTGAGACCACAGGCGCCTGCCATAATGCCCAGCTATTTTTTGGTTGCAGCCGTCATTGTTGTTTGGCAGGTCCAGGCTGGTGATTTGAACCCCCCACCTTAGGTGTACGTGGCTGGCGCCTTAGCCGGTTGAGCTATAGGCACCAAGCCTTAAATGTCTTTCAAAAGTTTATTTTTTAAAAATATAAGTAATTAGAAAATTTAAAAATTCAACCTTAATTTTAGAGAGTGTGATTCTGTGCTTTTCTTTTGATCCCAAGAGCAGTTGCTATAGAATGCAAAATTGAAAATTTGGCACATGCACATCTAATTATGTTCAAGATCTTGGATTTAAATTCTTTAGTAAATAGTGAAAGCTTCACATAATTATAAAATGAAAGAGCATTTCTCTTGAAATACAACTCAATTGTGCTTTTTTTTATAGCTATGAAAAGTATTGTTTTTAATAAAATCATTCAAATATAATTTAGGCAATCTGAAAATTATATAAATCAACAAAAAGTTGTACACTTGAAGGTTCTGGGAAAAGTTTAGAAATACATTTTCTTATTTTGTTGATTGGTTTGATTATATTTTATTTTGATATGTTATGAGTTTTTAACATATTTTTAATTGCCTTTGGAAATTTGAAGTCATATAACATTACATTAATCATACTGGAAAAATTTATCTTACTCTGTGGCTTCTACCACACCTGACCTCAAGGTAGCTGCTCAGTGACAAAAGGAATAACCGCAGGAATTATGGTATTGACCAGGATAATCACAAAGGTAATAGCACCCAAGGTGTGTGTATCTTCCCTATTTCTCACCTGGTCCATGTCCTCTGATTGTCTGTCATAGATATAGGGAACAATTATACCATCACTATAAAATTTATAACTTGTGGTCATGAAGATACACTGATTGTATATCCACAGACTGGGAAGCCAAAGATGAAGAAGTCAGCCCATCGGCTCCCCAGAATATAGAAGGAGTTGAATGATAAGGAAGGAGAGCAGAGTTTAAAGTTTCAACTAAAGCCATGCGTTATAAACAACGTGATCTTAATCTTTTGTCAAAGTCATAGTTCCTTCCAAATGCACACACATCTTATAAGCACCTTTCCAGGTGGTTCTTTGGAGTTTGCCACTCACGACAATATGACTCACCGTTCTCTCTTTTACCCCAGGGTCATGAGTCCTTTCCATGTAAGTTCCTGAAAACTTTTCATCTGTGATGCAAGCTCAGTGGAATATTTAGATTATAACTGTGTGTAAAATAAAATCTATAACTTTCATGTTTTAAGAAAGTGGCATGAGGTGATTAGATTTTACCCTTAGCTAGGGAGCACTCATTTCCTTTCTTCCACTAAAGGGATTTTTGAAAAAAGGAAAAAGGATACAATTCTTATTTTAAAATTCTGAATCTGTGATATATTCACCGTGTAGAATCTAAATAGTTGAGAAAACTAAAGTAAATCATAGGAGCAATTTTAGTTCACTGAAAAAAACACAATATATGGGGTCTCTGGCAAAGAGACTTACCCTGTCTGAACAGTAATTCCTTCATCTGTTCAAAAGAGAGGACTTGGAACCGGTTTGGCCTGGGTGTTCTTTGACCCCAGTGTAGAAAACACAGTAGTGTAGACAGGGAAGATGTGCTAAAGCCATTTAATATGCATTCAGACCCTCAAGTTAGTGGAAAGACAATGGGGTAAAGATTTACAATTTTGGTGAAAATGAGAAGAAGGCCATTATGGATAAAGGTTTTGGTTTGCAACACTCTGCTACACTCCAAATCTATTTTTTTTTTTTTCTGCTTTACTATTCACAGATTACCTTACTGCTATGGTAGTTGTTTTGTTTTTGTTTATGTCGCTGCCAAAACTAAGATCTAGGAAGGTCAGATGTTATTAGGCAATTTGTACCTTATTTTAGGTAAGACCTCCAAAGGCACAGGAAATATTATTGTAAAGCTTACTAAGTTTTCCTAAGAAATCTAGACAGGAGTGCTCTATCTAGAAGGGCCCATGTGTCCTAATCACAGGGGTCAGCAAATTTGTTTGTAAAGAGCCATTTAGTAAATATGTTTTGCTCTGTGGATTGTAACTAACCAACTCTGCTCTCTTGCAGTTAAAGCATAAGCAATACATGGATGAATTAGTGTGGCTAAGTTCTAATAAAACTTTATTTATAAAAATAGATGGCCAGGGTAGACTTAACTTGTGAACCACAGTTTGTTTTGGTGAGTTGAAAGAGCGTTGGCATAAAAGTCAAATTGATCATGGCCTCATATTAATCCTGCCCCAGGATATAATAAGTAATTTCAGAAAATCTTTCCCTCTTTGGGATGCATAGATAATATTTAATGAGCAATTCCTAGGTTGCCATAATTTTATAAGCCTCATTTATTAAATACTCAGTACCCATTAGTGCAGGTACCATTATTAACTGAGAAGATAGGTAGTGAGTTTCAAAGTGACAACATAAGCCTTCCCAGGTCCATTTATCTCTTAAAGCTAATGTTCTTAATTACAACCAGACTGTCTCCCAGTGTGGTGATAGATTTGGATTTAATATTCCCTAATTGCTCTTCCATAGCTGATAGTAAATTTGGGGGAGAAGAGAGAGAGTTCTCTGTGATTTGTGTCTCCATCTTTTGTCATAGGATAATTCAGGCTTCTATGAAGAGATTTGCTGAGTTTCCTTTGTTTTGTTAGCTCTAAGCTTGTTTTTGCACTTGGTCAGCCACTGGAATGATAGACGTTGAGGAAACAAACACTGATGCCTTCCTGCTAAACTTCCCCACCCTCTGTAAAACACCTTGCCTATGACTGTCTGCCTCTTCCTAGTGGTGACACTTACTTGGACCTCAACTCACAATTGTGTGTTTTACTTTTTTAAGGAACAGCAATACATTTTTATCTTTTTAAGTCAATGAGAAATAAGGTACAGACGTTCATTAAGAAAGCCATGTCAAGGCCTCTAGAAGAACATGCATTAGTTTTGCTGTTCAAGATCTAGAGGCATTCCATGTTCATCAGTAAAGCAATAAAAATGTAAATGCTGTAATGAGCCTGTGCTCAAAATGAAGCTTCCCATGAAATGTCTTTAGAAATCAGATTAAGTGTAGGGCTTGATAGGAAATGCAAAGGCTTTAGAACTTGAGTAATACATTGAACAATGTACACATAATAGGTACTATGACAGAAATGACACAATTAAAAAAATGCCATTGCTGTTTGGTTTTCATTTAAAGAGAGCTACGTGTGATAAAACTATCCAGTTAGAAGAAATGCAAGATTTGGAAAGCCAGTTAGAAAATAATGTTGAAGGTCATATTAGTATGTATGTGAGACAATGTTTTTTTAATCTATCACCTTCAGATTAAATACAATATTTCAAAATTTAGTTGAAAAGTCTATTTGGAAAAAAAAAGTGATCTAAAATATTTCTTCCTAACCTTTTAAAAATTGTGGGTTCAGGGAGAATGGATGAATGTCAAGGAAAAGAGATACAGAAAGGGAAACAGAAATAAATAGGGTCAGGGATAGAAGAGGAGGAAAATCGTTTTCAATACTAAGATTAATTTTAGAACCTAGTTAAGAAAGGGAGATAGCAATGAGATAGAGGAAGTAAAAAAAATAATTCTGAGAGGCAACATGGAACCTGTTAAAAGGGAGGAGAAAAATGTAAGAAAAAAGTTGAGAAAGAAAGAGGATGGCAGAAGAGAAAGGAAGGTGGAAGGGCCAGAAGAGGGAGCAGAGAAGAAGCAAGAAGCTGCTGCCCAGTGAAAAGGGCACTTAAACCAAGGGTCAAAGCTGGACGGGAGACGGGCAGGTGAGAGAAGTAACTCAAGGAAGGAAAGGAAAGGGAAGGAGATGGAATGTGAGAACAGAATGCAAGTGGCCCTCCCTCGCCTCCTCTTCTTTTAATTTCCCCTCCCACGCGGCTGCCTCGCTTCCTCTTCCTCCTCTTCCTCACTTCTCTCAGTTTCAAACCTGACGCTGAAAGGGAGCAAGCCGATGAGACACTCTAAGTAGGGCAGAGAAACTTCTGGGAGGAAGGCGGTAGTGACGGTGTCTCATGACCTCCTCCAGCTTGCCTAATGAGTTTCCACTTAAATGCCAGCTTTGATTGATGCCAGTGGCCCTGGCAGGGAAGAATCTCATGAGCTCAGCAGAAAAAAGCGGAGGGAACAAGCAGGGAAGTTTCTCACGCCCCACACAAGGGAAGTGGTGTTATCTGGACAAGTACTTGCCATCCTTTCGCTAAAACCAGAAGTAAACTAACAATACTTATGACCCTGGTTTTGACTATTTCCCTCAAGTTTTTTTTTTTTTTTTTTCTGGTTAGATAATTATTTTCCTGATTTGTGGAGTCCCACTTCCAAATATGAATAAATTAAAAGTCCTGTTTTTCAGGGATTTTGTTCCCCTGTGACTTTCTTAACACTAATTGTTTATTTTAACTCAGGTGCCAAATATTGAGTTCACTAGAGGCCAAATATGTGATAGAGAACAGGCTTAAAATAAAGAAAAAATGGAGTTTCTGCACTAATGTAACCTGCAGTCCAGTGACCCGAACTGGCAAAAGACAGGGCCATGCCAGCCCTGCTTCTAAAGTGGAAACCATGGAGTAACATTTGAGGGCAGAAGCAGAATATCTCACCCAGGCTTAGGAGGAAGGTTAGAGGATAGCGAATGTTGGAAAGAAAAGCACACAGAATCTGCAAATAGGAAGATGCCAAGGAACAGGCCCTGGAGCAGAGGCAAAGGCAAACGGTGTTCTCGACAAAGAAATAGCATGGCCTATTGAACAGAAAGTAGTTCAGCATGGTTGAAAAGAAGAGGAAGGGTGTGGTTAATTAAGTGTGGCATGGATCAGTGCTGTGTTGGTAAAGCTTTCATTTATAATTTTTGCCAATTTCTTTAGTATGAATATTTTCACCATAGTGAACCAACTCTCAAAATTCTACACATTTAACAAGTGTTTCTCAAAGGTCAGTAGGAGCTGAGTCTAGTATGCCAAAAGTTAACAGTAGCCAGATCAAGATTGACTTTAAAGTCTTAGACTTATCCCCAAAGCTTTTAAATGTACTGAAGCTCAAAGTGGCCTATCTTTCCATCAGGAAGATCACACCACTAGCTCTGTTGGAAAGGAATTAAGGGAGGGCAAGACCAAGGCCAAGGCCAGAGGCCGCCTCTTCATGAGCCTTCCTGAGTGCAAACTCTGCCTGGATCCTGGCATCTGTATTAATTTGGATAAGTGCCTTAACTTTTTTGGTACTTTTTTATTTCTTCACCAAGACATACTGATAATATTATATGAGTTTCTTTTTATGGGTAGTGGGGTAAAATGAAAGTAGATTATATGGAAATGTCTTCTTAAATGTAAACTTATTAATGCATTCTTCCTTTATTCTCCTCAGTTCCCTGTCTCTCTCTCTTTCCCCACCCTCCGCCATCTCCCCACCATTCCTCCATTCCTACAACCTTCTTTAATCTCTGCCCCTGAGTTCTGGGGAGCACATTAAACCAGAAGCTGAATGCCTTGGATTTGTACATTGCTCCACCACCAACTCAACCTCTCTAGTCTTTTGATTCATCTTGGATTAGATAACTGTCTTCTGAAAACATTTGCTGCCTAATTTATGGACTACTGTATATATCACAAACCCCTCTCTCAGAATGATTCATTTGTACAAATGGAATAAATCTTAAAAATGAAAATACAATTTGTTTAATTACCTATATGTCTTTATGTCTTGCATAGAGAAAATAGATTTAGGATGATTGAAAACTTTTTTTCTTCCCCTATTATCTCAACCTCTCCCCCTCACCTTTTACTTTTTACAGCACAGCAAGTGATTTGTGAACAATAATGCAGCAAATATATGTCTTCTGGCTTAAATAAATAAGAAAGTAGACTGTATACAGAGTACACTATGAAAATAAATAAAAACCTACTACATGTATTTAAAAGGTAATTTACATCTTGGAAATTCTCCTGCCTTTAGTATTTCTTTTGGCTAGTGACTCAGATATTTTGCTAGGTGTGTTTCAAAATTCATTCACATTGTTGTTTGGAAATGTGGCTTAGCAGAGCAGTTCTTACTTCTGTGACCATCAAGTAGAATTTTTTGTCTACTGGTTTCAAAAACCTAATTGGATTGATCTAATGTAGATTGATCATTCCTGGAGATGGGAAGCAATGTAATCAGGCAGTGTGTGAGACTATATTCTGAGGCGGTAGAGCAGGGTTCTTAAACTTTATGTGTATGTGCCAAAGACACCTGTGTCAGTGTGTTGTCACCTCTAGTTTTCTCTTCCCAGAATGCTTATAAACACATAACATAAAATACATAAGATTAGAAGGAGACCAATCATATTGAAATGCAGTTATCAAAATTTTGCAAACTCGTGACCTAGTCATGGTTGCTCTTTATTATGTTAATAACATCCCTTCTAATAACCACCTAGTAATTTTTAAGTAGCAAAGAATATAAATAATTATTGTGACTAATAAAATATGAAAATATCTGTGGTTTCTATTGGTGACAGAGTCAGGGTACTGCTTATAGTACAGCCTCTATCATCAGTAAAGCATATGCTAAACTTTATTTTCAGATTAATAAAAGCATTTTTTTAATTAAAAAAAATCAAGGTTATATGCCATAAGTTAAAAACACTTTTAGAGAAAATTTAAGCTGTGGGTAGTAGAGCCTGGGGAAGATTAGATCAGATAAACTTTACAAATTGAAAAAAAATCCCCCAGATTTTATGGTCTGTGGTCCTAAAAGATAAGCAGCATTCTGCAGCCCAGGTGACTCTGGGGCTGCCCCTCTGATGCAATAGCAGTAGCACTTGCACAACATTTCCTACAACCAAGCATTACGGTAAGAGATTAAAAATTATCATTTTATTAATGGTCACAGCCGATCATGGGTAGACACTTCTGATATTCCCATTTTGCCAGTAATAAAAGTCTATCACTACAAGAATATATACGTTACTTGAAATATTAACATATCTTAGAACTTGAGTGAGAAAACCAAGTGTGTTTGATTCCATTATATCAGTGTCTGCCATATTTTAATCCTTCTCATACCATTTCTATGATTTTTATCATATTATCTGTACTACTATTTATATAATATTTTTCTTTAAATTTATTTTCAAAGAAAAATTCACATCATCGTGGTGTCTTAAGTGCCAGAAGGCAGAGCAGCTTAGTCATTGTTAATAGGCAAGAAATGCAACAAAACGCACACTCTTTGGCTTCATCTCAGAGACACCGATTGAGTGCACCTAGGCCGGGCTGCAGAGTTTGCACGTTTAACAAGCACCTCAGAGGATTTTGAAGAAGATGGGAAGATGGCCGTGGACCACATTTTGAAAACCGCTAGTTGAATGATTTAAATCATAGGCTTTGGAGACAGAAGAGACGGGCTTCAGTTCTTTCATCTATCTTCAGTTACATACCAGGGGTAAATTGCGTTGTCTCCTCTGATTTCAGTTTTCTTACCTGTAAAATAGCAGTGATAATAATAATGATGTGTACCTCAGAGATTTCTAATAATACAAGTTTATTCATATTCATAAAATATCTAAGTACTTAATATGGGGAATCATATTTATTATTATTATTTTTTAACTAACTTTGGGTTCCATCTCTACATTAATCAGAGTATTCTTTACAGGGAGTAAAGAGTACAGAGTATTCTTTACAGAGTGGTCTGTGGTATCTTCACAAATAGAACTTGGAATTAGTTAACTGCCATTGCCGCGGGGCTTGTTAAAGCTGCACCTTTAACAAGGAAAATAGCCATGCTTCTGATGCTTCTGATCTATGTCTTTATGCAATTTCATTTTGAACTGGAATGTAAAGTCTATACTCTTAGAATGTTGAAGTAGAAAAACACGGTCCACAATAAAGACTTTCCATCTAAGTTGAGAAAGTATGTGTAGGGATCAAAGGCCTCCGTCATCCCAAAGTTTTGCCAAAATGTTGAGAGCAAAGACCCCTATCCCATAAAGGTTGGCTGAAAAACTGCTGACATAAAGCAGTTAGGGTAATAGGAAGAAAAAGATACACATTTTATTTAATTTCATGGGAAGCCTCAGGTACAGAGGTTTTTGAAGGATGAGGGTTTGGAAGCAATCAAATAGGTTCAGGGGAGGGCAAAAGGAAAAGGCTTGACTAGCTGGCAAAGGTAGTCTTGTTATGTAGATGAAATGTTGCAGGTAGCAGCCCTCAGAGAGACTCTCAGTTAATTTTTCCTAGATCAGGTAAGGCTAGACCAAGTTGTATTAATGCAGATTCTCTACATTTGTAAATTCCTCCCCCATCAAAAGATAGCTTTGCAGGGCTGAGACAGTCATGGCAGCCATCTCAAAATACGTCAAAGAAATATATTTTGAGGTAAAATATTTATGATTTCCTTCACATGCACACATTTATTACATTTATTCATGATTTTTCATCACATACATATATGTATGCATGTATATAAATTACTCTTTAGTTTGTACTCAGTGTTTTGTGACCCGGTTTCCACACTACTTTGTATAGTAATAAAGAAACATGTTATAGTATACATATATGTTTATCTCCACCCAAACATACACACAGTAACTAAATTATGCTGAGTGCCTAGAACACTACCCAGAATGTAACACTTGCTCAATGAATGTTTGTTAAATTGATTAATTAACTTTGTGAACAAATTACTCTAAGAGTAATATGTTGTTGGCTCAGCGCCCATAGCACAGTGGTTACGTTGCCAGCCATGTACACTGAGGCTGGCAGGTCTGAACCCAGCCCGGGCCAGCTAAACAACAATGATAACTGCAATAAAAAAAAAAAAAAATAGCCAGGTGTTGTGGCAGGAGCCTATAGTCCCAGCTACTGGGAGGCTGAGGCAGGAGACTTGCTTGAGCCCAGGAATTTGAGGTTGCTGTGAGCTGTGATGCCACAACACTCTACCAAGCGTGACATAGTGAGACTCTGTCTGAAAAATAAATAAATAAATAAATAATAAAAATAAAAAGTAATATGTCATTAATTGCAATTCTATCTTTTCACAAATGATCACTTTCTGTCATGCAAGTTAATAAACCATGAAAATATACTTAAAATGTCAGGTATTGGCTTCCATTTTAAAAGAGTTTATAAAGCAAACTCCATCATATAATATGAGAATTTCCACACAAGCATTTCTTTATGTGGTTCTGTCCCTACAGGCAGAAATGCCCACATGTCTGGTGAGCACTGTTGTCACCTTTTCAGCGTGTATTCCACTCCCTCCTAGCAAAAGTTGATTTTGTTTTCTATTCTTCTCTTCTGTAGCCCTTTAGAGAAGTTGATTTTACCCAAAGCTGCAGGTTGGGCCCAAGAAGATAACCCTATTTTTCTTACTAATGATTAGTTTAGGAATGACCTAAATGCAATACAGATCAATAGGATGTCTGCCATAGATTTTTGGGAAAACGTTCCCCTCTCCTATAAGGATTCCTGAAGAAGAAATGGTCATTTTCTCCTACCATTTGGTGCCAGTTGGCCTCCAGCCTGAGGATGAGGCAAATCCTGCTACTGAGTCACTCAGTCTAGAGGTTGCTCCACCTCTGGACCTCTTGTTATATGAGATAATAAATCTCTTGCTGATTAAGATCTTGTATTTGAGACAGGTTCCTTTAAAATAGGTCAGTCCGGCTTGAC
>NW_003852398.1:28167545-28181222 GCF_000181295.1 Otolemur garnettii | reverse complement strand
AAAAAAAAAAAAAAAAATAGGTCATTCTGCAAACTGTGTTAATGTAGTGGTTCCTGATAAGGGTGATCCAGTTTCTGTGGTGAGGAGTGGGTTCCTGAGGTTTTGCAAGCTCCTGGAGTCCACACACACACTGGATATTGTTGGCACCCAGCATAAGTGCAGATATAACTTTTGAATTGTGTAATTCTACAAGATTATGTGGTACTTTTAAAATAGGGTGCTCTGAAAACATCAAAGAGTAATGAATTAACTGATATTTAGTTGTAGGAAATAAAATTTATGTTTCAGAAACAGTTTGTAATTGGTAGTTTGGACTTCTCTGGTTCCTATACGGGGACCTCAGGCAAAGTATTTAGGCTTATCCAACTTCAGATACCTGTTTGCAATATGAAAAAAAATGCCTTATTGACTTGCCTCCCTAGTAGTGTTACTGTGGGGAAGAGAGGAGATATGGCAAGTGAAAGGGCTTTATAAATTAAAAAAAGTACATTCCACATGGAAAAGGTATTCATGTTAATAAGAAGTTATTATTAACTAAAGCTAATAATTTATTCATTTACTGTGTTCTCTCATCCCCTTCCATCTCCAGGATTGGTTCTTTACCATAACTATCCAGATAATAATTTGAGTAACTTTCCCCTTTTCTATGTTGTCAGTTTTTGTGTTTACTTTCAATGCTCATAGTACTTCAGTGTGAAAATGTCCCTTCCTCAAATCATGAACCCCTAATTTATGCTAGACATTGTATACTCCCAGAAGATCATATCTGAGCATCCCCAGCTTATCTGTAAATTAGACCATATCCTCAGTTCAAAGACTTCTAATTCACAGGTTTTATCTCTAGGGTTGAATCTCATATGGGAAACATATACATATATTTTCCACAAAACATTCTGGCAGGTTTTGGAAAAAAATGTAAAACTTATTTTTTCCTTAAAAAAGTTACTTGATACTTAATTTGTAAGACAGAATACAGCTTTTTCAGCTGTAGGCCTGGGAAGTGAGCCTTCTCACCTTCACAAATGGCAGGTGCATGGAGGAAGCGAGAGAAGGAGATGATTATTCATAGGAAGTGAAATTAGGACAAGTACAATACACCCTATAGGAGCACTGCTGTAATAAGACTGCAGCTTAATCAAGTGGGGCTCAGAAAGCCCAAGCAGAAATATGTATAAGTATGTACACACCAATATGTGAATATATGCTTTCATCCATCTTCATATATTTCTATATAGAAATATAGACATAAATACATACATATGCATGTACACACACATATGCAGTATCTGGAATTTTTGTAACTACTATATTGAATACTATATAACTAAAAATAGAGAATATAAACTATTATTAAATAAGCTACCTCATATGTTCTTTATAAGCATGAGGCTTCCTGTTCTTGTCATATGAGTAGAGAAACTGAAGTTCAGAAACATTAACTGATTCACTGAAGGTTGCAGAACAGATCAGATTTGGGGGGGTTTCGTTTGTTTTTGTTTTGTTTTTCAAAAGGGTATTATCTAAACTGCTTGCATTTGAGTTGAGATTTCAATTGGTATTTCTAGACTCAGAGTCTAAGGTTCATTCCACTTTTTATCCAGGATGATAGTCTTAAAGTGTCTTGGTATAACTTATCTTTACTTAAGGACTAATTCTCACTTGATTAATTAGTTGATAAGTTCATCATTTTACACCCTAAAGAAAATGAAAAGAAAATACAAAACTTACAGCCCATAGGATATAGCCATTTTTCACTATTCCTTCTGAATATTCCATAAATATTCACAATGCTAAAAACACAATAATGCTTCTAGTATCTTTCTTTCATGTCTTGTAGTTCATAAATGATCAAGTTTTCATATCATGGTAATAAAATAAAATATAAAATAACAAGAAAAACTTTAATTACATAACTCCTAAGAGGGAGGACAGTACACTGGGTGCTAAGTGTTCTCAGCTTTGATAATGACTCACCATGTGACCTTGGGATGGTCACTTATTCTTCCTGTGCATCACCTGTCTCTGTAAATTGAAATAGTCAGAAGAGATGACCTTTAGGTCCTTCCTACTCAAAAGTTCTATACTACTTAGGAGCTGAGTGGAGGGGACTGTGTCTCCAAAGGTACAGAGTGGTCTCTGGAGGTTTCCTCTTCACTTATAATTTTCAATAAAAAATGCTAAGTTTTGGGCAGAAGCCTACTTGTCTACTGAGTTCTCTTCTATGACATTGACTCCTTCTGCTACTCTGGGGCCATGCCAGATGTTGACATGGCTTAGCCAAAACTAGTTTGGGAAACCGAGGCTAACCTTTTAGAAAAATTGATTTTACCATGGTGGTAAATGTTCATTCCTACTAACAGAATCTTTTCCTTCCTGATTCTTGTCCAGAACTACCATCCAGGGATCTTACTCACTTCACTGTTACCTCGTTCCTTTGTTCCTCTCCTTCCATTAGTTATATAATGTCATACAAGTCTGCTGGGTCATAGGCTCTGGGTCACTAAATGTGACTACTTCCTGCACTGAGTGGATTATTATTCTAGTATATGGGCTAATGTGGTACAAAGAGGTGATGAAACTGATCACATCTTAGCCTCAAGCAGTCATACAAAGCTGAATTCATATGCACTCCAATATAGTCATGTGTCAATCTCTATACGTATGTTTCTCCATATTCTTTGCTTAACTCAATGTTTTTGAGGGGAATTTAATGTATGATGCTTTCCTGTTTGATTTGGGAAACCTGGGTCTGGTCATGATTTTGCCCCTGGTTAGTTATATTAAACCCAGAATAGTTAAAAGTAATTATCTGTGGCTTTGCTGTACTCTAGATAGTGGGTCTTATGATCCTTATGATGCCAATTTCACCAAGATTTGGGCAATTTCAAATAGATAAGGTGGAATATGTTTGGGTTAATACTAGACACCACCTGGTTAACTTCAGTGGGATTTAATGACTGAGAATGAATGGACACAGAACTCCATCCACCCACTAGGATAGGGCAGAGACAAGCAGGGACCTAGTTGCACATGGTGCAGTTAGGAATTCGAGGCCAGCCAATACACTTTCATCATTATAGGAAGGTTATGGTGAAAGACAGGTGATGGCTAAGTTTACCTGTTTAACTGACTAAGAACATAGATTTTAAAGTTTAACAGTTTGAGTTCCACTTATTAGCTCTATAAATGTGAGTCAATACACTTGCTCTAAAATCTGAAACTTTATGAGCTGCAATGCGATGCTTAGAGCAAATGCTCATTAAAACATTTTGGATTTAAGATATTCAGACTAGGACTGCTCAACCAGTAAGTATATAAGCAAATATTTCAAAATGTGAAGAAGTCTAAAATCCAAAACACTTATGTTCCAAAGTACTTCAAATAAGGGATACTCAGCCTATACTTAATCTCCCTGGGTCTCAGTTAAGTTATCTAGAGAATGAAAGTAATAATATTTTTCCTGTAGTATTGTGGTGTGATAATATATATAACACACTTCACAAGCTCCTGAACCGGGTAAATTGGATAACTGCTATTATTAAGGTGTTGACATTAAAGGAGTTTAACATTAAATTTAGGTTTGTCATGGAGGAGGCTGAGTATTATGATAGGAAACTGAGATTGACAGTATTTGGGAATCCAGTCAAGAGTTCTTTAGAGCATAAAGAATTCTACCAGCAAGGAATTGGGCCAAAACTAACATTCTGGGTCTGGCACTCAGCTAAGGAAAGTTGGGGATATAGGCTCTGGATCACTAAATGTGACTGAAATGGGCTGGGATTTTATTTAGGTGAATATAAGGCAGGGGGAAAAGCAGAAGTCTAGTTAGCTGGTATGGCCCCAAGAATCTTAAAGAGAGTGACTTATGGGGAGTCCTAGAACAAGAGGCTGAGATAGAGCTAAACCAGGAGTCCAGAGCATCGATAGCTCGTGGAAGAACATTGCAACTAACCACTGGCTGGTATCTGATGAAAAAAATCTTTGGAAACTGTTTATAAACTCTAAGTGATAAAGGTAATGTAAAATGGTTGTAGTGTTTGTGGAAGGAATGCAGATTCAGTTTCCTCCCAGGAGAAAGAGGAATGTTAGTAATGTTGACCTGTGATGTCATTCAGACACCTGCAAGGAAGCCTCAGATGGGAAAAGGATCCACATAGATAGATAGCTATCATGGGAATAAGTTACCAAGGCACCAACGATTGGACTGTCATACGATCATCTTCTCTAAGGTAATTTCAGTGGCTCAGTCTGGTGAGAGATGTGTCACCTTCATGTCTCCTCTGCTTCCTTAATGGAAATGTTGACATTGACTCTCCAGTGAATTAAACCACATAGACAGGCACCAACAAGCACACGTCCCATTTCACAAATCATAAAGAAGGTTTTAGTTTTCACCATGTACAATTCCTTTATTTAACAGATGATCAAATTGTGGTGTAGGTAAAAGGAGGCCTTGTCTCTTAGATATGTGACCTCTTGCAAACTGCTTAAATTCTCTGAGTTCTAGTCCTTTGATAGAAAAAAAGACAAGATAATTGCACCAATATATTTCTGGATTTTTGTTTTGACCAAATGAGACCTTATAAGTGTATATGAAAACACTTCTAAAGTGTAACATTTAGGTGAATGATTATGTAATTGGAAAGATTCTGAGATCATATATCTTTACTAGGGTATCAGTTTCTTTCCTTGTTCTGGGACTATGTTAGCTATTAATAGCTATTTGCCTTCCAAAGTTCATTAAAAATATAAATCTTTGCTTTCTACTATCCATTCTCTTTGTACAGATAATTAATGAGAATTACCTGGGGAATGTGTTAATATACAATTTTTATAGCTCTTTTCCAAGAGTTTCTGATTTGGTAGATTTAGGTTAAGGGCCAGTATTCAAATACTGTTGGACCATGGACCTTAATTACAGAAATATGAGCTAAAATATGTCTCTGGTGAGCTATTTGCCTACTAAATGCTTGGGGTGCACATGTTTTAGCTGAAGAGCTCAGAGAGGGGAGTCTGGAAACCTAGAATTTATTCCTGGCTCACATACCAATATAGTACTTAGTACAAGGTAGAAATTTAATAAATATTTGGCTTAATTAATGAAGAAAAGAACTTGTTCTGTGACCTGAATAACTATCTCTTCCCCTCAGTCGCTTCATCATAAAATGAAGGTGTTGAACTCATAACTTCTTATTGTATCCTTTCCAGCTCTGAATGTCTTTGATCCTTCCAAGTCTGAGGCCTACTGTAAAAACAAGTAATGGCTTCTAGAAAGTTGTTTAAGCATCATAAAAAGCTGCACTATTTAATTACCAAACTGGCACCCTATTGACTTAATGCAATTTGTTGGTGTGACCAATTTCAGTTCGCAGAACAATAAAGATTGATGTGGCTTAATTTCTTAAGATATAATACTTAATTTTTAGAAATTTAGACTAACTCTTTAAAGAATTCCCATGTCTGTCTGATCTATTAGCAAATGAGCATGTTCTATCCCAAGTTAACCTGCAGCTCTGGAACTCAGTAACTTAAGGGTGACCACTCTTTTGACTGATAATGTTATTGTTTTGCCTGATAATATTATAGTTTTGCCTTATGAAGAATTTTATAAAAATGCAATCATACTGTTATTTCATTTTATAAAAATTAAATCATATTTTTTAACTATTCAGCACAATATTAACAAAAGGAAATGGAGTCAGCATTTAATAAAATGAAAGGCATTTTGAAAATATTTTCAAGGATGCTAAAAAATGGCTAATGAATGCTTCTTGATAAGTCTGCAGTATTAATTCTTTATACTCTCCATTTTGTGCTTCTGTTTTTGCAATGACCTTAATTAAATTTACTCCCTCAGCAGCCTGACCTTTGACCTCTTGAGCTGACTTTTGTATCTTGCTTCTTTTATTCAATATCATGCTTATGAAATCCAAACTGGTGCTTATATTTGTATATTTTTCATCACTCTGGAGATCATACTGTACAGTATTCCACTGTGTGAATATACCACTTCTACTCTATAGCTAAAGGGAAGTTGTATTTCTAGCTTTGGGATATCATGAATAATGAATGTGCTATAGACATTCTAGTAGCAATCTGCTACTTACAATATCTGGCTAATTTTTACATTACTTCTTTTTCATGTTTTTCACCTCTGATCACTGATTGTATTTTATTGCCACTTTGCTTGCCTAGTATGTTTTAAATAGTATTTGGGAAATAGTGTATGATATAATTATAAAACCTCTATCCAGATGATGATGATTTCCATCAGCACTATCCAATTCCTACATTCTTTTTCCTTTAGACGAATAGGGTGAGAGCCTAATCACATCAATCCAATTAGGGATTAGTTTGCTCGAGATTAAGCAGTTTCAGTAAAACTCATTTACATTTGGAATCCATTATAGCCTTTCTGGCCTTTTGGTTGAGAGACTGCTGGTTGTGCGCCTTAAAAGACTGAGGCAGATCAAGTTCCACTCTTTAAAAATTATCAATTTTTTGTGGCCAAACAAAAATCCTTTATATGATTCAAATCATTTTGAATTTGCTGAGATTCATTAAATAGCACATAATAGGATCCTCTTACTGTTGCTTTACATCCTTGTAAAAGTGTGAATTCAGCTTTTGCTGAGTGGAGTGTTTGTTTTATAAATACCAATTAGGCCAAATTGGTGACAGCGGCCAGGTCTTCTATAGCCTTCCTAAATTTTGTTTTTGTCTTAGCTGTGACCTAGAAATGGCTGAGAAATGACTGATAAAATCTCCAGGTCTACCTGGGATTTTTCTATTTCTCTTCTCAGTGCTGTCAATCTGCTTCTTGCATTTGATACTGTTGTCAGGTGCATACAAATTTCGCATTAGTTAAATTATTAATTTAACATTAGTTAACTTAGTATTTTTTAAAATGTAATGTCCTTTTTTTAAGTCCCTGGTACTACTTCCTGTTCTGAAATCTACTTTGTTCAAATTAATGTAGCCAGTGCAGCTTTCTTTTTATTGATATCCATGTTGTATATATTTTCCCTCCTTTTCCATTTATTCTACATATATTTTTATGTTTCAAGTGAATTTGCTATAAGTATTATAAAGTTGCATCTTTGCTTTTTTATTGTCTGTCTCTGTCTTTTAATTAGGTTATTTAGACCACTACATTGAAAGTCAGTATGTATAACTTTAGATTTGAATCTATCATCATCTTGCCACATGTTTTATAAAGTTTTTTTACCTTATCTTTTTTTCTATATTTGTATCAGTTTTTAATGGTTCCATTTTATGTTCACTATTGGCACATTGCTTACACATCTTAAAATTTGTAAGTTTTACTCTAGTGTTTACCTCTTTTAACTTTTTATAGGCTAAATACAGGTATCCATAAATTTGTGTGCAATTTAAAATAGACCACTATTATGTCACTCCATTTATTATGTAATAATCTTACAATCATATGCTTTCATTTTCTCCCTTCCATCCTTTGTGCCATTGTGATTATATATTTTATTTCTCTTTATGCAAGAAACTACAAAATATATTTAACTATTTTTGCTTTAAGGCATAACTTTTTTTAACTATTAATAATAAATATAATGTTTAACTTTTGTGTTCTTCAGAAAAAATGCTTTTTATAAATTAGTGAATTTTTATTTTTTGCTGCCATATGTAAATTATACTTTGGAGGGCCTTTCTATGGAAAAATTTCAATGACAGATGAAATGTCCCCTTAAAAAAAAAAAAGAAATGTCCCCTTTTGAGGGGCAACTTATAGTTTATTAACCTACTGAGAGTAACTAAAATTTTAGGCCATATAGTTTCCAGACTATTCTATAATAATTTTAAGTTTGTGAGATTTTAAGCAATA
Organism: Otolemur garnettii; assembly: GCF_000181295.1. NCBI lineage: Eukaryota > Metazoa > Chordata > Mammalia > Primates > Galagidae > Otolemur > Otolemur garnettii. The sequence goes on along the minus strand of NW_003852398.1, from coordinate 28,173,364 downwards.
TTGTAATCTGAAGATTACAATAGTAATCAATTAGTGATCAAATTGTTATAATGCTGCCTACTTTATTTTTTGCTAGGAATTTCACATTTTTCCCACTTAAAAGAAGTCCTTAAATCAAGCAGTTATTTATTTAACTTATTTCAACTGAAACTGGCAAGCACATTTGACTCTAAAAAATATTTTTCTAATGCTATGATTGTAAATATCTAGTCCTTTATTAAATATATTTTAAGGATTACTGATTTAGAATACATAAATGGTTTTTATTTTTATTATTCCTAAATTCAGAAAAGTTAGATACTTTATCCTATTTCATTCAATTATTTGTTCACCCTGGTAAAAATCAGTTGAATGTCTACCGTGTGTGCCAAACATTGTAATCTATACAGATAATGGAAAAGTGAAATTTAGACACCAATTATCTGGATTCAAACTCAATACCCTTTCTACTGTGCTTTTTCCACTGGAGATAGGACCTCAAATGCTGTTTATAAAACATTCATCAAAATCTGTTTATAACACCAGATATCTTTAGGCCAATATGGCAGAGAAATGTAAAAATCTAATTTTAGCTTTCTTTGTGACATAATCTTGAATAAATTTCTCCCCTGCTCTGTACCTCAATTTTTCTCATGTGCAATAATAAACATAATTCTAAATATATCACAAAAAAAAGCCTCTGGGTATTATGTAAGGACGGATGAGATTCAAGCAGTATGTAGTATCTTAATACAAATTTAATTATTTTCTTTTTTCATTTTGTTTTTAGATCTACATATACTAAAATTGGCAAAGCTTAAGTGTATAGTTTGACAAGTTTTCATGTATACATATATGTGTACAATCCCCATTCAGATCTAAGAATGAAACTCTTCTACTGTCTCCAAATTTCCTTGTACCTCTTTGTAGTTAATGCTTCCAAAGCAACCAAAGTTGCGTTGTTTGAACTTCAATTACCACACACTTGCTCTGTCTGTCTGGAACTTCTTCTAGAGAAAATGATATGCCATACAGTCCTTTGTTTCTGGCTTCTTTCATTCCACGTGAAGTCTTCAACTCGTGCAAGTTGCTACCTTGTGCTGTGATGCCAGCAGACCTTCTATTTCTCATCCTACACAATGAAAGGGATTGGGATAGATGAACTTTAAAAACTTTCTTAGTTCTGGGAGTAACTGAGAGGCTCCTTCCATTGTTTTGCAAGAATTAAAATGTAAGCATTCTGACCTGAATCAGTTGCTAGGATACCATAACAATATTGGGAATGACAGCTTTGAATGTGTAATCCAGTGAGAGGATGACGTTGCATGTCTGGGCAGGGAACATTTTATGCATCTCTGTTGTGAAGGTTGGAAATAGTGTTGAAGCTCAGGATGCCCTCATTGACTTCTGAACCCTCCCACATCCAACATTCTTCCCATGTGACTTACTAACTTGAATTGCCTATATCTCAATTTTAAAAGTCATCAAAAAACAGGCTTACTATAAGACTCTATGCAAATCTATCTAATTTTGTCCAGTAAGCTATGTGTCGTCATGTTGAAGAGTATTCTATGAGGCCAGAAAGACTCATATTCAAATCCCGGTACTTCACTTCTATCTGTGACAGCTTGGGCAAGACACTGAAATTTACTCAGTCTGTTTCCTCATCTGGAAATGGAGGTAGTGGTAGCCACTCACTGGCTTGTTATGAAGGACTGTCTGAGACAATGCATGCAGTGTTCACACTGCCTAGAACATGGGTAGCGCCCAGCCAAGGACGCCTCTTAGTGCTGTGGCTTCTCAGCAAAACCTGTCATCCTGTGCTCCTGCCACTGTAATTGCTCACCAAAGGGTCTCTTCTGTGCTGACCCTTTTAGTTCACATTTGCTGGGGCCCAGTTGGGTGTAAGCAGTAATAGAGAACAGTCATAAAACTTTTAACCAATCCTAGGAAGGGGTAACTTTCAATAGAGAAGAGAGTGTGAAGAGAATAGGGAAGACTAAGTGTGGCCTAGTGGATGGGAGGCTTGGGTTCGAAAAACTTTCCTAGTCAAGAAGCATTTTATCATCTAGACTGTGACACTAAATCTCTTTGGAAAACCTAATTGATTGGCTCGGCGCCTGTGGCTCAAGTGGCTAAAGTGCCAGCCACATACACCTAAGGTGGCAGGTTCAAATCCAACCTGGGCCCGCCAAACAACAATGCTGGCTGCAACCAAAAAATAGCCAGGCATTGTGGCAGGCACCTGTGGTTCCAGCTACTTGGGAGACTGAGGTAGGAGACTCGCTTGAGCCCAGGAGTTGGAGGTTGCTATGAGCTGTGATGCCACAGCACTCTACCCAGGGGGACAGCTTGAGGTTCTGTCTTAAAAAAAAAAAAACAAAGAAAAGAAAAACTAAATGATTACATGTGTTGAGTATAGTTATATCCCTGAGAGATAGTTCCAGGGCATTCCCCCATACCAAAACTCATGGATGCTCAAATCTGTCATATAAAATGGCATAGTATTTGCATATAAGCTACATCCTCCTGTATACTTTCAATCATTTTTAGATTACTTATAATACCTAACAGTATAAATACTATGTAAATAGTCATTATTCTTGTTGTTTAGGCAATAATGACAAGGAAAAAAGTCTGTACATGTCCAGTACTAAGTCAATTTTTCCCAAATGTTTTCCATCTGTGATTGATTGAATCCACGGATGAGGAACACTCAATACAAAGGGCAGACTTTATGTGTTTTTCATTCTTCATTCAAATCCTGTTCTGTGATTGACTCTTCTATTCAAGATCTCCCAAAAGAAATTTCTTCACGTGGGAAAGCAATATAATATAGAAGTTAAGAAAAGGATCTGTATTCAGATGAATTAGATTTCCATCTGATGTTGCCTTTAACGATATTTATAAAATCTCCCTTAAGTTAATTTCTTCCTCTGCTCCTTGGCTTCTAGATATGTAAAATAGGTTGTTAAGAAGATAGATTAACATTAGAGTTCTTTTACCCGTGCATGACAGAGAATAATTAATTAGCAAATGTTAGCTATTATTCACAAAGGACGTATCATGCTGCCTGACTTCAGGTTGTGGAAGATAGTTAAATGAACTAAGGTAGGTTAACTGGGCAAATTTTAATTATACTTCAAACCTTATTGCTATATAAGCATTGCACTTTATGAAATCATAGCTGGGGATGTAATGAGACGATTTGAAGCCCTCATTTATGCAGTTAAAGGCAGATACACGGCCTGACAATTTACCTCCAGAGTCTGTGTCTCTAATCCTCCTAATGGTTATATTCTACTGACAGTCTACAAGACATCTGGTGGGTGAATGCTTTATTTATATAAAGAAAACAGAATAAGATTATATGTATGGTTTAGACATAAGGTACTCTAGTAGTTAGGGAAAAAATACATGTAAGCTGAATAAGTGAAGTTGATTTATTTAGAATTTCATTGAAGTATTGAAAGAAAAACTTTCTCTACTCTCTGTATTTCTGTTCTGGTGGCTACCATCATCCTCATTATTACCATCACTACCAGCTATTGAGTTGTCAGGCCCTTGATTATAAGCAGTGTAGATATTGTCAACAATCCTCACATTCATTACCATCACTTTTTTATAGATTGAACTCAGTTTAAGGAAATCAAACCTATCCCATAGGTTTGAGGTGGTAGAACCTATATTCAAACCAAATTTCTCTGTGTCTAGCTTAAATATCTTTATGCTCCCCAATGTGGCAAATGGAGGAATAAGAAGACATATTTATAACCCAAGATGGTGTCAAAGAGAAAGGACTCACTCACCTATATTCCAATAGTAAGCAATAGCAAAATTATGTGGACTTTGAAAAGCAGAAAAGAGTGTAAAGATCTTGATTCCAAATCTGGGAGGTGTCACTGTAGAATTTTTGTGGATGGTAATCACAAAGTAAGAACATTTTTAAGGATGTAATATAAATCCTAAGAATTTTCAAATATTATTTAATTAGTACAATAACCCTATGAGATACTCTTATCTCAGCTAAGGCTCAGAAATTTTAAGTAATTTGCTAATGCTTTGATGGTTGGTAAATGGTGGATTGAGACTGGATTGGTGGATCCCAGACTTATATCGTGATCTGCCTAATTTTAAAGCCCATGTTTTTTGCTTCACTGCTTGTAGGTGTTTAGGGATGCAGATCAGACAACACTGCCAGATCTGAGTATGATAGAGATTTGGGCAATGGGTTCATAGCTCAGGGAGATGGCTCACAGAATAGCAATACTGTTTTCTTTCACATGAGGGACATATAGGAACTCATGCTTTTTTGGTTGGCTTTCTTTTTAACCTTGAAAATCCCACAGATGGCATATTCTGAAATTCTATGAACTTTCTAGTAGTACAAGGATTCTCAAATTCATGTTTTGTTTTTTTTTAATACGAGTTTGGTACATGATCTGGAAATGCATATGTTAAGTGTTTGGGTGAAGAAATCACATCAAAATTGAGAGGGATGGCAGCTTCAGTTGGGTCCTGAGAAAGAGAAAAGATGTAAATGGAATGTGATAAGAAAGTGCATATTTATTTAAAAGTAATTAATTTACTTATATGGATACTTAGAATGAGAAAGAACTCTAGGACTAGTCAGAATCCATGTGGCTTAGCCTTGACTATGGTATTTTTTTTTTTGAATTCTACCCTGAAATGTAATTCTTTAGAGCTATCTTTCCTTAGCTGTGAAATACAAATAAAAACATTTACTTCACAGAGCTATTCAAGTTATTAGTAACTGAGGTGAAAGGGTTTTGTAATGTCTGAGACCAACATTAACAACAGAAGCTTTTCTGCCTGAACCAAGTAACAGCCACAATTTTAAATTGATTTTAGATATTTGATTTTTCTAATGTTAGGAAGAATAAAATTGAAGTTTCTCTTGTCAATTAGAATTTGTTGTCTTTAGATACTCCATTATGTATTGTGATTATAGAAATGTATAAGACATTGAATCTTCCCTGTTAGATACATAGCTACATAAAAAAAAAGCAGTTCATAATTCAATGATTAAAAATAGTATGTGTAATATATGATCTGGTAAATGTGTGTGTTATATGAGTTTCAGAGAAGAAATGGTCCCTGAAATCAAGTAGACAGGGAAGGTTCTATGTAGCTAATGAAACTGATTCATTTCAATTTAAAGGTAAGAAATAAAGACAAGTTCCTTAACTGATAATCTGCTCTCTTACAAACGCTATATCATAAAATTGGAAAGAAAATGATGGATCAACTAATCTTTCTTTGTCATTTATACATATGGAGACTGGCTCAAAGAAGGTAATTTTCTGAGAATCTAGTTTCTCTTGATGATAAAATCAGTACTAAATTTTAAATATATCTGGCTTCTAGGTCAATGGACTTCAGCACTTCTTTCCTTTTCTATAGGTGATTGTTTCCTTGGTATGCTGCTGAAAGAGTACACTCTATCATGTTTGTGTTGTTTGTATCCAGGCAATTTGATTTAAGGATGGAACAGTCTGCCACAAATGTTTTTTAGAATAAGGTGGGGTGGAAATAATTTAGTGAGTATAAATAGATATGAGTTGTCCTGGATAAAATGACATTATTTAAATCTAAGGAAATGATGAATCATATCTCATGTATTTCATATTATAATTTGACCTTGGAGCATTTGGTGAATGTTAAACACAATGTTATTTCTTCCCTTCCCTTCCTCTTCCCCCTTCCCTTCCCTTCCTTTCTTTTCCTTTCCCTTCTCTTCCCTTCCCTTCTTTTTCTTTTTCTCTTTTCTTTCCTCTTCTCTTCTCTTCTCTTCTCTTCTCTTCTCTTCTCTTCTCTTC
>NW_003852398.1:28160443-28167482 GCF_000181295.1 Otolemur garnettii | reverse complement strand
CTTCTCTTCCCTTTCCTTACAGAGTCTCACTCTGCCACCCCAGGTAGAGTGCTGTGGTGTCATAGCTCACAGCAACCTCAAACTCTTGGACTCAAGTGATCCTCTTGCCTCAGCCTCTCAAGTAGCTGAGACTACAGGACCCCACCACAATATCCCTCTAATTGTTCTATTTTTAGTAGAGACAGGGGTCTCCTTCTTGTACAGGCTGGTCTTGAACTCCAGAGCTCAAGTGATCTACCTTCCTTGGCCTCCCAAAGTGCTAGCATTATAGGTGTGAGACAGCTCCTGGCAGGACAGTATTATTTAATTTAAAAAAATAGGATAGTGGGATCTGGGATGCAAAGGGAAGAAAACAATCATTTATTGAGCACTTTTTATTTGTCAATTATTAGACTAAATTCCATTTAACCTTAATTCTTTCATTATTTTATGAAAACAATGCTATTATTTGTTTTTCTCCATCAATAATATGCTAAAGTTCATGCATCTCTTAAGTGGAGGAGGCAGGCTTTAAAGCACATGCCCTCTATTATGGATTGGTTTCTTTTGTATTCTCCAGATTGCATGGCATCTTAGGTTTTCTCCTTTGTAAAATAGGAATGAAATTAACTTTCTCATCTGTCTCCCTCACAGGAACAAACAAAGCAATCTTAGTATCCAATGGGCTAAAGATATGATAGCACAATATTTTGAAAAATATTACCCTATTGTTTTTGGTAAAAGATATGAGATGACAGATTTTTTGAATTTTAAAGTTAGAAGGGAGCATGATGGAATGGTTTTGTGAACACACTTTTCTAGCTTGGAAACCTGTCTGTGCCACAGTCTATTGCTAGAATTTGGAGAAGGAAATCTCATCCCTTAGAGCCTTAGTGGGGATAATAATATCTCATAGGATTACTGTAAACATGAAACCAGAAGACAGGTGCAAAATATTAGTTCTCTAGGTTCCAGGGAGAAGAGAGTTTACTCAGCTATCTCTAGTAATAGGAATGTATTGTGAGATAATATTTGACAATAAGAAAGCAGGATCCTGGGGGGAAATGTGATATATACATGCATATAAGGGAATGTTATTTAGCCATCAAAAGGAAAATTCTGTCCTGCTACAACATGGATGAATTTTGAGGAAATTACACTAAGTGAAATAAACCAATCACAGGAAGGCAGCTGTGGCATGATTCCACCTATATGAGGTATATACAGTCAACCTCAGTGAAATAGCAGAATGATGGTTGCTAGGGACTAAGAAATGAGTAGTTGGTGTTCATAGGGTCTAGAGTTCCAATCATGCAGGATGGAAAGTTCTAGAAATCTCAGGTGTGCTTATGTTAACAATACTGTACTGTACACTTAAAAATTTGTTAATAGAGTGGATGTCATGTTATGTGTTTTCTGCCACAATAAAAGGAAGAAAAAGAAGAAGTGGAAGAAAAAGGAGAAAAAGTGGAAAAAAAAGAAATGAAGAAAGAATAATCTTAGGGGACTCTGGGGAAATGTTTTGGTTTAAGATCAAAAGCAACTCATATAAACAGTCTGATAGGAAGACTAAAAATGTACTTTTTACCTACAAAGTTGAGAGAGCAGAATTTTCAAGAAAGATTTTGATGTTTCATTGCAATTCAGGTGTAGTCAGCAAGAGAAAGCTCAAGTGTGTTGGGCAGCTGTACATAAGTTTTGGTGTTTAGTAATTTGCAGTTTTGAACTCCATGCATCCTAGTGGGGTATGTTAATATAATGCAATACTTAGAACCACTGCCTTCATCTCTGGAAGCAATTGAAACATTTTGTTACACTGTTTCACTAGTCCTTCTGACTCTACTATTCTCATTTTTTTTTTCCATTGCCAGTTTACTGGTTCTCTCCATATTACAGCACTCAAATTCTAGCAGGAGGGATTGTTTGGCTCAAATAACATACATCACCCCAGTTAAGAGAATTCTTTTTGCCTGCATTTTAGCCTGTGGGTAGACTGCCCTCAGACTCCACCATCAGTCTAGTCCAATTAGTGGCCGTGCATTCTCTTGCTCAAAAAATGCCCCAGATATTCTTTTTTATCACTGAAATCAAGTGAGATGATTTCCCAAAGACATTAGGCATCACAGAAGATAAAATTACTATTATTGTCATTGTTTGAAATTAGAAGTCTTGGTTTATTCTTTCTAGACTATAAATAAGGAATCTTTGTGCTGAGAGGAAATGAAGTTTGTCTAAGGCCAGATAATTTATAGTCCAGCTTATAATCCATTTCTCTGAATTTTGACTTCCAATGTTTTTCCTAAGCCATGTATTCTCAGCATGGTAACTGTCTTCTTAAAAAAACTAGCCCATGCCAAACACTTTTTGTAAGCAGTACCTATTTTCTGTTGCATTTATCATAGCAACTTTTATCATGACTAAATGTTTGAGTAGAGGAAGAAAGATAGATACAGGTGTATATATGTAGACATATAGATACATAGGCATGTTTAAAAGTGTTAAGGTTGTAGTATTCTTGGGAAACAACTTTGATACTTTTTCATTTTACTCTTTTCAAAATAGTATTCTATAACTTGACTCATTTTCAGTAAAATTGTTTTGCAGTTGCATTTTAAAATGTAGTTTGTATTAACCTTGGCCAGGCTTTAATGATATATCCTTATTGATTATGCACAATTGACAACTATTTCTATTGATTATGTTCTTTAACTTAGGAAGGTAACTTATGAAGAGTTTATTCTTCAAATTGGGAATTTCAAAAATTGGCCACACTCAGCAAATATTCAAATAAGAAGAGGAAAAGATGTTTTTCTTTCTATAACATTCATCCATTATACTAAATTCCTTTAGGGAAGAGATTTGGTAATTAAAACATCAGATAAAAAAAGCCATAGGAAGTAAATCAAGATCAGATTTATGATACGGGTATTTTATCTTTTACATTTTTAGGCTCAAACTCCTGTTGTAAGCATATCTATTTTTATTTTCATTCACCCTTGTTACAGTCCAATTAAACTCTGCAATATCACTTTTTTCCAAATATCCCCCTCCTGAGCCTCACCCACATATGTATGTGAACATCATTCATCTCTTATGGGTTTTCTCAATTTTTATGTCTCCTATAGATTTTTTTTAATATCCTTCCAGTCCAAATTTTCATGAGACTTTATCTTTTGGCAATTATAAGACCTTCTCCATCCTACTATAGAAAGCTTCTTGAGGACAAGGTTTGTATCTCATTTGTCTCTGGTAACTTCTACAGAATTTTTGAAATTTATGCTTAATAATGACTGAATCAATGAATGAATAAATGTTCTTGATAGAGATAATGGAAAATGAACAGTGGGTTTTAAAAATGAAGAAAGGAGACACCAAGTGTGAATAATGTGCTCTGTAGGGAAAGATAAACTTATACATAACATATCATGGAATGATTGAGACACACAGGAAAATGTGGCAGGGAAAAACTGTCCACACTTGGCATCACTCCAATTTTCAAATTGTTTGTGTCTTTTTCATCTTTTATTTTAATCACCAAATCAATATATTAAATATCTATATACTACTTTGAAAATACCCATGCTGCTAGATGCTGGATATACACTGATGATTTAAAATGTATATCTCCTATACTTGTGATAGAATAGGAGGCTATAAAAATCACCCTGTTCCTGTCACTTGTACTTGAAAACAAAAGGTTTATATTTATCATGTATATTAAAGTTATATTCAAGATATTACTTAAGCAAATTTTATTCCTTAAGTATTAAATTAGACATAATAGTATGTAAAAACAGACACACTACAAGTCTCAGAGAAAGACCAGAAGACATCTAAAAAGATTCTAAAGGAGCAAGTAGGCAGGAAACTAGGAATGTAAACTTTGAATGCAAATCTGAAATAGACTATAGATATAAGAGTGAAAGTGTTTGTAAGTTAGATCTCAGAGCTGTTCACCCTTGGAGATACTTGAAGACATAATAATGCTTGTAAAACTTAGAGGAGGAGGTAGGAAAAGTGCTGTATTCTACAAGGTCTGACAATTAAGTTCACAATCTTATCCTAGAAAAAGTGCTACATACAATATTGCTAAATATGGCTACATTCACCTTTGTAGTATTCCCCTTGGGAAGCTATGCACTGATGTCAGTGCCTAGTCCAACCTTCAAAGCAACTTTGGAACTCTTTTTCTGGAATGGCCATCAGAGCTGTCATTGTATTATTCTTAATGTCCTGAATGTCATCAAAATGTCTTCCTTTTAATATTTCCTTTGTCCTTGGGTGCACAAAAAGTTATGGGGGCCAATAGGGAGGGTGTTTGAATATGGTTATTCATTTTCTGGTTAAAAACTCTCTCACAGGCAAAGCTATGAGTTATTGGCCAAGATTTTCAGTTAACATTTTCCTGACTTTTTCTTTTGCTATTTTTTTTGTCTACTAAGTCGACTGACTAATTTTTGCAGTTTTCATTGGTTCTGCTCATTACTGGCCACCCTGACCTCTCTTCATTAGTGATATTTTCTCTCCTCTCAGGAAAATGTTTAATCCATTTGTACACTACCATTTCTTTCATGGTGTTATCCCTATATATTGGGACAACATGATCCTGATTTCACTTTCACTCTTTCCAAGTTTAACAAGAAATTTCTGAATGTTTGTTCTTTGCTCTAATTCAAGCTCCTACATTCTCTCGACAGCATGCAAAAACATGCAACAACAATAATGAATGCCACTCAGCAGGACACTGCCACACATTGACATGAACACACTGGAGACACTGATATACTATGGTCACCGAGCTAACCATACAGTGCTGCCAGTGTGAGTGCACAGTGGCAATTTCACAAACTTAGTTGTCAGACCTGTGCATCTTTTCTTGAAAGTGGTCTTATCTCCGGCTAAAATGGGTTGTTGGTGAATTTAGATTTGTCTGTGGATTCTGTAGTCAGTAAGTAAAGTTTTGATTTTAAAAATAAGAGATGAGGGAGGGGCAAGATGGCCGAAAGGCACCAGCCTCCAACAGAAGCTCCTGTCCCAGCGAGAAGGATAGTGTCCGGAAAATACCCAATAATGTTGAAGATTGGGAGCTCAGCCAAGAGGGAAGAGTGATATCTGCAGGACACCTCTGCTGAGGCAAGTTGAGACTCCAAGGAAGCAATCTCCAGGTATATAATATACCCCAAAGGAAAAGTCTCTGTCCCTTCCCCCAAGAAAGTTGTGTTTTTCTCTTTGTTTTCTCTTTAACTGCTCCTGTAAGTTTTCTACAAGCAAACGGTGAACTGAGGACATATTATCTCACCCTACATGTGAAAGCTATAGGAAGGGGAGGGTCTACTCCCCTAGAGGGACCCTGCTGAGATCCTGAAAACTCTCTCACCAGGAAGAAAAACTGAACTAACATTTTTGATTGCCATTTTGAACTTCCAGTCCACCCTTCCCCCTTGCCTACAGAGACAGTGAGGGGGGGTTCCAAGAGCACCATCCCCCAGCCCTGTGGGACCAAGCACTCAGTCCTGGCCCTGCAGCCAGAGACCTGTTAGAGCCACGTGCATTCCCCGCGCAGTGGTGATCCCTACTCTCATGGCCCGAGACCTGCAAGAGCTGTGCAAGTCCCCGCAGATAGCTGCGGAGTTCCCAGCTCCTGGTACCCGGGCTGGGCAGGCCGAGATCTGCATGCTAGACCTGTCTGTGCCCCATGGGTGGCTGCCAAGTTCCCTGCTCTCAGCACCTGGGCCAGGTGGGCCCATAACTGCTTGCTAGACCCATGCATACCCCTGCAGACAGCTGCCAAGTTCTCTGATCCCAGCACCTGAGCAAGGTGGGCACAGAACCGCTTGCTAGTCCCGCAAGTGCCCCACAGGCCACAGCACAGTTACCAACCCCCAGCACCCACACTGGGCAGGCCCAGAACTGCCTTCTAGAGCTGCCCGCTCTCAGCATACCCAGACAGTGGCCTGAGAATTATAAGAGGATGATTAGTTGAGAGAGAACCACACTAGAATGGTGGTACCCTGAGGTAAAGTGCAGCAGCTGCAACACTGGGAACAATAACGCTCCCCACTCCTGAGGCTTTACAGGACAGACATGCTCTGTCTCTCTGTGCAACCAGAGGAAGCTGGCACTTTCTCTGGTGGCAGCCACTGACTGAATGGTTGTGATATGGAGTCCAAATGGTGTAAATTCAACATGGGGTGGAATCAGCAGAAAAACTCTGGCAACTTGAATAACCAGAGTAGATTAACTCCCCCAAGGAAAAATGGGGCAGATGCAATTGAAGACCCCATCCATAAACAGATGGCTGAGATGTCAGAAATCGAGTTCAGAATTCGGATATCAAATAAGATTAACAGAATGGAAGAAAGGGGGGAATTAGAATTTCAAGAAATTATTCAAAAGATGTCTGAAGAATTCAATAATTTCAAAGATAAAATGACCAAAGATTTTGAAACATTGAGGCAAGAGTTTGCAGCCCTCAAAGATCTGAAAAATACTGTAGAATTCCTTGGTAACAGAATGGAACAGGCAAAAGAAAGGTTCTCTGAGAATGAAGACAAAGCTTTTGAACGAGCCCAAGCTCTCAAAGATGAAAAGAAATGGAGAGCAAAAATGGATCTTTCTCTCAGAGAGTTCATGGATAATTCGAGGAAAGCTATTATTCACCTTAGAAGAATCCCTGAAGGTGATGAAGTTACTTCACAAAACACAGAGACTCTTCTTCATGAAATTATGAAAGAGAACGTTTAGACATGCCAAGAGATTCTGAAATTCAGATATTAGATAGTTTCAGAACACCAGCACAACTCAACCCAAATAAGACATCCAAACAAGACACATCATAATTAACTTCACTAAAGTTAAGATGAAAGAGAAAATTCTGAAAGCAGTTAGACATAAGAAAACCATAACCTACAAGGGGAAGAGTATTAGAATGACCGCAGATCTCTCTGCTGAAAACTTTCAGGCTAGAAAAGGATGGTCATCAACTTTTAATCTCCTAAAACAAAATAACTTTCAACCCAGGATCCTGTATCCAGCTAAACTGAGTTTCATCTATGATGGA
>NW_003852398.1:28122583-28158006 GCF_000181295.1 Otolemur garnettii | reverse complement strand
CCCATTAAAGCTCCACTGTCATACTTTAAGGATCTAGAAAAAATAATACTTCATTTTATATGGAATCAGAAAAAACCTTGAATAGCCAAGACATTACTCAGGAATAAAAACAAAGCAGGAGGAATCACACTACCAGACCTCAGATTATATTATAAATCGATAGTGATTAAAACAGCATGGTACTGGCACAAAAACAGAGAGATAGATGTATGGAACAGAATATAGAGCCAACAGATGAATCCAGCAACTTACCATTACCTTATCTTTGATAAGCCAATTAAAAACATTAAGTGGGGAAAAGATTCCCTATTTAACAAATGGTGCTGGGTGAACTGGCTGGTGACCTGTAGGAGACTGAAACTGGACCCACACCTTTCACCATTAACTAAGATAGACTTTCACTGGATTAAAGATTTAAACTTAAGGCATGAAACCATAAAAAATACTAGAAGAAAGTGTAGGGAAACACTTGAAGAAATAGGCCTGGGCGAAAATTTTATGAGGAGGACCCCCTGGGCAATTGAAACATCATCAAAAATACACTATTGGGACCTGATCAAACTAAAGAGCTTCTGCACAACCAAGAACACAGTAAGTAAAGCAAGGAGACAGTCCTCACAATGGGAGAAGATATTTGCTGGTTATGTCTTTGACAAAGGTTTAATAATCAGAATCCATAGAGAACTCAAACGTATTAGCAAGAAAAGATCAAGTGATCCCATCTCAGGATGGCAAGGGACTTGAAGAGAAATTTCTCTAAAGAAGATAGGCACATGGCCTACAGATATATGAAAAAATGCTCACCATCCTTAATCATCAGAGAAATATAAGTCAAAACTACTTTCCAGTATCACCTAACTCCAGTAAGATTAGCCCATATCACAAAATCTCAAAACCAGAGAAGCTGATGTGGATGTGGAGAAAAGGGAACACTTATACACTGCTGGTAGGAATGCAAACTAATACCTTCCTTTTGGAAAGAGGTCTGGAGAACACTTAGAGAGCTAAAAATAGACCTGCCATTTGATCTTGCAATTCCTTTATTAGGTATATATTCAGAAGATGAAAAGCCACATTACAACATAGATATTTGTATCAGAATGTTTATTACAGCCCAATTCATAATTGCCAGGTCATGGAAGAAGCCCAAGTGCCCATCGATCCATGAATGGATCAATAAACTGTGGTGTATGTACACTATGGAATGCTATGCAGCCATAAATAAAGATGGAGACTTTACCTCCTTCATGTTTACATGGATGGAGCTGGAAAATGTCCTTCTTAGCAAAGTATCACAGTAATGGAAGAAAAAGTATCCAATGTACGCAGCCCTATTATGAAAGTAATTTATAGCTTTCATACGAAAGCTATTATCTAATTATAGCCTAAGAATATGGGGAGGGAAAGGGGGGAAGGGAGTGGATGGGTAGAGGGAGGGTGATTGGAGGGATCACCTCCAAGGTTTATCTTACAAGGATACAAGTAAATCTTTCTAAAAGTAGAATATAAATGTCTTAACACAGTAACTAAGAAAATGATACAAAGGCTATGTTAACCAGTTTGATGAAAATATTTCAAATTGTATATGAAAACACCACACTGTACCCCATGATTGCATTAATGGGCACAGCTATCATTTAATAAAAAAAAGAAGTTCTACCATATAAATTTGTAAAAAACACAAGTCAACCCATATATTGACTTTATAATAAGATGATCTTAATCTCTGTTAATGAGAGTCTCCACTTCTTTAAAATAAAAATAATATTCCTTTCAGTAAAAAAAAAAAAAATGAGAGATGAGAAATTGGTCAATCTAGTAGAATATTCAAAAATAAGCGTTACTTAGTTTTTCAATCAGCACCCATATCCCCTCTGAATATCATAGCAGAAAGTGTTGTTATAGTATCAACTGTCTCATCACCAAAATAATTAACAAAGCTCTGTAGCTCATTTTGGTTAATAAGCATAGAGAAGAGTTTTCTTTGGAAGGTGGAAGAAGTGTTTAGCAGCAGCCCTGGCCATAACCCACCAGATATAGCACCTCCCCAGCTGTGACAAATAAAATGTCCTCAGACATTGCTAAATATCCCCTGGAGGGCAAGATGGCCTCCAGTTGAAAGTCATTGCAATGGGGCAAAGCTAATAAAAATGAAACTAGAAGTTAAACTCATTATTTAAAATCCTTCAGTGATATGAATTAGTTTTTTCCATGACGTACAAGGTAATGAAAGAAGAGTCAATTTCAAAGTCAGGCATGAATGGGAGATTGAAAGAAGTTGTCATTTGGAAAAAGCATCCAGAACTGGGAGTCAGTAGAAATGGAATGAGTTCCAGCTCAGGCACATTTTAGCTCTTTGTTCTTGAATCAACAATTTCCCCTCAGAGATTATTAATAAGATAAAAGATATGAATATACTGTAGGAGAATTGACAAAGGCCCATTCTAGCTCAAAGACTATGGTAAGTTTGTGACTGTCCATGGAGCAACACCTAGTTCTTTGAGGGATGAGTGTTTTGTTTGTTTTTTTTTTTTTTTGGCATAGCCCAACCTAACAGGTTTTCCCTCTTTCCTTTTTCCCTGTCTCACAAGGCTCATTCTATAACCATCCTCACTGTTTAATGAGATATGGAGGAAGAAAGTGTGATCTGGCAAAGGCAACTCTTTTTTCCTAAAATGATATTTATTTATTTCCCCTCTAGAGAAGACCTGGGGTTAAACAGTTTGGGTTATTCAAGCATTTGGCTTATGTTGTTCTAGAGCTCAGCAATATAAGCTAAATGAGCAAAAAATCAAGGGAAAACTTCCATGGTAATGGTAGAGCTCAGACCTCTACACCTGTCTCTTCTCTCAGAAAACGGATGTCAGAGAATATTTGGCATTTCCTCTGTAAGAAGGCTGCCCTTTTTCCATTGCATCAGAAGTCTAAGATGAGAGATTACTTTGACTCCCAAGAGTTGTTTTCCAGTTCAGCTTCATAGCATACCAGCTAATTAGGCAACGCGACAACAGGGTGGAGTGATACTCATATTCTGATGTCTCCACACCCACAGTGGATTTGGCCTGGTGCCACGCTGCCAGCCACCCTCAGAGCAGTGGCATCTCACAATGCAGCCACACCCAGATGACAACAAATTACTTTTTTTAAAGATTCACTTTACCTAAAAATTCTACATATTAATTAATCTAGGGGCAGAAAAGCATCAGTTCTTTTCTCCTTCTCCTGACCCTCCCCCCCTTTTTTTTTAGATTTTTAGATGTAATGAACCAGTCTTGTATGTGAGTATATTTGATAAAGTTTGAGATGGCTGGATGGACACAATACCCATTTGGGCCAAATCAGGCCTTGGATTAGTAGGAAGGGTGACTAAATTTGGCATAGCATTTTATAGCTCATGGAGTACTTCCACATAAATTGTTTAGTTATGGCTTTATGACAAATCTGTTCTGTTGGTGGTATTCCTATTTATATTTTATAATTTTTTATTATTTATAAACAAACACATCTAAAATCACATAGACAAGTTGAGGGGTCCAGTCTTTAGATTCCAAATCTTATACTTTTTCTACTCTTTTTCATTTCTGCTGCCTATGAAACTTAATGGTGGAATGTTCCAGTCAGAGAGATCATCCATTAATTCAGTAAATATTGGGTACACTATGATCCAGGTATGGCTGCCTCTGAATGCAATATTTTTATTACACCAGCTGATATACTTGTTAAGTGCAGTTTCAGTTGTCTGCCTCTTTATGTTTCCTTTTTTCCCATTTCTCAAGGTACCTCACTTCATAAATAATTTAAAAATTTGATCAGTGCTCAAAGCTTTGCCTAAGCTAAAAGGGCTGGAATTTTTTGAAACCATGGATAACTCAAAAATTTATGTTACTTTCAAATATGAGTGCCAATATGGAACCAATGCAGCAGAAACAGCTTGAAGTAACAACCAAGTGTTTGGGGAGGATGTGGCTCATGAACACATAGTAACTTGGTGGTTCGAGATGTTTCATTCTGGTGATTTTAATCTTTAAAATGAGCCACGTAGGTGAACTGAAACCAAAATGGATAATGATGAGCTGAAAACTATAGTGGAAGCAAATCCATCTCAATGTACTTGTGAATTAGCAAAAGGTTTGACGCTACTATTCCAACAGTATTGGGACATTTGAAATAAATCAGAAAGGTAAAGAAGCAGGATAGACGGGTTTTGTATGAATTGAACAAGTGTCAGAAATCATCCCAAAGTTTTCTTTTCTTTACTGTCACAGTATAGAGGTAAACCATTTCTACACCTTTCTGACAATCACAAGCTTTCGACACAGTGGGTGGATAAAGATGAAGTGCTGAAACACAGTCCAAAGCTGAATATTCATCCAAAAACCTAACAACATCTGTTTGGTGGTCCAATGTTAGTATCAACCTCTACAGCTTCATGACACCTGGTCAGTTGATTACAGCAGATGCTACTGAAATCAACTAGATGAAATGATGAGAATGCTGTCAATTAAACAGCTGAGATTGGTCAATAAAGACAGGCCAGTCTCTTCCAAGACAACACATGACCACATGTTCCAAGAACAACACTGCACAAAGTACAAAAGCTGGACCTGGAAACTCTCTGTCATCACACAGACCTCCTAATTTCACACCAATATTATTTTGACTACATTTGTGACCTTGCTAATGAATTAAGGGCATAAGATGATAGCTTGAAAAAACATTATTTTCTCAAGTTGGGGAATATGACATTTGATTTCTTTTAAAGAAGGGAAGACATTTGGACATTTAAGTGCTTAGAATGAGTTATTTGATTTTCTGACTTATTTGAACAGATGTTACTTTTCATGACTCAAACAACCATTCAGTCATGTCTGGTTATTTTTAATTGAGGGTAACCCAATTCCCTACAAAGGCCTCACCATTTGGAGCAATAAGCTATCCAAAAGAGGGGGCACTAACAAGTAAAAGACTCCTTATCCCTGGAGGCTATTAATTTGTACTCTTAAATTTAAGTACTGGTTTGTTTTTGTTTGGTGTTTTTTGGCACTTCCCATAAAATTTTCAGTTTTTCAAGAGACATAGAGATGGACTTCCCTATTATGATCTCTAATTCATTGTAATCAACAGGCTAACACAAAAGATTTCAAGTAACTAACACTGAGCTCTCCCTATGTACCAAGTACCATCTAAAGGCTTTATATCAATTAACTCCTTTAATTCACATGGTAGTCACAATTTTAATTCTGGATTCATTGGTGAAGAAATTGAGATAGAGAGTTTAGGTAAACTGCCCCTGTTTATACAGGAAATAACACAGGTAGCATTGCTCCTAAGGCAATGTTTATACTTTTTCTGATTCTCAAGTAGCCTTCATCATGTATGACCTGAACCATTACAAATAATAGTTGCTTCATACATTCACCCATCCCAATTTGTTCAGTAATCCTGTCAAGTGGGTAATACTCTTATTGCAATTTGCCTGAAGTCAAAATGCTAGCAAGTTGTGCATTTCAAAACTAGCACTTGACTTCTATGGTACAGATGGAGGAACAGATGTTTGTCCTGTCACTGTTTGGATCCACCTATAAGAATGGTCCAGGAAAATCCAGAAAATACAGTTGTCCCTTAGCACATACAGAGTACTGGTTCTAGGACCCTGGCCCCTACCAAAAGCACAGGTAAACTGCAATGGGCCCTCCAAAATGTATGCAAAAAAGTAGTCCTCCTTATACAGGGGTTTCCTATTCTATGAATACTGTGTTTTCTTTCATTTATTTATTTATTTATTTACTTGAGAAAACAGCCTCACTCTGTTGCCCAGACTTGGGTGCCATGGGCATCATCATGACTTACAACAACTTCAAACTCCTGGGTTCAAGCAATCCTTCTGCCTCGGCCTCCCGAGTAGCTGGGTCTACAGGAATGCACCATCACATTGGCTGATTTTTCTATTTTCAGTAGAGATGGGGTCTCTTTCTTTTTTAGGCTTGTCTTAAACTCTTGAGCTCAAGGATCCTCCTATCTCAGCCTGCTAGGATTGCAGGCATGAGCCACCACACTGGCCAATACTATATTGATTGAAAAAAAAATCGTGTAAAGGTGGACCTATGCAATTCAAACCTGTGTTGTTCAAGGGTCAACTGTACTTTAATTTGGCATTATGGAGTGGAATTTTTCAAAAGATGAAAATCACCCCTACCTCCAGTCATATAACTCAGAGAAAGGTCCTACTGAAGGTGTGTGCCACTTATTTTAAAATTTAAAATAATTAGAAAAAGTCACCAGTTGTTTTAGCTACCCTGTCTTTGTCTATAAACTAAAGGAAGAGGTGCCAGATATTTACTTTTTTAATAATAGCATTTTATCCTTAAAAATAATAACTACTTTGTGTAAAAAATTTATCAGATAAAAAAGTATATAGAAAGAGAAACATAAAAAGTCATAATTCCACCCACCAGTCAGAGATGGAAAATATTAGAATTTGCAGAAAATCTATTTCTGTCTTCCTTAATATACACATGTACAGATGGTTTAAAAGTGGTATGATATTAAACTTTTCTAGAGTCAGATGCATTGAGACAAATTTTATAATAGCAAGATTGTGCTATTTCAGGTGTTCTGTTACATGAGTTTTGAGAGACATAATCACATAAGTAATTACCAACACAATGGAGGCATAGAACTGTTCCATCACTGCTGAAAGTTCCAATGTGAACTTTTGCAGTCACTCTCCTCCCATGATAGCTAACACATGGAAATTGCTGATCGGATTTCTGCCACTGTAATTTTGTCCATTTAAAAATATCATGTAAATCAAATCATAAAGTATGTAACTTTTTATATCAGGTTTCTTTCACTCAGAAACATGCTTTTGAGCTTCATCCATGTTATAGCAGGTATAGTAGTTCATTATTGTTTATTTTTTAATAGAAATTCATTGTATGGGACCAACACAGTTTGTTTACCTATGCGTCATTGATTTTAATTTGGAGTTTTTTATTGACTATGAATAAGGTTCCTATATGTATTCTCTTGTAGGTTTTGTATGAACATATGTCATAATTTCTCTTGGGTAAATATCTAGTAGTTAGATTGCTAGGTCTAATGCTAAGTGCATATAGGAGTTTGTAATCTATTTTTTTTTTTTTTTGGCAGTTTTTGGCTGGGGCTGGGTTTGAACCCACCACCTCCGGCATATGGGACCAGCACTCTACTCCTTGGAGCCACAGGCACCACTCCTTTGTAATCTATTTTTAAAAATGTTGTTTTAAAAAATAATTATAGATTTGCAGTCATTTGCAGGATAGTATCATAAAAGAGTTACCAGTTTTCCTCATAGTTAAATTTCAGATAATGAGGGTACAATGTTAAAGCCAGGATTCTGACTCTGATACAATGCATGTGTATATTCAATACCATTTTGTTGAATGACTAGAATTATATAATAACCCCTGTGACAAAGTTATAGGATTTTCCTTCTCCACAAAGATCCCCCTCTTGCTTCTCCTGTAGCATCACACTTAGCCCTCTCTCTACCACCACCCTTAACCCATGGCAACTACTAGTTTGTTTAACAGGTTTAAGATTGTGTAGCTTTGGAAACGTTATATTGCACTATATTATGTGACCTTTGGAGATGGGCTTTTTTTTTTTCCACACAACATAATGCCCTTGAGATTCATCCAAGTTGTTGCACGTATACATGATTCATTTGTTATTATTGCTAAATAATATTCCATGATGTAGTGAAACATTTTAGTTGTTCCTAACTCAGGCTATTACAAATAAATCTACTATAACCAATTGTGTACTGGCTTTTGTGAGGATCTAAGTTTTCATTGCTCTGTGATACAGACTGAAATTGCTGGGCGGTATGATACCTGTACATTCATCTTCTTAAGCAACTGCCAACATATTTTCCAGAGTTGCTCCACCATCTGACATTCCCACCAGATTTGGTTTCTTCAAATTCTTGTCAGGATGTAGTGCGGTCATTGTTCTTTTTTATTTTGGCAATTCTGGCATTCTATTCTTTAAAAATTATTTTCCACTCTTTCCCTTCTCATATATCCATCACAGTTGAAAGGTACAACATAGTCTTTCATGGAGACCCCACATTATTTTGTTCCTGGATCTTTGTTTATGTTGTTTGTTTGCTGAAATATCAGTCACCTTCCCACCCCCACATTTTCAAATATCCTCATGGCCCAATTCAAAAGCCACATTTTCCAAAAAAAAGTCATTACTAATCTCTGAGATAGAATTAATGCATCTTCCCTGGACACTCCATTTGAGCTTCTTTTGTAACATTTACTGTGTTCTATTGACTCGCTTATTTTCTGATACAAGTATTATCTTCTTCACTAGGTTGTTAGAGTCTTTAAGGAAAGATAATCTTTTTTTTTTCCTCTTTATCTTCCATACCTAGAGTTTTCAAGTTTTCAAATGATGAAATTCAACATAAATCCTACAAATTCCTTTGATTTAAATTTTTGAATTAGCATTAATCCTTGCTGATTAGAGTATAAGAGAAAAGTGCTTCATTTCAAGTATCTGTGTCAAACATTTTCTTATATCATCTTCACCTTTACTTTTTTTAGTTAATTTCTATATAAGATTCAAAGTTTATAGTTTAAAAATCCACTTATTTTATCAGAGGCTCAGATAGTGACAGCCCATTTCCAAGATCCATGACATCAGCTTAATTTTTCTGCTATCTCCAGAGGTGTAAAACACAGTCTCCCTAAGATGAATATTCACGTTATTGTTCAGATTTCATTGTTAGAGAGCTGACCCTTTCAGTGGAGTCATACCTGCATCTGACTTCAGGTTAATAGAGTAAAACTTTTTTTCTCTGTTTGATCCCCCAAATTTCAAGTCTTTCCTAAGTAATTTGAAATGCCAAGAGAAAATAATTCTGGATTAAAGTGAGTTTTAGTGTTTTCCATAATCAATTGAAAACATTTTCTCATCCAATTTTTATAACTATTGGCTACTTCTAACTAAGTAGAAGCCACTTAGAATTGGAATGTCTCCATTGAATTGATTCTTTGCCATCATAAAATACTTCTCCTTATTACTGGTGGATAGTCTTTTCACTGATATCTATTTTGCCGAATAATATAGCTACTCAAGCTTTCTTTTCATTAGTGTTTGTATCATATATGTCTTTCCCCATCCTTTTATTTTTAACCTATTTATGTCTTTGAAATGTGTTTTTTAGGCATCAGATAATTTGGTCTCACATTTTTGGATCTAATCTGACAATCAATTTCTATCTTTAATTTGCGTATTTACCTATGTTACATATATTTATGGATAATATGTTTACATAGAATATATTTAACATACATATAATTTATATAAACATGTTACATTATTGATATGGTCAGACTTGAGTCTACCATCTTATTATTTTTATCCCCTGGTTTTTATTTATTTATTTATTAAATCACAGCTGTGTACATTAATGCAAAGACAGGGTACAATGTGCTGGTTTTATATACATTTTGAAATATTTTCATCAAACTGGTTAACATAGACCCCCTGGCATTTTCTTAGTTATTGTTTTAAGACATTTATGTTCTTAAATTCTCACTGTCTTTTTTTTTTTTGTCTGCTTCTGAATGAATCAATTATTTTTATGATATCATGGTATCTTTTATTCATTCGCTTTCTAGCTATAAATCTTTAGTTGCTTTTATTGTTTAAATGGTCATATTTAAGAGAGATTTAAAGAATAAGAAAAATTCTTATATACAGTAAAATCTCTGTAGTTGACTACCTCCAAACATTGACCACCTCCTTAAGTTGACCTAATTTTCATTGACTGGACATGACCCACATGTGCATGTCAGCATAATAAGCCTAGTTCCTTATGTTGACCCATTTGTTACAGTCCCTTGGTGGTGAGCCTACAGAAGTTCTACCGTATTTTGTTTGTTTGGGTTTTGGCTTTGCTGTTGTTTGTTTGCTTGCTATAGGCAGAAGAGTAATTCCAGTTGCTGTTACTCCATTTTGGCTAGAAGAGAGAATCTAATCAGTTTCTTCTAATTGATTTTTCTTCTTATTATGGGTCCCATTTTTTTTTTCAGATGTCTGGCAATGGTTTTTAATTGTATGCTAAGAATCATGATTTACTTTCTTACATGATGGATATTTTTTGTATTTCTATAAATGTCTTGTCCTGGGACACAATTAAGATAGTAGTTCCTAAAAATAAAATACTGTAGTTTGATCTTTTGAAGATTTGCTTTTAATTTTTGTTAGTTGGAACCAGAGCAGGCTTTGGGGTTAATTTCGTCTCCCTGCTGGGGTAATACCCTTCTCAGATCTCTAAATGAATGATAAAGTTTTTTGAATTTTTTAGACAGAATCTCACTATCTCATTCTGGGGAGAGTACTGTGATGTCACAGCTTACAGCAACCTCCAACTCTTGGGCTTAAGCAATTCCCTTGCCTCAGCCTCTCAAGTAGCTGGGATTACAGGCACCCACCACAACGCCAGGGGTTTTTTTGTTGCAGTTGTCATTGTTGTTTAACAGGCCTGGGCCAGGTTCGAACCTGCCAGCCTCGGGGTATGTGGCTGGCGCTGTAACCACTGTGCTATGTGTGTGGAGCCATAATAATGTATTTTCTTCTGACTAATGGGAACATAAGTTATTTCTGCTTTTATGTAAATTCTGGATATTTTTCCTTCTAATCCTTAGAGTGGTTCTTTCCTCAGCCTTGAGTAGTGTTCTTACATATATTTACTTATTAGTTCTCAGTTGAAGGGGCCAAATGGCCCATTTGCTGCAGATCTCTGAAGTTCTTTTTTCTTGTAACAATGCCATGTGAATTTTGCTTCCCTTCCTTGGTCTCTCAGACACTCAGCTTTGTATCATCTTCTCAGGGAAAGCTCTGGAGTCTGTATGTGTTCTTCCCCATGCCATGGCTTGGAAACTCTCTCTAAGAAACTGTTTGTTTCCCCCTCAAAAGGATCATTGCTCTGTGTTATATGTCATCCAATGTCGAAAACTATTGTTTCTATGTTTTTATTCTCACTATTTCAGTAGGAGGATAAATCTTTTCTCCCTAACTCCATCTTAGCCAGAAGCACAAATCTTATTTAAAAACAAACTGAGTGTATACCTTACCTCATGCACTAATTTCTGTTCATTTTTTCCGTATCTAAAGCAAGTGTGTAATTTTCTCATCTTTCTTCTCAAAACCTTTTCACCATTTGCTTCCTAATGAAATTATGAAAGCTCTATCTTCAAACATCTTTCACAGTGTTAGGAAAGTTGAAGGATATAGGAAAAGGACAGAATTTTGAGTCAATAGACTTCTCTCTGATTCCAGCTTTCAATATTTACCATTTGTTTCTTTGAGAAAGTTCCTGTATTTCTCTAAATTTTAGTAAATAGGGTATAATAACAATAATACACATCCAAACTACTCAACAGATTGATCATAAGTCCAAATGACACTATATACAGAAAAGCACTTGTACTTTGTATACCATTTTTACAAATGGTAGTATTTACCTTCATTGCCAAGACTGGCTAATATTTATTTTCAGTGCATTTAATGTCTTTCATTTGCTTTATTTCTTTCTGAATATCTGCCTCTTTTTTGTACTATTTTGTATGTTCTTTTTTTCCTAACATAGTATCACTGAATAGGTGCTTAGAACTTTGTTGAATATGAAAGAGCAGAAGGAAATAAGTCAGGACAAGTCAGAAGGCCTGAGTTCTTGTCTCAGCTCTGTCATTTATGGCTAATAAATTTAAGACACATTATTCAATCATGCTGAGTTTTAACCTTCTAGACCAGAAAGATAAATAACTCATTCTCTGCTTAAATTAAAGAATCATTTTGAGAATAAAATATACACAAAAACGTACATAAATATCGATATACATATATTGTATATAAATTGGTATTGTACGATGTTATCCTATTACTGTGTATTGTTGTATAATAAAATAAATTAATCATATGATAATATGATAAAGAGATGAATGCTGTTATTAATGGTAGTCACTTAGGGAATACTTAGGTAATTTCCTATATACTTTTAAAATACTTTTCCCAGTAGCATAACTAGTATTTTCTAACTAAAAGAGGGAGAAGAAATAATCCCTATCTTATGCTGCAGAATAAGCTAGTTATTACTTTTTCCAGAGTTGGAAAATACATGCCCATTATGTATAGTTTCTTGCTTAAGATATTAAAATTATTTTCTAGAAAACATTTCTTTAAATCAAGGAATTTATTAGTTAGGATTTAATGATGGAATATGTTAATATCACATGGGAGGTAGCACTCCAAATTAGCAAAAAAAAAAAAAAATTAAATGCAAAAAAATTATTTTCTTACTCAATTTTAATTTCAA
The DNA here is from genome assembly GCF_000181295.1 of Otolemur garnettii. Lineage (NCBI taxonomy): Eukaryota > Metazoa > Chordata > Mammalia > Primates > Galagidae > Otolemur > Otolemur garnettii. Next base: position 28,145,630 of record NW_003852398.1, on the reverse strand, counting down.
CCTCTGCTCCCCATGTAGTGTTAGATAACTAGCAAGATAGGAGGTTATATATACATAATATAGTTGGTACAGTGGATGATATGGTGAGTAAAATTAAAATGTCAGATGAAAGAAATTGCTAGAGCCAAGTGTTGGTTTGCATAATTATGTAAGGAAAGATTCATTATAAGTAGGTGAATTTTTCAGATACACAAGACTTTACCTTTTTAAGCATCTAAACTGTCTTTTCCATGTCCTATAGATTGCTCACCCTATCCACATACGTTGGCCTACATGGGTTAATTCTTGTCTTATTATTTGTCTGAATTAAAGGTTACCTGTTAAACCAGGAAGGACAACAACAACAAAGAGCTATTACTAGATTATAAAGATGTGGAATGATTTAAACAAGATTTCTGAGAAGTTGCGAATAGGACTATTTATATTTTATACCATAATCAAAAGAATTGTTTGATTCTGGCTTCAACTTGCTTTTAAGATTAATGCAAAGTTGTCCTTATGATAGGGGTACTATCCCTTCCTTCACTTCTTGCTTAGCCTTGTTTGTGTAGTCCAGTGCTTGCTTTCTTACATTGATACTTTCCTTTCAACTCATTTTCAGTAGCTGGTAACAATTCACTTGTTTTAAATAATTGAGCCTAGATTTATGTGAACCCCCCCCCCATAAGTCAAATCTTTCTATTATTTGTTAGCTTTTCTCTATGGACAGCTTCTTAAAAAATCTTTTGAAGATTCAATTGGACAATGTTTTGTTTGATGACTTTTTCCTTTTTAAACTGTAATCTCTTTGTGGTTAGAGATTACATCTGTTTTATTCACAAGGTTAACACTGGGCTCTAGCATAGTGCCAGATAAATGCTGGGATTTTATAAATGTCTGTGATACTCAAGTGAAGAGTTTTATGGTGTACCCCTGGAACACCGTAACCTTTTTCTACCTTTGGGCTTATGTTTTTTAATTTTTAAATCATATTTGAGTAATTCTATCCTTTGCCTAAGAATTCCCTAATTTTATACTTATTACTCATTCCCTTCTTCCTTTTTTTCTATCTAATAAGTCTAAGGGGGTATGACACAATGTCTAGGGCTTGTGAGCTTGGTGCATTCTTAATTTTTAAGTCATAAGACTTGGATCTGAGTTTCAGCTTGATCACTTACAGTCCATGTGGATGGCTGTGAGTCACCAACCCTCTCTGTGTCTTTGTTACCTTTCTTTTAAACTAGCCTTCTTTCTTAAAGCACCTGAGATCAAATAAAAGAATAATTGTGGAAATTTTTTGTAAAGTATAAAGCCCAAAACAACTTTCAGATATTATATTTTACTCATTCATTCATACATTTGTTCATTATTTTAAAAAGTGTTATTTATCTAATTGGAGAGAGAGACAAGCCAGCTGGTAGTTGCAAGCCTACATTGCAAGTGCATTGAGTGGAAATACGTGCTGGGCCCTCCAGTAGTGCAGAGGGACACTCCAAGAGGGACCAGGAAAGGAGTCCCAGGAAAAGTGAAGTCTAAACCGAGTCCTGCAAACAGAGACAGGTGCAAAGGAAGGCAAGGGTCATTCCTTAATGGGAGGGAAGCAGGAATATGTAAATGCTTCAGTGATGAGAAAAAATATCCAGGAAACTCTTTCAGTAGCATGTGTTTGGATTAACGTAGGGGAAGCCTGGGAATCTGTTTAGGTCTGTTTAAAGGGCCAATTTTGTGTTCCAAGACCCTCTGGAATAGGAAAGGTAAGATCTAAACAAGGAAACCATTTGGGTAATAACAATGCAAAATGTGAACTCTTTTCTGAAAATTTATCAACATCAGTTTGCTTTCTACTTTACCTAATGGCAAAGACTCTCCTCTTAACTAAATTTAGTCAGCCTCCTCTGAGTTCTCTTTTTGACTAAGCCAATGTTTTTTCAATCTATTTTACCTCACGGGACACTTGAACCTATAGTTAAACTTCCACAGCACACTTAAATTATGTTGATCAAAAAAATAAAAGGGCAAAAAAGAAATTGAACTTCTTTTGAACTTGATTTAATTAATGGTCTTTAAAAATTTTTGTGGCATATCTGAGATCATCTCACAGCACATCAGTGTGCCACAACACACCGGTTGAAGATCACTGGAATAGCCTCAACATTGGCCTATGAGAACTGCAAACTCTAGGCACAAATGATTTTGTCTGCCTTCCTCACCACTAACAGGCTTGTAAAAACATCAGCATAGTTTCGAACAGCTTGAGATTTTCTAAGAGTTAATTAGCATGAAAACCTTGCGATTTGATTTTTCTAATGGCCCTCCTATGAAAAACAAACAAGCAAAAAAACCCAAAAACAAAAAACAAAAAACACTCACTTGCACTTGTAAATTCGTTATCTATCCCATTCAGATATAAATCTTCTATAACACAGAAATGTCTTTTTCTAGAACCTGGAAGATATCCTTTTGAAATATAGTCATCAAATAGGAAAGGGCCTCTATCTCCCAGTCTTTGGGAAAAGTAAGAGATTGACTTTAATAAGCACCAGTTAGCAAACAGAGATGGCCTTATTGCCAAGTCCAACCTCCTCCCAACATCCTTAGTACATTTCCTTCAGCATGCTCCAAGGTTAAGTAAGCTTCCTGACTTTTATTTCAGTAGAATTGAGCTCAGATCATAAGGGAGTTATTGCAGAGTAGTCACCCCTCCTCCCATATATATGGAAGTGTAAAATTGAGAGTGGAGAATATGTAACAAAGGATTGTCCCCTCCCCCCCCCCCAAGAAAAGGCAAACATATTTTCCATCTCTAAAAACTTCTCCCTCTCTTTTTGGAATCTGGGACCTGAATCCCTGTGTCAGGTGGTGGTCGGAAGGGAAGGGGAATGTCTTTTATCCTCTGTGCTGCTGAAAGGTCTGGAGGTCTGGCCCCAGGCCTTACAGAAGTCAGGGTGAGTCTCCAGGTGGGCAGGAGTCAGGAAAAGATGCTACCAATTAGAATCATTAACTGCAATTAAATGCCATGAGCCTGGAACCGAAGACCCTCCCTTTAAAAGCTCTGTGTTTCTGCTTATGTGCAGGAATTTCATACTTTGAGACCAGTCTGACATTTTTTTCCTTTGCCAGTAAAGTAATAAACCTGTCTTCCCTTGTCTTCAACCACTTACCCTTGTTCTTGTTCTGATGCAGCCTTCTGGACAAGAGCTGAACTTTCAGTAACAGAATATCTTTCTCCTGCTGCAGTAGCACGAACAAAAATTCATTTTGTCCAGTTTGACAAATGTCCGGCACTGTTTCTTTTTGACGCTATTCTACAGTTATTAAGGTTGGTATAATGGTGACTTAAAGAGAAAGAAGAGTATCTAGGACTGAATTCTTAACTGTATCCATACATTTTTTACAGTGTGCATGTGGCTATGTCAAGGCATATGGTGAGAGCACTGTTTGCTATTGTTTCCATAACAAAATACCACAGACTGTGTGACTTAAACAACAGAAATTTAAATTCTCATAGTCCTGGGTGCTAGAATTCCAAGATCAAGGTGTAGGCAGATTTGGTTTCTTCTAAAGCCTCTTTCTTTGGTTTTTGTCTTTTCCCTGTGTCCTCATGTGGTCTTTCTTCTCTGTGCATCTCGGTGTGTCCAAATTTTATCTTTTTGCTTTGGATTCAGGCCTATCCTAACACCCTATTTTAACTTAATTACCATTTTAATGGCCTTATCTCTAAATATGTCTTATTCTGAGGTACTGAGGGTTAGGGCTTTAACATTGGAATTTGTGGGACACATTGGAGCCTATCACAGTGAGTGCAATAAATGAGCTACAGATATAGATAATGTGGTTACTACAGTGTGTAGTGTTTAAAACAGGAGTCCTCAAACTTTTTAAGCAGAGGGGCAGTTCACTGTCCCTCAGACTGTTGGAGGGCCAGACTGAGGGCCCCAGGACGAGTCTGCTGCTAAGCAGCACAGGCGGCGGCGGCAAAAACACTCAGTGGGCCAGATAAATGTCCTAAGAGGGCCACATGTGGCCCGTGGGCCATAGTTTGAGGACACCTGATTTAAAAGCTTGGGCTCTGGAGTTTGGCTGCTTTTATTGCATTGATTGTTATCATTTGCAAAGAACACTGCTTACAAGCTTTATGGATAGTAATAGAACCTCACCAAACCTCAATTGCTGTGTCTGTAAGAAAAGAATAAAATTATACCTAAATTTTATATTTATTATTATACCTAAGTACATAATAAATGTTAGCAAATTGCATTTTTATTTGTAAGTTCTTCTATAAAAATAGAGATTATCTTTTACTAACTTTAATTATAAATATAAGTTTTATTACTGCTTACTGTGCACATGCACACATATTTATACATATAAAATGTGCAATGTTCTTTTCTCAAAATTAAGTATAGTCTTAGCTATTTCAGAATTAATTTGATATGATTTTTTTGAAGGACTATAGCTCCATAAACTGCTATGATCAGGATAAATCCTAGGACACTTTTGAATTATTAAATTTTCAAGTGACAGACAGTGTGGCCATGGGTCAGGGATTTAAGTAACACAACTATAAGGAGAAGCTGAATGTTGTTTTTAAAAACCAAATATAACTCCATATATAAAATTTGACACAGCTAAAAATTAGACATCGAGCCAGGCACCGTGGTGCACATTGATAATCCCAGAGACTCTGGAGCTGAGCCAGAAGAAATACTTGAGGTGAGGAGTTTCAGAACACCCTGGGCAACATGGCAAGGCCCCTTCTCAAAAAGAAAAATAAGACAAATTAGCTGAGGGCATGGTGGCATGCACCTGTACTCCCAGATACTTGGGAGGCTAATGTAGGAGGATTATTTGAGTCCAGAAGTTAGAGGTAGACACTATAAGATATGATTGGACTGCACCATTGCATTACAGCCTGGGTGTCAGAGGAAGACCCAGTGTTTAAAAACAAACCAAAACAAAAACTAGACATGGAAATTTCCTGGTTTCTTAATCCTAATCTATTAAAAGCAACAACTGCACAATTATATCTATAAATAGCAGGGTCTCTATACTCAGTAAATGAACAATGCCCACTCCTTCTATTCTTAGACAAAATGAGATGCTTATCTTTATAGAGTCTTAGTCTTTCCAGACAAACAGGAAGGAATTCCCACAGAGGGAGTGAAGTTAGCTGATAATGGAACACTTCCAGATAAGGAGATGAGTAAAGGCTATTTTCTGTTTAGTATTTATCACAAAGGAGAATACAGACATGTTGAATTGATGGGGAAGATTATTACGAAAATCTGACAATTAAGTTCATGAAGTTGCCACTGTGCACTTACATTGACAACACTGTACAAACAGCTTGTTATATCAGTGTCTCACAGTTGTGTTTCATAACCTTGGTATATCAGCGTCTCACAGTTGTGTTCATGTTGATGTGTGGTGGTGTCTTGCTGAGTAGCATTCATTATTGTTGTTGCATTTTTTGTGTGCCTTCACCAGAATGTCAGAGCTTTAATTAGACCGAAGAACAAATATTCATAAATTTCTTAGTAAACTTGCAAGAGTGGAAGTGAAATTAGGGACAAGTTAGTGCAAGTTTATGGGGATGATGCCATGAGGAAAACAACAGTGTACAAATGGATTAAACATTTTTCCAAGGGGAGAGAAAGTGTCACCCATACAGAGAGGTCAGGGTGGCCAGAAACAAGTAGAACTGACCAAAACATGGCAAAAATTAATTGAATCATGCATCAAAATCATCATCTCACTGGGAGACACATGACAGATCAAGTAAATGTTGATAGAGAAACAGGAAAATCTTAACTGAAAATCTTGGCCTTCAGCTCATGGCTCTTGCATCATGACAATGCACCCGCTCACACAGCATTGTCTGTGACAGAGTTTTTAGTCAGTAAACAAACAACGGTATTGAAATACCCTTCCTACTCACCTAATCTGGCCCTGTGACTTTTTTCTTTACCCAAAGATAAAGTAAATATTGAAAAGGAGACATTTTGATGACATATAGGACATCCAGGGTAATATGTGGGAATAATGACAGCTTTGATAGCTATTCCAGAAAAAAAGTTCCAAAATTGCTTTGAAGGGTGGACTAGGTACTGGCATTAGTACATAGATTCCCAAGGACAATACTTTGAAGGTGACTATACTGATATTTAGCAAAGAGGTATATAGCACTTTTTCTAGAGTAAGTTCAAAATATAGGAAAGGAGATCAAAATTAAGGAAAAGAAAAAGAAATTATATCATCTTCTATGATCTATTAAAATATATAATTCTCAATCATAGTCATGACATATCTCTTTTTGCCCATGCAATGATGGGTGTATGATGTGTGTGTGTGTGTGTGTGTGTGTGTGTGTTAGAGATTAGAGGAAAGAAATACATTAGCAGTGGAACACTGTGCCTAGTTAAAGCACTACAATATCTGGATTCTTTATGAACTGTGTGAAGGTCAGTGAAGTGTCCACAGGTGATCTGAAAAATTAAGAGTGTAAAAGGTGAGAAAGTGTTAATCATTCAAACTAGTTCCTATTCTAGGGTTCTTTAATGGTGCCCATCAGGGAAAAATAATAGCACCCACTTTGCTACCTCACAACATTGCATAAACTCATCAAGAAAGCGAATGAAGGACAGGTATTTTGAAAGCTGTGGAAGGTGATTTAATCATAAGGGACTATAGTTATTTACTAACTTTTATGATCAGCAAGAATCTGTATAGAAAAAGGCAAGACATTAAGAATGATTTCATAACTTTGGATTTTGGAAATAACTTTGGCTTCAGTGAGTTTGTTGGCCTACAGAAATCTTTATAATTTTCTCATTTTTTTCCTCTGAATCAATATCCGTCATGTGAATTCAGATTCCAGACAACTTGATAAATGTGTAAGCATGTAAAGTTTATAGTTTTTAATATCAACCTTATAGTTTTTAATATGGTTGATATTAAAGAGCATTCTCCATGTTTGCTGAATCATCGAAAAAGCTGAAAACAAAGGATGGAATTTTGAGTTTGAGAAAAATACTCCAGTAACTTAACTCTAACTCAAACCCATGTTCATCAAAACTTTGATCTCATTCATGGGAATTCGATGTCCATGGTGGTTTTCAGGAATAAGGAATGATTAACAGAGAATGTGATGAATCACCTCTGCACTTACAACATTTCTAAAATAAGTAGAGAAGAGGCCCTGATGACATCAGATCGATGGCGGGTACTGCCAATTTTGGTGCTACCTGAATCTTCTTTCAGCCACTTTCACCTCCTCAAAAACATCAGATTCAAACTTTGTATTCATTATTTCAGAAGGTTATATCTGTCAGTGATGAGCGTTTTTCTGGTAAGAAGGAAACCAACTCCTGTAATGTTTCCTCATAGCAGAGATTCCCTAGAGAGGCACTCATCTTTGGGTTCTCCTGTTCCACCCTAGCATCACTTCCACTCCTGGGAATACATGTTTTCTCCATTTGGACTAGAGTTGGGGTCATGAGAACATGTTACACAGTTATCAATTCCACTGTAAGGCATTAAACTTTTCTACCATCACTAACAGGATAGCTTTTCTTCCATCACTAGCATGGTTTGGATGCATTTCATATGGCCTGAGAGAACAGATAAAGGATAAAAAATTAGTATTGACATATTAATATTTATGAGAGGCTTGGAAAGATCAAGAAAAGAAGTCAATGATGATTGAAACCTGTCAATAATTTTGGTAAGTTTTGAGCAGCTAATGAATTCATTTATTCTAGGCATTGTGATTAAGAATACAATTACAAATTGAACAAGAGAATATATACATTCATATTTTAGTTTCACTTTACAGTGTTTTGGGGGGGTTATTTCAGGCTGAGTAAACTTTAATCAGTTTATGAAATATATGTTGGCATTTCTTGGAATCGTAGAAATTATCTAGCACAATCATATTATTGATTGAATCATATATAATAATATAAAATGCAAGACTAATTATCATTAACCATAAAACTTATCACATATACTTGGTATTGTTCTAGGCATTACGCACACACACATCGTCCATGTGAATTACCTCTAAACCTTAGAGTGATTGTACAATGTAGGCATTATTATCTCTATTTTATTTATTAGAAAACTGGGGCTCAGAAATAATAAGTGACTTTCCAAAGGCAACAGGGCTGGTAATTGGTAAGTCAAAATTTGGACTCAGATCTACCTTTCTATAAAGCCAGGTTCATTTCCACTATACTGTGTAGTTGCAAAGACAGGAATAGAAACAGATTTCATGACTCTCTGTCCCATTCACTTTCCATTAAGCTATGATGGACTTTGATTTTCTAGACTGTAACAGTAATGCAACTTGAACTTGCTCTGTGAGCTCACTAATTTTCCTGTACCAAAGTTACTAAAATAATGTAGACCTTGAAAGCAATGATTATATTTTTACAAAAAATAAATTTCATGTGGGAAAAAAGAGAGGGCATACTCTCTCTTTGAGGGGTCTCAGAATACTGACATGATCCTAAAATTAGCCAGCTCTGATCACTTTTCTGGGACAATCATAAAATGGTCACAAAATCCAAAACTTTCTTCCCATGGATGTGAACACACCAAGAAGTACTAGAATCACCTAGTTTGTCTCTAGCTTCAGTTCATCTTTGCATGGTTCTTCAGGTGCTATCTTAAGCTGGTAGAGTGAAATAAGCTGGTGGAAAACAGGTGTTGCTTGTAGGATGAAAGAAGAAACTAAGGAGAAGATACTCTCTCTAGAAAAAGTGGTATGTTTATGTATTTATAATTTTTAATAGCTTTTTTCTTCTTGAGAGATTAAAAAATAGGTTAATTCAGAAAGTAAACTCAATGTAGGGAAAAGAGATTGAGTCAATTTTTTCTTTATTTTTTTCTTTTTTTTTTTATAAAGGTGGAGGTCTTGATATGTTGCCCAAGCTGATCTCCAATTCCTAGCCTCAGGTGATCATCCTGCCTCAGGCTCCCAAAGTGCTAGGATTACAGAAGTGAGTCACTACACCTGGCTGATTGAGCCACATTTTTAAAACAGTAATTTGGGTATGATGGGCTATGGAAAGTTAAACTTTTGAGCTTCTAATATTTATGATTATGATGTTTGCTTAAAATAGAAGATCAGACTTTAGTATATGAAATATCTTCCCTATTATGAAATATCTTTCCTATTATGAAATATCCTTCCTATTAGGAATTATGGAGAAGCTTCGTTTTCACAAATTTTCTGCCTCTGCTAATATAAAGGTTGAAGTAGCACATGGAGTGGAAAAATGTTGAAAATCCAGTGGCTGGTTTGGAATGCTGGCTCTTGGTCCTTCGTCTAAACTGCACGCTCTTAGGAAAACCATTGTTCCTTTTCTGAGTTTTTGCTTCCGTATACATTCAATGTTAGAATTATGCTAGATTATCTCTTAGGGTCATTGTCTTTAAAGTATACACACATCTGTGAATCTGAATTCAGATACATTAGAACGTTTACGGATGGAATCGGCAGGAAGTTTAGGTTTCTCCAGATATGGAAATCTTTAAATCTTTACCTGACTGTCAAGACAGCCAATCTGTCTTCTTTTCCTTTTCTCTTTCCCCTCTGAAGGGAGTCCAGTTAGAAACACATTTCTCTACAAAGTAGTATGTTTGAGGTTGCTGGGGAATTCACTTCTTATATAGGATCATGGAGTATTCAACTTAGAAGAGGGTTCCTGGACTTGATTGCCTTCTGGGGGAGAGATCATCAAAGTACATTACTCCCTTAGAAACAGACATTATCTGTTCAGATCTGCCACTTTGACAGGCTGCTAAAGGATGGAAGTGGTGTGATATATTAAGTGCAGCACCACCTTGACTAACTGGTTTCAGTGGGTGTCACCACATATAAGAGAGCTTCATCTCCAGGAGTTCAGACTCAGAGCACCAGCTGAGCAATGCAACGAGCAGACCTGTAGCCAACTTACATCATCCTCAACATGAAGATAGACACAGTGCCAGTGATTCTGACCTTGGCTCTTTGCCTCATACAAGGTGAGTAATTTGTGTGTAATCCTAGCCTATTGCCACACATCTCAAAGCCCTGGGGAAGGGACTTTTCTCCCCCATTCCCACCAAAAATATGTTTGTATGATCCTAAAATTTCTTGCCAGACACAGAATTTTGAAGATTTATATATGATATACATGGCTTTATAATTATGTTATTTTTAGCTGATTATAAAAAGATCAAGCTACTATCCCCAATAGTTTGAGATAATCTGAGTTTTTTCCATAAGTGATCCTTACATTGTTTATTAGTTCCAAAAAGCTAAGAGATGCTTCTTCATCTTCCTATCACCAAGTATTTCCCCAAGTATATATGAACAGGCATTTAAAACTTATATGTAAATAATATTTATAACACAATTTATGTGTATAAATAAAATATTAAATATACAAATGTAATAATCTTTTCTAATTTTAAAGCAGTAGTGCATTCTAGCCTATTTTACTTTGGGGTTTTCAAATCCTAAATGGATTGAAAATATTTCTCCTAAAGAGTGAGGAACTTTTGTGGGAGCTTGGAGAGAAGTTTTTACTTTTGCTATTTGACTTTGAAGGGAACATACATTGCTTAGACTCATCTTACTCTGAAGCATTAACATTTTTAAAAAGAGTATCTTATACAGACAGTGAGATTATATATAAATAATGCTCACTTTCTTAAAATTACTATGTGGGTACAAAAAATATGTTAATGAGAGAGTATAATAGCCTGTGCTTTTAATTAATTTTATTCTTACCATATCTTTGATTTCTGTAGCTGTAATGAAGAGGCAGAGTTGCCAGATTTTGGAAGATTAAATTTTATGTGTATGTGTTGATGTAAATTTCATGTTAGTTTGCATTTTAAATTACACTGTAATTGGTATAAATTTGGTTATATATATATTATGCTAAAATTTTAAAAGGGAACCTGCCATACTTTACTCTGAATGGAGCTTCTAGAAAGCAACTATTTTGATGAGGTCAGAAAGTACATGATTGTTACTTTCCAACATAGTTGGAACTTGCTGAGTGATTGGATCTTTGTGAATGTCTGTACTGATTTCCTGAGTGCACTGCCCTCATTTTATTTGCCATGGTAAATCTTAATATGCTCAAAAATAATTTGTGGTTTTATAACATACTGTTATTAAAATAATCAAGACACTATATAAAGTGAATTGTTTTTTCTATTAAAATTTTCATAACAATGGTTTCTGCATTTTTGTCCAGATGCTGCCAGTGAGGATAAAGATCAGGTTAGTCCTGCTTTTTCTATTCATTGAAACCATTTCAAGAGGGCTAAAGAAAAATTGTTTGTGACCAACAGATTCTTGTTAATTGTACAAACAATATAGTTACTAATAGCTTTTTTTTAAAGATAGAAACAGGTCTTGATGAATCAAGATATGATTCCCACCCCCCCCCAAACACACACAGATACTCACAGTGTATTAATGATGATGGATGTCTACAAGAAGAAATTTATCCTGTTAAAGGACTGTTTGAAAACTTTGTAAACAAACAAAAAATAAAATAAGTTCAGCCTGTGAACTACTATCATTCTGTTTTGATATCCAAAACAAGCCATGATACATACACCATGTAGGAAGCTAAAAGAAACTTTCTGGTAATCACTACGCCAAAGGGAGCTGCCTATACCTTGCATATAGTTCATCTGATAAATAATCAATGTCTATGATGCCGCATTATGTGTCAGACCCTATTTGAGATGCTGGGAATGTTCCCAAGTAAACAAAATAGATGAAAATCCTGCTGTTCAGAAACGTAGAGTTTCATGGAGAAAAACAGACGAGTTAATAAGTAACTTAGTAAGAAATAGTATTTAGTATTAGGAGACAACTAAAGGAGGGGGTAAAATAGGTATTCCTGGGAATGTAGCTGGTGTTTGTTCTCATTCAGATAGTTAGGGGAGCTCTTTCTGGAGAAACTACTAGAAGAACAATCTGATGGTTACAAGGCAGTGGAGCTCTGAAGATATTTGTAACTTATAGCAGAGTAGGCAGAAACGCTTGTGCTCGCCGAGGCCCTGATGCAGGAGGGTGCTTTAACAGCTCTTACAACAATGTTCTTCAAGGAATAAGAGTCATTTTCTACAGAAGTTAAATTGTTCCATCTATTTGAAAAACAAGTTAAAAGTCCAAATATACAGACACGTGCCCCCCCTTTTATATATATTTATGCATATTTACATACATACTATGCATACCATTTATCCACTTAAGACAAAAATTTCAAATGTTTTAAGTGTTTTGCTAAATATTCAGCAAAATTTGTGATGTCTGTCAAAGGCCGTGAACTGCGTCTTCTTTACACTGCAACTCTTAGAACCACGGTTAAAATACTTTCTTGCTGCATTTTACTGCAATGATTCTATTAAAAAGTAACTTCTTACAGGAATGTTTTGAATAATTTCATCATGGTCTCTATTATTTCATCTACAGTTACTGATTAAGAAGAGGTCCAGAAAGTATAGTAGAGGAAGGGAAGACTAGATTTTTTGGAAACTAGAGAGTATGCCCACATGCATGTTTTAGAGTGGAAAAAAGAAGGATACTATATATACCATTGCACACAAAGCCATCGTTTTTTACAGACAGTGCAAATTTTACACCAACATTTTTTCATACCATCAAATTCGGTTTCACTGAAAAATGTCTTTAAAATAATAAGTTTTTTTTTTTTTTTAAAGGCAAGACCACAAAGATATCATCATTTACTGGGAAACTTTTCTAATCATGGTCTGTGGATACTGTGTCAAAATGAAAACTATAGATGTAGTCTTTCTTATGGTGCCAAAAGTGTTATTTTCCAAGTTTAGTCGGCTGGGTCTTTTCTAGCATCATAAAAACATGTTGAATGTTATAAACATGTTGAAAAGCCACTATTGTAATTGGCAAGGATCTTAACCATATGCTTAGAGTTGTCATCACAGAAGGGTAATTATAAAGCCAAAACCAAATTTGTTAGTGGACTAACACCAAGATAGGGCTATGCCAGATCCTGGTGGATTCCGTCAGATATCTAGGGATGGCCAACAGAAGGCAGGGAACTAGACCACAGCTGGTGAGGGAAACAGAAAGAGCTTGGGTCTAGAGAGGACTTCAGTTTTTCTGAGATTATCTGGAAAAAACAAAAACAATGCAAAAACAACAAAACAAAACAAAAACAAGCCAGAAGCCGAAAGTTACACTACAAGTAAACAGTAGCTGAAAAGTCATTTCCTATCTCAGGATAACTTTTTAGTTACGATATGCTGCTATTTTATAACCCTTTCAATTACGGCAATTGTAAGGATATTCCGCTTTGCCCATAGGAAAACCCAACTCAGGTTTTCAATTTTTATGAGCTTTTCCTGTTTCCCAAGAGAATATGTTGGATATATTCTGATAATATCACGGGATAATATAGAAAGTGTATATCACCATATATACATTCTGTAAGACTTACCTCACAAGGGATATATTTCTATTACAAAGATGCCAAGCTCTTTTCTGGTCCTATTATAAGGTTTTTAGCACTTTGTTGGACTCAGTTATGTGAGGCAAGGTAAACAGGAACCTGCAAAGCTGTCATGAAGTACCATAGAGTCAAAGATCAGATATATATCTCAACATACCCAGTGGTTAATCTGTTACCAGAAATTGCTACTGTGCTACTCTGGAAAAGATCAGTGGGTGGTAATAATAATCTTAGAGATATTTCAGCATGTTACCCTTAGCAAAAATTTCCAGGGCTGGTCTCAGATATTATTTAGCTATTCTTTTTCACCATTAGTTATTTCATAAGTTCTATCAACTCCCTACCATGTTTAAGAGGCTAGTCTAAGTACAACATTATCCATTCTAGCAAGTATATTTCTGCCCTATTTGTTGTGGTATCTAGCAAAGTATAGTCAGCTCATCATAAATGATTGTTGACTGATTGAATGATTATTATAAAGAGATAGAAGGCTAGATAGAATCCTGTAACAAATCTTTCGGAAGAGGTTGTGTTTGTCACAATTGAAGCAAAAGCTTTTTCTTCTTTTAAATTTTCAGATATAAACATCTAGAAACATTTTTTTTTTCAAAATCAAAGCAAAATAAAACAAAAAACTCTTAGATTCAGAAGACTAGATTGAAAGGCCTTGTGAATTTTCTAAGTCTATAGGGACTATTACAATCAGTACCAGTACTTTACTCAGTAGCTCAAATGCACCAATGGTTTTAAGGTTGTAGTAAAGAGTAATATGTATCAGGCTGTCTATAAAATATATTTAATGAGTAAATGAAAAGAAAGTACTTGTACTTGAGAAGATTATTCCACTTTCTTTTTCCTCATCAATTCTATTATTCAAAATGGTTCTCTATCTCCTCCCTAAATGTGATACAATAGCCACCAGTATTAAAAAATAAAAAAAAAAGGCTCAGCATATCCTCAAGGATGTCACATAGAATTGTAAAATAGTAGTTTCAGAAGATGTGCCACAAAAGAAAAAAGAATGAAAAGAGGCTTCAGCAAGTTTTGAGAAAATTGCCCAATACTTTCATAGATTTACAGATTTTGATTCTGACAGTAGGACAAGTGTTGGTGGCATTGGTGGTGATGGTGGTTGGGGTGGGAGTATGGGTACTTTCTAAGAAGAGAATAAAAATTTAAAAACACAGAAAAGCTAGGGCTCTCTGAGAACCTGGGAAGGAGTTGGCTATGGCAGTGAAAAGCCCTGAGCCTTAAGCCTCATTAACTTTAAGGTAAGTCAGCTTGTGCTCATAAAACAAATGAGGTATTGAGGGACCTTAGGTTCTTTTCAAAAAAGAAATTCAGTATAGAAATTTGTTTACCAAATCTATCAAGGATTACTGTTTTTTTCTCTCCCCCTTTAACAACTGTTAACATTTGTAGGAGCTGGAATCTCACAGTACACTTTGTGGAAATTAGGGATAGAGGCACTTTAGGGTTTTCAATGCTCATAGACTTTGTCTCAGTCCTTGGCAACCTTCTAATATTCCTCTCACAGCATTCACGATTGGTTTGCTATGTGCTAGGGATCGTGTATGGCTCATCTTAATATATTCCAATAGTTATAATAACCACCATCATCATAATAATGATAATAAGGAAGGAAGAAGAGGAGGGGTGAATTTACCTTGAATATCTACTGCATGTCAGGCACTCTTAGGTTTTAGATACGTACATTTAATCTTCATAAAATATATGAAATGTATATATTTATATCTCCCATTTTAGATCACATAACTATACCTTTGGAAGTTAACATTCTAAGACAGTTGGAGTCATAAATGGGAACTCTGGAAAAGTGAGCTCAGGTCTTATAGCTCCAAGTTCATTGTTCTTTCCTTTTCCCTAATTATTTCACATGAATCCTTATTAGGTGAGTTTGCCATCTCTCACAGATAAACCAGAGTGATCATTTTTGTTTATTTGTATCAACTGACTGAGTGGCATCTGTACAAGGGAGATAGTGACCATTAAATAATATTGCTCAAGGAAGGTACTCTTTGAAGAAAGTCTTGTTTTAATGATGTTTCAATAAAGACAACATTTACATTTTTCTTTTTCCTCAGGACACATGCAGTGAATTTAGGGCATTGATGAAAAATGGAAATTTATTCTGTCCCCATGATGAAGAATATTTTCAAAGCCCTGAAGAAGTAATGCTCATCAATAAGTGTGCCACTTGCAAATTCATACTGTGAGTGAAGGTTTTCTTTTTTTTTCAAGGATTTTTTTTAATTACCTGTTATTCTCTGAACTAGTAAATATATCCCCTTTCTTTCTTTCAAATGTATTTTTCTAAACCTGAACAATTAAATAAAAATGCTTAGCAGACCACTCTGACACATTCTATCGGATAAAGATAATTGTCACCCATCTGGAAAGGTTTTAATAATCACTCAAATGGGATTCCAAAAGCATTTCAGAGGGCCCAGTGTTAACATCTTATGTAGCACTCTATAATCTTTGAAGGATGTAGTTTCATTTTGAACATCGTGGTTCTGGAGGAAAAAAAAGGATTTAAGAAAAAAAGTCATATTCCTTAGGCCTATTAATACCTAGCTGTGTGGTAGCCTAGGGTCTGAGAAGATCCCTTTGAGAATAATGTTAGACTGTCCTGTGGCAGGTGGCTTGCAAAGAAGTTAAGTAGGATACATCCTGATTCAGTGAGCTGCCAGAGTGTTTAGATATCTAAATCCAGGGTTTATTTTCTGCCAGTCTTTGGAAGATTAAGAGTTGTCTTGGGCCACAGATTAAATACAAAAACACTAATGACAGCAGATGACCTTTAAAAAAGGTCCACACATACTTTTCATGATATTCAATACCACAGATAAGCTAAACAGTCCTCAAATAATCTGTAAGCAGCTGCAAACTGCAGGTTACACACTGCTGTAAGGCCAGATGAATTAAAAGGTAGATTGTGGATTCCAACTCCTTGCAGCTCGGAAAGAATTAGCCTTCTGGAAATTTACCACTATCTACCCAATTCTTCTTAACTTGGGTGTTATTCTTTCTAATGACATCACCAAGGTGGAAAAAAGGTTTTAATTATTAATGGCAAATCCTCAAACCAGATGGTCTTAATTTGTTTATGGAGGGGGGTCATCCTCAATTTCCAACCATCTCATGCTAGCACCAAGCCAATATACTAAGCTTCCTCATTTAAGGTAATTACTGTGCATTATAATTGGCTTTTTAAATACCAGGTTGGTGTATGTCAGGGGATTTACTTTGTCATGTTCAATAATTGGGATAATGAAGTGCTGTCATATATGCTGCTTTTAGGGAAGAGATTGTGGGAAGACGAAAAAAGCAGGATAAGATTTAGTGGAGGACTGAGGCCCAGAGCAGGTTAAATAATTCTTTCTTATTATTCCGAGAGCTGAATGTAAATCAGCAGGCATATTCTGTACTATAAAATTTTCTTCTTGTTACTTAGGATGTCTTGACTGGAGACTGAAACCGTGAATATAATAAACTTCCTAAAAAAATTAAAGCAAAAATAAAATGGCTTAAGACTCAACAGACAGTTTATTACATTGGGGTTACTCATTCAATTATTATTCTTACCGCCTACATAAATTATGTTGAATGAAACTTGGTTTTTTAACCTAGAAAAGAGGAGATTGTGCCAGACATAAAAGTTCCCTTTAAATTGTGGAAGGACTGCCTTGTGGAAACAGGTATCAATTTGTTCTGTGGGCCCCTAGAGGCTGGAATCAGAATTAATACAGGCAGGTTAATGTTGGTTCACTGTGAATATGGTCTTTCAAAAATTACATTCAAACAATGGAGCTGATGGCTTTTAGAACTGGCCACCATCTGGCTGTTGGAAGTATTCTAGAGAGGTTGTCTATTACACTGTTAAAGTTTCTTGCTTGTCATAATACCATATTTGAGATATTTTTCAGATGTGAGGAGAGATTTGTAGTACTTTGCCTGTTTCTGAATACACCACCACTTTTGACACAGTAGATTGGGCTGAGGAGAACAGTCAAAATTAAGTATATTATGACAACTGTTATTCCTAAAAGTTGGGAAAACAATTTTAAGCTATGCTATTCCTGTTTCTCTTCCAGGGAAGAAGAAGCAAAATTCCAGAGAAGGGCCAGGGATTTACCAATAGCCACAGAGGACACTCCCCCAGCAAAGGTGAGACTGTATAGAGTCAACCTGTGTGCTATGTGTGCTTTCAAGATGACGTTGACTCTGTTTAGAGGTACCTGTTTATTTCCTAATTACTAGGTCATACCTGTTGTGTAGCTAACTACTTAAAAGGGAGGGAACATGGCTTAGTTCAGGGGTGGGCTAAAATATCTGGTACATCTTGTCCATAGGCCCAGCCCTTGACCCGGCTCTTAGAAAACATTCTGGGCACTGACAGATGCTCAGAGGTGGAGTGAGCCTGGGTGATGCTTGCCCTTCCTGGTCATTTCTCATTCTTCCTGTTCTGTCCTAGCTGCAAGGAAAGCCTTCCTGGGGCTGAATAATTAAGTTCAAATTTCAGAATTCTTATTTATTATCTATGTAACTTGGGAAATTTACATATTTCTGAGTCTCAGTTTATTTGTCTGTGAAGTGGGTTGTACTCCAAATGAGAAACTGTAAACAACCAGCCTTGGTGTTTAACTTGTTTTAGCAGGTGTTTAACTTGTTCTATTTCATTTTCTTTTTCCTTTTTGCTTCTTACTGTCTAGCTCTTTCACTACTGGAGGTTTTCCTAATTCACCTAGAGTTACTTATTTATACCTGTTACAGATTTGGACTCAAGCTAATATTTTGTTTGAGAAAAATGTTCTGAGATTAAAAAACAATAAAACATTAAGAAGTAAAAGAAAAAAAAAGAAACAGTACACATTTAATCCCTTGCGTAACCATTCCATTTTTATTTTATTTGTACAAAATTTTTTACTGATACAAAAATATAAAAATACAGAAATAAAGGTCTTAGGCCCAGATTGGTGAAATATCTTGTCTGTATTGTCTCACAGTTAGGCTAGGGACAAAGCTGGGACTGTCATCACCTATTCTGAAAACTACTCACACTACTCCTGATCTTCTATGCCCCTTATCTAATTTCTTTTTTTCTCTTCCTCATCTGCTGGTTCCAACACATAATTAAAATAATCAGTCAGGGTAGGCACACCCTAATTACTTATAACCTCCACAGTCTAACCAAACTACTATCCTTCTTGGCCGTGTTACTTAGGAATGTCTGAGAACCTCGGCCTCCACAGTGAAGATAAGTGACTGAATTCTTTGCCTGGAATCAAGCAGTCTCACTTTTAATACAATAATGCAATCACTGATTAGTGATTTCAAATCCTTTATTTGTAAAGGGATTTGAAAAGGCAACTACTTTCATTCTCTATACAATCTATGGAATTCAGAAAGGTTTAGTTGCAACTTTTAAATCTATCTGTATTTGTCACATTCAGAGAGAGGCTCACTCTGGAAGATCCACTTTCCTTTTTCTCCTCTGTCTCCTTCAAAAAAAAAAGATATATCAATGATGTTTAAAAATATAAAACACAAGGAAATGACAAACCAAAAAAAATACATGTATAGACAAATGAACATGCACCGTTCTTAACAAAATTATTATTTTTATTTACGAGACAGAGTCTCACTTTGTCATCCTCGGCAGAGTGCTGTGGTGTCTTAGCTCACAGCAACCTCAAACTCTTGGGCTCAATCAAGCCATTCTTTTGCCTCACCCTCCCAAGTACCTGGGAGGATAGGCGCCTGCACAATGCCTGGCTAGTTTTAGAGATGGGGTCTCGCTCTATCTCAGGCTGGTGTCAAATTCCTGAGCTCAGATCTGCCCTCCTTGGCCTCCCAGACTGCTAGGATTACAGGCATGAGCCATCACACCCTGCCTCAAACATGTTATTTTTAAACTGTTCTTGGTTAGATATTTCCATACATAGTCACAAATTTATTGAATTACAATTAAATAAATGTTTTTAAAAATAAAATTACAGAACATTGAGACATTATACCTTTCTGTTAATATTTTACTTCTAGATGAAATGCTTGCAATTATATAGTTTATTGTCTAGATTACTTATGTATAAATTGATGTAGTTAATATTTAGTTGTGTGTCTTTCAAGTAATTTCTGGCTAGATTTTTACTTGTCTGTGTTTAAATGGTTCATGCAATTATACTATGTTTTTGTTGTCATTGTTCCTTCACTATAAAAAAGAAAAATTACCCACCTTTTCTTCTTAGGTTCCTCCCATCAAAAATCAAACATGCTACTCACTCTGAGAATAAAGTGTACGAGAATTTTCCTCCTACAGACATTCTCAATCTCTCTCTCTCCATCAATTTCTTCCTCATTAGTATGTCATCTTTTCACCTCACAACTCACTCTAGTATTCACTTCCTCAACAATCTTGTTGCTGCTGCCTCCAAAATACAACCCCAACTTGACTGTTCTCCATTTCCATATCTACCATCCAGTTCAGTCATCCATAATTTCTGATTTCTAATATCTTTGGTCCATGTGGAGACATTTACTTTTCAATGAGTTGATTCACTTAATGTTTGAAATGATTAAAGTTGCCAATTCTATAGGATATTAAGTTCATATGTGCAGATGTGTGTTTCTGAGTTTTCTGTTCTTGCCAAATTGGTTCATTGCTTTAATAATTAGTATAACAAGTTCCCTTTCTTAGTTCATATTATTAAAAGTTGCCTTACCTATGCATAGATATTTCTACATACTAGAAATAAAAAGTTACTCAGTTCATAAAAAAATCCAGCTTGAATTTGGAAACCCAATGTGATTAGGTTTACAAAGAATTTAAAAATTATTTGGGGAAAATTGACATTTTATAGAAATATCTTGACCAACCTGAAGCTCAAAGTGTAACTTATCGATGTAATTTCTGTATGCTATATGTAATTTTAAAAGTATTCTTCATAGAGAGATTCTTATAATATTTAATACCTAGAAAATGTCTTATTTTATTGCGATTTTGAATGTATTTATTTTTATAGTATTAGGAGTTAAGGTTGGTGATGGATCAGACAAATTTTTGATGTTTTCTATTAATTTTGGTAATTTATTAATTCTATTCTTTTTGTTGATAATGTGACCTACATACTACAGGAGTTTCATAATTTACCCTTCGATCTTAGCACTCTTTTATTTCTCTTTCTTTCCTTATATAAAGGGCAAAAATCCAGACTTCAGTAGTTAAACAGTAGTGATAATAATGAACATCAACCTTCCCCCCTCACCCCTGTATTAAAGGGAATACATATAAAGTTTCTCCATTAAATATGTTTACCATAGGAGTTTTTATCTATAAAGTTTAGTTAGTTTGGAAAATCCTTTCTATTCTTAGTCTACTGAATCTGTGCTATCATTAACTGCCTTCTCTGCAACTGTTAAAATAATTTAATTTCTTCCTCTTTTAGTCTATCAATATATTTCTGTATATATTTTCTAATGTTAAACTATTATTGTTTTCAATAAGTTTCATCATACTTAATCATAATATATTTTTAATATACTTTTGAATCTAGATAGTAACATTTTATTATTTTACTAAGAAAGTTTGCAATTATGTCCATGAGTAAAGTAAGTCTACATTTTTTCTCTTTTTAATTGTTCTTATCTGATTTTGGAATCTATTTGAAGTTCCCAGAAGAGTAGCACTTCAGGCTATGGCTAAATGAGGTCAGCAAATCTTCTCCCCCAAAAGCAACTATAAAGCCAGACAAATTGACCAAAACAAACATTTTAGCACTCTGAAAATTGACCTAAACCCTACGCTAAGCTGAGAAACAATTATGCCTGAAAAATTGTTGAACTTTGGGTAGAAAAATGGGAGTCTGCGATATTCCTACTTAGGGATACTCTGATCTTACCCCAGATTGGTTGGTATAGGATTCTAAACAGAGCAGGCTACTGCCACTGGTGAAGGGGCTTATCTAATTTGAATAATGGGCAGAAGTGTTTTTGTTATAAGGGAGGATCTTTACTGAGAGTAAGAAGATGGCCTGTAGTCATAGTTGAGGAAAGTATATTTCTATTTTTGGTTAAGTCTTCACACATGGGTAGAGGAGAACAAAGAGAGGCCAAGAGAGTCGCACACCCCTGAAACCATAAAGCTGTGAATATGCATCAGAAAACACAAAATACCCCAGTGGGAAGCAAACGCTGGGGTCCATGTTAAAGTGTCTGGAACTTTGCATGCCATCCCTATACAAAATGCCCATCTTCAGAGGATGAATGTCTATTAACTTAAAGTATTTGAGCACAAATTGTGTCAAATCATTAGCAGCTGGCCAGAAAGCTACAAATATTTAGGGGAAAAACATCTAAGAAGATAGGCTTAAAAAATAAAAACTATAAATATTTTCCTAATGGACACCTTAGCAGTCATAAATTATGGGAGAGCAAGATTTCAAAGATTTAGTATAAGAACAAAACAAATAAATGAAAAAGCTAAAAGCAAAAATGAAATAAAAATAACCTTTAGGAGTAAAATTATAGTCCTGAGCCCATATAATATTTTATCCAATATGTCCAGTTTTCAGTAAAAATTAGCAAATATGCCACGTAATAATGTATGATACAGACTGAAGACAAAAGAAAGTCAATGAAATTTGTCTTTCAATGTCTATAGATGTTAGATTTGGCAAATACTTGGAACACCTGTTAAAAATGTGTTCAGAATACTTTAAAAAATGTTTAATTACTAGAAAGCATGATAACAATAAACAGAAACTTTTAATGAAAAGATATAAATTATATAAAAAAAGGAAAATTCTGGAGGTGAAAAGCACATAACTGAAATGAAAATGTTTAACAGAGAGGCTCAAAGGCAGATTTGTGATTGCATTTAAAAAAAAAAAGAATTAGCAAACCCAAAGAAATATTAATAAAAGCTAACGATGGAAGTAAACAGAGAACCAATATTGAAGACAAATGAACAAATTTTTGAAAGATTTTTTTGAACAAGTAAGCCAACATATGTTGAATGGGAATACCAGAAATATAGAAGAAAGAAAAGTGAATAGAAGGAACAAGAGCCTATAATGTCCTAAATTTGATGAAAAAAACTAATCTTAACATTAAATAAACTCAACAAACCCCAAATAGGATACATACAGAGAGATCCACACTAGAACAATTAATATTAAAATGTTGAAATCAAAACACAATGAGAAAATTTTAGAAGCTACAAGAGAAAAATGACACATCCTCCATATAGGCTACAATTAAAGGCTGGCTGCTCATCTAAATTAATGAAGGCCAGAAGACAATGGAATGAGTCAAAGTGAATACTCAAGTGCTGGAAGAAAAAAAAGATTAGCCAATATTTTAACCTGATCTTAGCCAAAAGGCTGAGGAACAATAAGATTAGCTAATATTCTGTGTCCTGTAGAACTATCCTACAAAAATTCAAGCAAAGTAATGATATTCTAACATCAATGTAATTTGGGAGACTTTATTGATAACAGAAATATCTCATAAATAATAATAATAAAATAAATTCCTTAGAT
>NW_003852398.1:28105862-28121403 GCF_000181295.1 Otolemur garnettii | reverse complement strand
CCCCAGTGACTGGAGACAGTGCATTCTTTTTTTAAGGCAACAGAAGAACATTCCCCAGGATACACTCTATGCTAAGATATAAACACATCACAATAAATTTAAAAGGATTAGACTCATACAAAGTGTGTTCTTTGACCACAATAGAAATGAATTCAAAATCAATAAGAAAAAAAATTGTGAAAATCCTCAATATTTGTAAATTGAGAAATACACTTCTACCTCACTGATAGGTCAAAGAAACAATCATTGGAGAAACTGGAAAATAACTTTAATTGAATGAAAATGAAAACATAGTAATTCAAGATTATGGAATTTAGCTAAATAATGTCTACCAAGCTTTAGATATCTAAATCAAATAAGAAATTACTTAAATCATTAACTTGAACTTCTACCTTAAGAAACTTAGAAAAAGAAAGGCAAATTAATCCCCAAGCAAGCAGAAGAATATGAGGCATGGTACAGAAATCAATGAAACAAATAGCATACAAAAATAGAAATAACATAATGAAACCAAAGTTTGTTCTTTGAAAAGATCAACAAAGATGATGAACCTTTAGCCTGGTTTTCCCTTCATAAAAAAACAAAAAGAGAGAAGACAAAGATTATTAAAATCAGGAACGAAATAGAAGACATCAATATATACCTTGGAGAAAATATAAGGCTCAAAATATAATGTTATAAATGATAGTATGCCAACAAGTTAAATAACTTGGATGAAATAAAAAAAAGTTAGAAAGAATTAAGTTACTAAACAAGTTTCTATTTCAAGAAGAAATAGAAATCAGAATCAACCTATATAGAATAATGGAATTAAATGAGTAATTTAATCAAGGGAAAGCCTAAGCCTAGATGACTTCATTGGTGACTTTCATTAAATATTGAAAAAATAAATAATAACAATCCTTTATGGGCTCATTGATAGTGTAGAGGAAATGACACTTGCCACTTTATTACATGAGGTTAGCATTATTCTGATACAAAATCTAGATAGAGATGTCACAGAACAGAAACTACTGACAGCTATCGCTCATAAACATACATGGAAAAATCCTAAACAAAATGTTAGCAAACTGAGTCCACAACAATAAAAGGATAAAACCATGACCAAGTGAGAATTATTTCAGGAATGCAATGTTGATTTAACAACAGAAAACCTGTTAGTCTAATGTAGCATATTACTAGGATAAAGGTCAGAGCCAGATGACAGATATCTCAACAGTTGTCCAGAAATCATTTAACAGAATCCAACACTCATTCAAGATAAATACTCACACATAGAACTATCAAAAGAAGTAAACCTCCTCAGTCTGACAAAGGACATCTATGAAAAATCTACAGCTACATCATATTTAAAGCTTAGAGAATAAATGTTTGGCCTTTAAGATTGAGAAGAAAACAGAAAGGGTTTTGTATCACCACTTATATTCAATATCGGCAGCATTAAAGATGGCTGGATGCAGTGGCTCACATCTGTAATCCTAGCATTCTGCAAAGCCAAAGTGAGAGGCTCACTTGAGCTTAAGAGTTTGAGGCATTAATGAGACAAAATTATTTAGTTAATAAAAGACATACTGATTGGAGAGGAAACAACCATCTTACATTGCAGAAATGTGGTAATATATACAGAAAGTCTTAAGGAGCCACAAAAAGAAAAAAGTTGCTAGAACTATCAAATGAGGTTAGCAAAATTTCACTGTATGAGCTCAATAATACAAACTCAATAGTATATACTATTTGTATATACTGTCAATGAACAACTCAAAAGTTAAAAATACTAATTCCATTGATAATAGCAACAAAAATATGTAGAAATAAATTTAATAAAATAAGTGCAAGTCTTATATGCTAATAATTACAAAATGTTGCTGAGAGAAATGAATAATCTAAATAAACAGTGAGATAAATAGTCCGTGTTCATAGATTAGAAAGTTCAGTATTGTCAAGATGGCACTTCTCCCAGAATTAAGCTATAAATTTCTCATATTTCCTACCAATATCCAGGCCCCTTTTTTTGAGGGGGGGTATAAATCTACCTCTTGATTCTAGCGTTTATACATATAAAATGTTTAAACACTTAAAATAACTGAATTCAAAACTTACTATAAAGCAATAATGATCAAAATAGTGTTATTATCATGAAGACAGGTCTAAAAATCAATGAAATAGAATTAATATTTCTTACATTTGTAAATTAATATATTTATCCAACACATGAAAATAACTCATTGCTGGAAAAATACAATAGACATGCTAAAAAATAAACATAGATTTTTTTACCTTGTATCATACACAAAAATTAACTCAAAATTGATTACAGTAATAAATGTTAAAGCTAAACTTATAAAATTTTTCAAGAATAACATGGGAAAAATTCATG
The DNA here is from genome assembly GCF_000181295.1 of Otolemur garnettii. Lineage (NCBI taxonomy): Eukaryota > Metazoa > Chordata > Mammalia > Primates > Galagidae > Otolemur > Otolemur garnettii. Next base: position 28,119,026 of record NW_003852398.1, on the reverse strand, counting down.
AATTTGCATTAGGCAGAAAGTTTTTAGTTATGAAACCAAAAGCATTGTCCATGAATGCAAAATAAATAAATTAGACGTTATCAAAATTATAAATATTTGTGTTTCAAATGACACCAAAACAATGAAAAAGCAATTTGAAAACTGGCAGAAATTATTCAGAAATCATATAGCAGTTAAAGAATTTATATTCATAATATATTAGGACTTCTTACAACTCAACTGGAAGACAAACAACTCAATTAAAAATAGACATTGCACCAAAGATACCTGAATGGCTAATGAGCACATAACAAGTTGCTCAACATCATTATTTAAGGAAATGCTCATTAAAACTACAATGAGGGACTACTACGTACTGAGCAGAGTAGCTACAACTATAAAGGTAGAAAATACAAAACGGTGTTAATGATGTGGGGAAACTAAAGCTGGAAAGCAGTTTGATGGTTTCTTAAAACTTAGACACAAATTTACCATATGACCCAGCGAATTTAGTCCTGGCAATCCAGCAAAGTGAAATTACTATACTTTGCTGTGTAGAATGTGCTCTCACATAATAATGCACACACATGATTTTTGCCCAGACTTTCAGGAAAATGTCCCATGAGGAAGTGGCTGGCCTAGGTGGGGCATGACAAATTTGTGAAGGACTAATACTCTTTGGGTAAACACATAGCTCACACCACTACCCTCCCGCATCTGCAAGCTCTATGAAGGCTGCCCCCCTTCTCTTCTGGGAGCCCATTTCTCCCAACTGGGTTGGAGGTCACTGCCCAGATGGCCATGCATGTGGCCAGTGAGGCAAGAACTTCTGAGGCTGTTCAGTTGCAGGCAGCCAGGTGGGTCCCTGGGGTCTTCACAGTTTCCTCTGCCCAGTTAGGACTTAGATCTTAGTCTTTACCCTGTGAGGCTGCAGCCTGCCCCACCAGCCCTACCTCCCCTACCTCTCCCTCTCTTGATCATGGTGCTGGGTGGGAGCTGCTAGGCCCACTCTCACTGGATTCTGGACCTCCCCAGACTATAACCCCATGAGCCCAGGTGGAAAGGCACAGTGACCCCAAGAGGTCCACTGGGCTATCCTGCGCCTGAGCTATACTACCCATGTATAATGTACATCATTATTTTTCCCTCAAAAATCAAGATAAAAAATTTCTCTTATACATGGCAAAATACAGTATATGTCCACACAAAATCAGGCATGAGAATGCTCATAGATGCATTATTCGTAATGGTTCAAAATTAAAAAACATTTAAATATACAAATGTCTACTAGTAAATGGATGAATGAGCTACATTTAAACAATAGAATATTATTCAGCAATAAAAAAGAATATACTACTGACACTTCCAAAATGTGGGTGAACTTCAAAAACATTATGCAATAAAAAAACTAGAATCTAACAATTATACACTTATGATTCTATTTATATAAAATATCCAGATAAAGATAAAAATATACAGAGCCAGGTAAAAATTCAATAATTGTCTAAGACAAGAGCTGGGAGGTACGGTAAACTGCAAAAGGACATAAGGGAACCTCTCAGGTCTTGGGACAGTTGGGAAATATTCTAAAATCAGGTTCTGGTGATGGTAATACAACTCTAAATTTACTAAAAATCACTAAATTGTTCACTTAAAATGAGTGAATTTTATAGCATGTAAATCATACCTCAATAAATCTGTGTGAAATTTTATTTTTCAGTTTATATGCTTGCAATTGTTTCGAAAGATGGGAAAGTATTTGAAAAAAACTAAAAGTTGGAAATTATTATTATTTAATGCAAATTTTCCTAAAACTTCATAAAAATAGAAAAGCAGTTGGGACTGGGCCATTTGGGGGAGAATACATCTCAGACTAAAATATTAATTGGATTAATGCTTATTGATATGTTCAATTTTTCTTTTGCTTACTGAACAAATGTGGATATTTTATAATTTTTTTGCAGACATATATCCAATTTGGTTTTCAAATATATTACCTTATAGATACTCATAATATGCTTTCCTTGTATTTATATATTAATATTTGTATTATTACTTTCAATTATCATTGCCATATATTTTTTCTTTTCATATTCTCTTTCTCTTTCATCAGTACTACCAGATTAGCTTCTTTGTTAATGTTCTCCATTGTTTGTTTTCTATGACATTCATTCCTGTTTATGTTTGCTCATGCTCATTTCACAATGGATTGAGGAATACTTAGGTCTTTAAACTTTAATTTTTAAAACACTTCTGACAAATCTACATCTGAAGGTATGAATAATCACCTATTTTAGGATTTATACTTCAAGTATTTCCATTTGTCATTATTTGCCAAACACATCTTAACTTTCCTCTCCTGAAAGTTATTCACTGCTATATTATTTTATTTTCAAATATGTGGTACTTTTTTTTTTTGCTATTTTACATTAGCTTTTAATATTATTAAATATTGGTCAAATTTACATAGACCATGTATACTATAGATCACAGATAATAATATTATTCACTTGGGATTTCTTAAGACTTTTTGTAATATAACAACTATTCTATAAATGTTTTATATGCTCTGGAAACATGTTTATTTTGTTTCTTGGGTGTAGTTTTCTATAAAAATTTAATGGATTAAGACTTTTTATTTTATTTTTCCTTAAGGTAACAATTTCTGAGAAGTGTTAGTTAAAATCTCTAACTTTGATTATCATTTACATAAACCTTACACATTTTGTTGGTTATTGTTTGACATATTTAGTGCTAGAATCATTAAGCTAAATATATTCTCATTATTGTTATACTGTCCTGTTGTTCTCTTCCTTTTACTTTATGTAATTTCCTTTTTGTCACTTATGATGCATTTTACACTGATTCTATTCCTTAGTGTTGACATTGCTGCCATTGCCCTCTTATTAATTTTTGTCTTGTGTATTTTTTCTCATCTCATTGTTTTAACACTTGTGTAACTTATACTGTTAATTTTTCTCTCGTTATCAAAGAATGGTTTGATGCTTTTTCTAAAATCTAAGCACTAATTATCTTTTAATTGTGGGTTTAACTCATTTACACTTATTGCTACATCACTTAGGCCTGGGTTCTCCCAATTTTTTAAATTTTTAGTTATCTTACTTTCATAAAAGTTATTTTTAGAGTGATTTTCTATTTCTACCTTTTCTTTAATTCAAATGTATTGTACCTATTTTGATTCTTATTATAACCACTTTTACCCAAATACCCACATTTTTAAAGATTACTGTTGCTAATAACTGAGTCTATTGCCAATATCTGTGTCTACTCCTAATATATAAACAATTTTGTTGTTAACTAGATTTTAGCTCTGAATTACAGCTATTTTTCTCTTTTCTGCTGTTCTATCTTTTTTAATAATTTCTGGGAACTTTTCTTTTAAAAAAATATTTCTTCCTATATTTTTCCTTCCTTTTGGTGGCTTCTAATTTAATTCTTTGTGTCCTTTAGCTTTTCTATTTTAAATAGTTTTTCATTTACATTGCCTTTTATAAGAGTTCATTGATTTGATCTTCTGGTTCACAAATTCATTATCTATTTGTACCTATCTCACTTTTCTTTCTTTTCTTTCTTTTCTTTCTTTCTTTCTTTTCTTTCTTTCTTTCTTTTCTTTTCTTTTCTTTCTTTCTTTTTTTTTTTTTTTTTTGAGACAGAGTCTCACTTTGTCAACCTCGTTAGAGTACCATGGAATCATAGCTTACAGCAATCTCAAACTCTTGGGCTCAAGGGATCCTCTTGCCTCAGCCTCCTGAGTAGCTGGGCCTACAGGTGCCCACGACAATGACGCCTGGCTATTTTTAGAGACAGGGTCTCTCTCTAGTTCAGGCTGGCCACAAACTCTTGACCTCAGGCAATTCACCCACCTTTGCCTCCCGGAGTGCTAGGATTACAGCCATGAGCCACCACACCTGGTCTCATTTTTATTCTTTATGTTGTGTGATTAAGTAGCATTTGAATATTTTCCACTTTGTTCTTCATTTATAATTATTTTGTTTTATATTTCAAATATTGTCTTTTTATCTCTTCAAAGCATAGTCATACTTTTGGTGAATTATTTTTCTACCCATTCCAAAATTTTGCTTCAGCTGACATATGTCGTATAATATGTTGCATTTCTTTTACATTGTTTTATTCCTCAAATACAGAAGTATTTTTATTGTAAGATTACATAATGGTCATATTTTTTCTGCTAAAGTCAGTTAGGTAATGTTCCAGGCCAAGCTCCAGTCTGTACCCCTCCTGGCAAGTGTACGGCTAGAAAAAGGAATAAGTCCTCACGCTGGAAATTCTGGGACCACTATTGCCCATTCCAGTTTGTCCACTAGGTGAGGAATCCATCTGTAAGCTCTCAAGTATTGTCAACATTAGGAAGAGATGTTTACTGTAGGTTGTGATACACAACCCTTTGCGGTTTGGAGGCAATGGAGGCGGAGTCATAAATCCTTGCACCTGTTCTCATCATCTGCCAGCTGTCCTTTGTCCTATTCTGTCATTCCTCTGCCTACGTCTGTGACCTCCTTACTATGTTGCTGTAGAATTTCCGGTAAATGGGGATAGCAGGGATTGTTCCAAGTTAATCAATCCATGATTTCCCCATGCTTCTATAATTTCTCCAGAAAGGATTTTTGGGAGAAAATTAGCAGTCATCCTGCTTTTTCTTTATGCTCCAGTCACATTTCTCTTTTTTCTACCTTTTCCTAAAACAGGACAATCTACTTCCTACCACAAATTCTTTGCAATTGCAATTGTTGATGCCCAGAATGTTCTTCCCTTAGATTTTAAGTGGTTATCTCTTCCTCATTAATTTCATCTCACCTCAAATGTCACCTTTGCAGAAAGACCTTTCTTGTCACTATTTTTAAAATAGTTAAAATTCTAGGCACTCAATCTAAAATTGTTGTATATATCATGTATCTCTTTTCTATAAGAATATAAGCTCCTTAGCACATAAACTTCATTTATCTTCTTTTTTTGCTGTGGCAGCCTCCCAGTCTAGTAGAATGCCTAAACCTTAGTTAATGTGTAATGAATTTTGCAGAATAAATGAACAAATGAACTAATGAAATAACATAGATGGCTAATACTTATCTTTTTTTTCACTCTATTTTCAACTTTTTCCTAAGCATATAAATAGTGAAGTATGTTCTATAGTTTTTTTTTTTTTTCTAAATTCCTTTTTCCCTTTTATGACTTTCTGGAAGAGTTTCTTAATTCATTGTATGCTTGTATCATTCTACTTTCATTCTTCATATTGTACAGCATACTAGTTCATCATAGGCCAATATTCTAAGTGTTCAATATCTATCATTAAAATAGTTCTATTATGATAATGATGACATCCAAAATTTTATTTTGCAATGTGATACCCCAAGGAAAAATATCTCCAGTCTTAATCACTGGTTTTAGGTAAAAGTTAAAATCAAGTTAGTTCTATTATAATATATCTCCTTTGGCTTGTGTCACAATAATATGACATAATTTGAGTTTCATAAGTGTTTATTTGATTCTCACCTCAAATCTAGAATGTGGGTTGGATGTGAATTCCCATGTTTCAGATGAGGAAAGTAAGGTTCAAAAGTGAAGAGAATGGGTGGCAGATTTGAGATGTGAACATTAGTCTTCAGTTATTACCTGATACAATTGTTTTTCTTACCATACAGGTTTTTTTCTTGACATATTATTAAAGATTTGGGGATTTTTTCTGTCATCCCTAAAAGTTTTCTTGGCTTGATTTTCAATAGAGAAAACAATTTAAAGAGCAAGAACAATGAATGATTCTGCTATGGAAGGCACTGTTTTAAGTGTTATACATGTATTAAAATATTTAAATCTCTTAATAGCCCTGAAATGATGCTCCTTTTACAAATAAGGACCTCTAAGCACAGAGGGGTTAAAAAATTTATGCAATTCACACAGCTAGTAAGTAGCCAAGTTAAAATTATAGAACAGAAGTCTGGCTCTAAAATACTATCCTAGTCTATGATAACAGAAACCATCTTATAATTATAGTTTATAGAGAACTTTCATGTGCATTATCTACTGGTCTGCACTGAGACTTTGTGTGGAGATCTGCTGGTCTAATAGATAAATAGTATATTAAATTTCAGAGAAGTTTCTTGCCTACCTCATCCACACAGCAAGTGGCTGAAATCATATGGCAATCCTTTCTTTTGTAATCTATTGATGTCTTTGTTCTCAGATCATGTTTTATTGACTTTGACTTTGTTAGCTCACTGGTATCCATAATGCAATTTCTCCTCCAGAGAGTTACATTATTGTGAACTTAATGTTAGTAGGGGAAGGAGAATAGGAAGGAAGAAATTGTCTCCTATATGTCACCCTTGGCTTTTTCTAACTGAATAATTTTCCTAATTTTTAATATTTGATGGCATTTCTACATGCTCTTAGAGGACCTGAGGATTTGGGGTGGGGAATCTGCAGCTTTGGGGTCACATGTGGTCTTCTGCATCCTTGACAGTGGCCTTTTGACTAAATCCAAATGTCATAGAACAAATAATTTTAATAATGTGATTTGTTCTGTGAAGCTTGGATTCAGTTGAGGAGCCTCACTTGGGGATCTGGAGAGCCACATGTGGCCATGAGACCACAGATTCCCCCACTCTATACGGCAAGGACTATGCTCTGCCTAAGTTCTAACACATAGAAGCCCATCAGTGTTCACTGAATAAATGAATAAATAAGTAAATGAGTTTCATACTTAACTATATGAGTTATACAAAACTTACTGAGCTACTTCTACCTGGCCGCTACTTCCCTAGGTAGCTGGTCATGGTGGCAGAGGCACTAGTCCTATAAACTTTCTGATGACAGCATTATAAGCATTATAATCAACATGGTGAGTGGCAAGTTCCTTTCTCTGTTCTTCAGGATATATGTAGTGCTTTTCGGCCCTATGTAAAGGACGGAAGACTTGGATGCACACGGGAAAATGATCCTGTCCTTGGTCCTGACGGGAAGACACATGGCAATAAGTGTGCGATGTGTGCTGAGCTGTTGTAAGTATCATCATCCCCAGGTGGACCTGATGAGGGTGCACTTGGTTGCTATCCAGAGTCACTCCACAGAGACATAAAGTCCTTTCCATCAAGCATGCAATCCTTCGTCTTTATGACATGAAATAGCTGTTTCTTACAGAAGGGCTTTTTTTTTCTTTTTCTTTATATCATGTATTCAAGTTTCTTAACAAGAGAGGGTAAGGTGGCATGTTTGAGTTGAGAGGTGAGGTGGCAAATTGAGTCGAGACTCAATTTTTAAAATTACGATGACTTGAAAAGAGTGTTTTATAACACATAATATTTTAAAATTTAGAATGTACTTTCATATGGAATAATCTAGGTCAGTCATGTGATGTGCATTTCTGCATTTGAACATGTGTACAGACCCTTTCTGAATAGTGAGAGTCTAAATAAAATGATAATAATGTCATGTGTCTAAATTCAGTGTTAATGTAAAAACAAAAGGATTATGAAAGGAAAGAACTACTGAGGTAATGTTTCTCTGAGTGTCTAGCACTGGTCTGGGCAATGAAAACCCAGAAGTGAAAGATCTATGTTCTTGCTATTAAACAAGGCATCAAAGTCTCCAAGTTCTATATTTACACATTGGGTATTTAAAATCAGCACAGAGGTTTAACAGATTAATAAAATTCACACCTGCCTTTGAGAATAATGGCCATTCAAGAGCATGTCCAATCAGATTCAAAAAACAGTGATTAAAACTGGTTTTCAGACAGGACATCAGCTGATTTTCACTTTCTGATCTACGAGGCATAAATTTTCAGTGCTCCATCCTGCTCTGATTCTGTGGTTTTGTTTCTTTTCATGCACTAGCTGAAAAGGAGAATTTGATTTCTTTAACTTCTGGTTTCTTCTGCAGACTGGAGATAGCCACACCTATCTCCAGGATGAGAGCGTAATCAGATAATACCTGCAAAAGGGCTTAGAAGCCCAATTCAAATGTAGCTTTCATTGCCAACCATGCTTTTACATGAAAGAGGCAAACAAGTACTTTACAAGGTATACAAAGTTATAGTTGAGGGTGTGTGTGACAATACTTCAAATGCTCAGTTTGGTTTCACCTTTGTCATAACATTGTTTTAAAGCTCTTGGTTCTGCCTGTTAAAGGGAATTTTCCTGACAATCTTCTGTTTGTCAATCAAGGTGTCACACCCATGCAGTTTTATAGAACAAAGCTTCTAATTGACTGTCAGTGAGTCAGTTTCACACCCTTCCTTATCTTTGGCAATTTTTCTGGCTCAGGCATTGAAGACAGGGAAATGCTAGTCTCTTGCAAGTTTCAACAAGTTACAGCAGAGAAGATGTCAGTGTTTAGCATAGGACTAAACATTGACAACATGATCAAGCCATAAACTGACCAACTGTTTACATTCTTAACAGTTTAAAAGAAATGGAAGAAAATGCCAAGCAAGAAGATGCATCCAGAAGTCGACGAAATGCTGAAAAGGTAAGCAACTTAACAACACAATCTACTTCTTGTAGTTATAAATATTAATAAACTTCTTCTTAAACATTTGAGGTAATGCAACAAAATGATTCTCCTTTATTATCACATAGATTGCTCTTCTTAATATCAAATTCCTATTTGACTAAGAGTATTAATGATCAGATTCATCTTTAAAAAGAATTTCCCACCTAAGGCTTCAAATGTGTAATTTCAACCCTTATGGCTCCTCCCATCTCTAAAATAGGATGTAAGAGAAAGTTTATGCAAACCAAATTCTGCTTAATTTCCACCAACTTTCTCTCTGGTTTAGTGTAAGCTCAGTTTACTTTGAATAATTTTTAATTGCAATAATATATAATTTAGATAAGAATAACTTCAAAATAAGTCAAGAATCTTTTAAACAGTATATCTGCTGGGAAATTTTAAGTATAATTCTACTGATACAAGTTAGAGTTATTCACTTTTCAATTATGGTTATTACATTCAACAAGACCTGCATTTATAAAGGTCTTATTTCTGTTTAAATGAAAAACATTACTATAGTCCAGAAAGTAGAAGGGAAGAGGAGAGAGGGGAGAGGAGGGGAGATATGGGAGGAGGGAGGGTCTTTGGGGGGACATCACCTAATGTGCATGATGCAATGGTACATTTTGAAACTATTAAGAAATGAGTATAATTGTGATGGATGTGTTATTTAGTTCAATATAAGCATTTCACATTGTATATCAAAGCAGTACACTGAACCCCATAAATGCATCAATGTACATAGTTATGATTTAATAAAAAAAACTTAGACACATTTTGAGATCATAGTTTTAAAAATACTATTAAAGTTAAGTTTTTTCCCAATTATTTCATAATTTAATTTTCAATCTAGTATAAAAATTTATTTCTTTTCTTAATTGAAGAAATATTGTTCATAATGTCTGCCTGGATGTCTTAAATCATCTACTTTCAACAAGAGAGATTGCAATTACTTTGCCATTTGTTGAGAAGTCAGAAATGAATTTTAGCCTTAGTTCTGTCATAGGGTGGGTGTGTGAGACTGTGCAAATCATTTCCTCTTTGGCCCTTAATTATCTTGTCAGCAAAATAAGGAGGTTGGATAAATGACCTCGATTTTACCTTCCTGTTGGATTGTGATTCTACATCCTGTAGTCTTTGGTACTAATACAAGGATACTATTTTAGCAAAATGTAGGGTTTATATGTTACTTTGGGAAGAAACAAGCCCAGTTATTGGTAGTCAAGAGCTAACTCTTCCCTTCATAGTACTTCACACTACTATTTAATGAAGAAAAGCTCTCACCCTGCATAGGGTGTTCAGAATTTAAATTTAAAAAGATAAAGTATTCAGAATGTCTATTGTTTGTCCAGCACTCAACCAAGGATTGAAAAGCAATTCTTTTGTAATGGTTGTTAAGTTTCAGTCTAAAACTCTTGGTCATCCTCTGATGTTTAGCATTTCATTACTTCACAAACACAAAGAAGTTTTTTTCCTTAAATTTTCATCAGGTCTCAGTCCTCCTCCCTTCTTCCTTTCTGTGGTTGGTTTCATTATTTTGGTGGGGTTATTGAGCATGATGGTGTTGAATAGAACTGCTTTGTAGTGATGGCTCAATATGTGCCCCATAATTAACCTGTCATTGGATTGTTCACAAAAGTGTTTCTTCAGAATCTCCCAGGATGAATCACACCTCATAAACTCAAATTATCATTGTTTCTCTATGGGAATCATTGAGCATTAATTTTATTACCATGCTAGGATTGTCAGGTGACTGTCTTCTGCATCTGTATTCCTAGATTGTTACAACCAGAGAATTTGGAGCACACCCATTGGTCTTCCAAAAACAAACATCTTTTTATTAGGAGGAAATTAGGATTCTTTCTAAAAGTGTCCTAATGTAATTTGAATTATTAAATAAAAATCAGACAACATTAGATCTAGAAAAGGCTCTCCAGAGCATCTGTTGCAAAACCTCATTGTAAAGCTAGTAAGATTGAGGTTTCCACAGGTATGGGACTTGGCTATGGTCTTCCAGAGAATGAGAACCACAATCTGGTGACCCACATCTCCTGACTCCCAGCCACTATTTTTATACTCATGTTTTCTTGGCTAAAATGGAAAGACAAGGATTAGGTTTAGCTTTCATCAAATAGTTGAATTTTCAAAACATAAAGAAAACCTGAACGTACTAAACAACAGCACCAGGAAATCTGAGAACAAATTGTCTCAGATTTTTGGGGGGAAGTCACAAACTTTTTACATTTTCTAAATAAATATCAGCCTTGCTGGTCTAGCTTTCTAAAGTGGGGTAAACGGAAATTGGTTTCACTCTTTCTGAGGTTTATACAACATCAGAAATAATTGCTGATAAAGAAGGCAGAACACACAAAAGTTATCTCAGATCCACACAGAAAACAAACTAAAGTAAGAATAATGCTGTTAGATAGCCCCTTGGGTTTCTTTCTTGCAAACTAGGTTGTATTGTTCCTGACTTAAACCATATTAAGTAACTACTAAACATCTCATTTCATCTTTTTTTTTTTGTCTTGGCTTTGCATTTTGTTGTGTTTGTGTTGAAACTGCATGAAAGATATCTTCCTCCTGCTCCTCCCATGAATTTGCAAGTTAAAAAGTCCTATCAACTTTTGGTTTTAGAGAAGTTTCACTTAGCCTTATCCTTTCCTACGCTCTCTTACCTTTTAATAAATATACTATATAGCAGAGATAAGTGCCAAGTCATTTGACAAGAAAATTGCTATTTATTATTATTCTCATTAACATGTCACATGTATTTGGCATCCCTTCTAAATTTGACATTTTATGATTATAAATCTATCTTAAGGTTTCTAGATTAAAAAGTAGAAAAACACTAAATATGATTCTTGTTTTTTTAAAAGGATATTTGCAAGGAATATGAGCCACAAGCAAGAGCTGGAAGACTTTACTGTACACGGGAGAGTGACCCAGTCCGTGGCCCTGATGGCAAAATGCATGGCAACAAATGTGCCTTGTGTGCTGAAATTTTGTGAGTATAGAAACAATTTCTTTAGAGTGATGCAAAAACTGGAAGTGAAGATTGATTGGTATGATGAGTAAGAGTGATGTTGAGAAGTTGTTTTTATTGTTGAAAACTATTTGAGCAGTGTTAGGCTTTCTGCAGATCATAAGTTTCTAGTCAGTAGATACCAATGGTGTACACATATTTCTGAATATAAATGGGTTCCATTTTCTACTTGGAAGACTGGTTTACAAATACTTCTAATATCCTCCCATGACCTTTGTGAGCTTTTTATAAACTAATCATAGTACAGAATGGGGGTAAATCTGGTACAAAGACTTTTTTTTTTTTCCAGTAATGATTCCATTGTGACAGAGTTAATGGGACATCTTCAAAAATATTCACATTTTTACATTAACTGGATTACTCTCACCTTTTTGAGTGTGATGTGTGACATGGGAATGAGGGTAAATACTACAACATGTAAATTATAGCCTTTATGAAACTCTGAATGAGGTATCATGATACATTCTACCAGATCTTTGAGTACTCTAAGACTTTCCTATATTCTCTACTACTGCCAGTTCTGCTCAGTCTTGCCCAACTAATGTCCTCTTCCCTTGGAGATTACATTTTCAGGTTATCCTTCCTTGAATAAGACTTTTTAAAGTCCCTAACTGAAATTCATTCCTCATAATTCTTAGTAAATATCATTCAAAATAATCATCACATTGGTAAATGTATCATTATTTCTCTATTTATTGGCTATCAGTGTTCTCCACTAAGCTCAAGAGTTCCAGGAGGACAGGGTGTGTGTTTGTATTGTATATTCGGCCCAAGCCCAAATCAATGCTTGCCAAAAAAAAAAAAAAAAAAAAAAAGTTACTAAGTGATGAGTGAATGAATGAATGGGTGAATGAACATATGAATGAAGATTCCTGTTCTCTAAAAGTTTAAGGGTAATAGCAGGTATAAGCCATGGACAAACACACACACACACACACACACACATTTATATATTGCAAAACAAAATGAAAACTGTTACATAAGAGAAGAATACCAAGATATGAAAAAACAGCACTAGATGAGCTCATTTCTACTTGAGATCTGAGATGTCTTCTTCAAAAAGACAGCATTTAGCTCATCATCCTTAATCATCAGAGAAATGCAAATCATAACTACTTTGAGATGTCTTCTAACTCCAGTAAGATTAGCCACATCACAAAATCCCAAAACCAGAGATGCTGGTGTAGATGTGGAGAAAAGGGAACACTTCTACACTGGTGGTGGGAATGCAAACTAATACGTTCCTTTAGGAAAGATATCTGGAGAACACTTAGAGAACTAAAAATAGACCTGCCATTTGATCCTACAATTCCTCTACTAGGTATATATCCAAAAGACCAAAAATCACACCATAACAAAGATGTTTGTACCAGAATGTTTATTGCAGCCCAATTCATAATTGCTAAGTCATGGAAGAAGCCCAAGTGCTAATCAACCCATGAATGGATCAATAAATTGTGGTATATGTACACCATGGAATATTATACAGCCTTAAAGAAAGATGGAGACTTTACCTCTTTCATGTTTATATGGATGGAGCTGGAACATATTCTTCTTAGCAAAGTATCTCAAGAATGGAAGAAAAAGTATCCAATGTACTCAGACTTCCT
>NW_003852398.1:28070471-28105774 GCF_000181295.1 Otolemur garnettii | reverse complement strand
TGTCTTAACACAATAACTAAGAAAATGCCATGAAGGCTATGTTAACCAGTTTGATGAAAATATTTCAAATTGTATATAAAACTAGCACTTTGTACCCCAGGACTGCATTAATGTACACAGCTATAATTTAATAAAAAAATGAAATAATCTGAGGACAACAACAAAAAAAGCATTTAAACTGGGGAGAAGAAATGGATATGAGAACAAAAACCATTTAGTGGAAAGAAATGGCATATATAATACAAAAGCAAAATGAATTGCTTAAGGGGATTTAAGGTGATTTGAAAGTACACTAGAATTCTGGAAAACTTAGCTGTTTTTCCATCTATACTTAATAACTATTCTGTGTTATGAAGGTTTGAAGCATCTCTACTAATGTATTTTTCTTTCTCCAGCAAGCAGCGTTTTTTAGAAGAAAACAACAAAGCAGATCAAAATCTGAGAGAGGCTGAAGGAAAAGTTAAAGTAAAAAGAGAAATTGAAGTGAGTATTAGTTTGATATATCCAGTTATGTCTTTGTGTGTGGGTGTGTGCATGCGTATTATTCTAGTAAGCATTTTTAATATTAGTTACTATTTTCCCTACTATTAATAAGTTTACTAAAAACTATTTTATAATTATTGTTTTATGAGACTTAAGAGAATAATTATGGCATTATAAATTCTAGCTCTATTTGGAGGAAATAAATAGTCACATTAGTAAAACAGTTTCACACTTCTAAATGAGGGTGACATATCAAAATATTTTCTGAATCCAATGCATGACATGTATTCTTCCAATGTGTAGTAGGTGTTGTGGAGGTGTTATCCATTTTAGCAACAGCATCAGAGAGGAATTCCAATGTTCTTCCTTTAAATCATACTGCATTCTATTTTGTAAACATCTCTTAACTAGTCACCTGCTGTCATTTTAGCTCAGTAATCTAATAGCTTTCCCAATGGATTCATTAGCATCTTGTCTGTTCTATTGAATTTTAATGTTCATCTTCCTTAGTACTCAGGTTTTGATTCTTTCTCCATGTTGTTTTCATAGAATAGGAGATGTTTCCATGAGTCAAATGTTTGAATTGAGACCACTTTACTTCATTCGGAAACCTTACCTAGCTTGTTTCTTAGATAGCTCTCTATTCTTTTCTGATATGTGGTTTGTACTTTTACTTTCCCCTATATAACTCCATTTCATTGGCTGGCTTCATTCTCAACTGCTTTCTATCCCCCAATCCTTGGTAACAAAATTCTTTTAATTTTAGTGTGCACATGTTCCTCAACTATTTTTTATCATTTATTTCCAAATTTCTCCTCCCTCCCTTCCTTCTTCCCTTTCTTCCTCCTTCCTAACCCCACTTTCTCCCCCACCTTCTTTGCTTCCTTCTTTCTCTTTGTTATTCTTTCTTTATCCTTCTCTAATCCAATTAATTTCCCTAATTTTAATCTCTGTTGACTCTGTTTCTCCCTGCCTCTGGCTGTCATTCTTCGCTATAAATATTTATCATTTTCCCATTGCCTTTGAAAAAAATTCAAATTCCTTTCAACCTTTATTGGTCTGATTTTTAATTGATTTTCAGGTTCTTCTTTTTGACCACTTCCCAAACCTTCCTCTCCTTACCCAACTAATTCTATAGCCACAATACTCTTGGATGTTTAAATCATCTCAAAAGAAGTTGTTCTTTCATGCCTCTATGCCTTTGCATATCGCAATTCTTCTTGGAGAACATTTTAACACATGAATTTCTGGGTACCATATACATCCTCAAAGAACTCTTTGTTCTACTCTAAAATTTTATGGTGCTCTTTTTTTGTACTAGTGCACCCTTAATTCAGGCCTGTGATACATCATTTAGTTTTTTATATTGCAATTATTTATCCTTTCCACTGATTGATAAAGGTCCTAAATAAATGATATTAATATTTATATCTAACTTAATACATTTTCACTTGTTAAATGGATGAATATTACGAGGAGAAAAACATCACAAAATTTATGGATAATTCTAAATCTTAAATGTGTTATGTTTTTCATCCTTGATTTCTCTTTTCCAATTTGTTTGTACCAAATTAACATTTATAGGGAATAGAGAATTATATCTGAATTGTCTCATTCTCATTATTTAGAAACTCTGCAGTGAATATCAAGATCTGGCAAAGAATGGCAAACTTTACTGTACCAGAGAAAGTGACCCTGTTCGTGGCCCAGATGGGAAAGTGCATGGCAATTTGTGTTCCATGTGTCACGCCTACTTGTGAGTACAGAGGTTTAGAATGCCAAAGAAGGAGGGACTTTGCAAATAACCTAATAGAACTAAATTGTTTCATAAATGGAGAAACTGCGACTCAAAACAGGAATAAATACTCAGGGAATATCCGTGTAGAGCTGAGAGTAAGTACCTAGAGTTATTTGTGTCAAGATTCCTTGTTTTCTCTAATGCTCCCTCTTTGGCACTGGATCATCTTGATGAATATGATCTTGTACAAATATTAGCTGCCTTGTCACCCCTGAGGCTTCATATGTGAGCCTATTTTAGTTAGCAGTTCATAGGCATCTGATCTTCCATGGGCATTAGTATCTAAAGTTAGCACTTAATGGGGAAATTGAATGGAGTCAAATTTCCCTGTAACAAATCATAAACTCTTAAATAATTACAATGGATGTTATTTTTATGATGTGGCATTTCTCAGTAAATTAGAATCAACGTCTTTTTTTTTCAAAATTCAGAATAATTCTTTATTTGATTGAGCCGGATTAAGTATTTGACTTATTTTTAGAATCTTTGGTTTTTTGTTTTGATTGGCAACACCGCTTATGGTTGAAATATCATCAGTTAACTGTATGTATCATGCAATTCCATTATACAAAGGACATTTAAGTTTATTTGGTTTATCAGTGTATGGAAAGCATTGGCTTTTTTACACCTGCCTCTCATTTTGTCTTTTAGATACAGCAGCCATAAGTAAGCAATACCTTGAAGTTTAAATGAAAGTGAGGGTATGCAGGATGTGGAAGATTGATCATGGATTCCAGAGAGGAGTCCTCGGTTGTAGTCAGATCCTGTTAATGCCGTCCTGCCTCTCATCCTCTCTGAGAGACAGTGGTACAAGTCAATCCTTTTTGTTAAGGTCCCTTTCAGCCTCCAGGAATTGTGTCACCATGGTTCTGGTTTTGATTTCTCTGTTGTGTATGGAGAATGCTCCTTTTTTCACCATATGCAAGAAAGCTAGTTTATAGAAAGCACATTTTCCAGCCCACTTTTACTATCTTTCTTCCAATTAAGCAGAAACTATGAAGAAGTCGTGGTATCATACTGTACTGGAGGATGTTTTGCTGTTTCTCATAGCTATGCAGTGATAATGGGATCAAATTATTCCTTCCTAAGGGAGGAAAATAGATTAGTAGTTCAGAGATGTGGAGGAACATTGCATGTGTTCGGTCCTAATGGATCCCTTTCATTTCCTGTTTCATCCAGCCAAGCAGAAGCTGAAGGAAAGAAAAGGGCCAAAGCACAAGCAAAAAATAAAAGAGAATCTGGAAAAACACCCTCCTATGCAGTGAGTGGAATTTACCCAATAAACCCTACTTGGTACTATAATGAGAACATGCTTCAAAGAGCCTAAAGGGTAGAAGATTGCTCTGAAAAAATCCCTAGAAAATCTTTTCACTCTGTGGATGGCATTGAGATGAATGCTATAGAAGATTCATCCACTCTGGTTGTTTTAAAGATTCACCCCTCAGTAGAATAAAATGAACTGTCTTAAAGTCTGAAGAACTGGGTTCTACTTCTACTTTCATCACTGAGAGATCATATTAGCTTTTGCTAAACAGTGCGGAGAAAATTTACATGTATATGTACTTTCTTCATATGAATTTCTGAAATTTCGCATATGATTTGAGATAAAAAATACTATGATTCCAAAACAAAGCATGATTCTTATGTGTGAAATATTACAATGTTACATTCCAAAGCCTTAGATCAGTTACTGTCACCTAATGTTTTGATGAAGAAAGTCTTCTAATTCCCCTTCTGGATTCTGTCCTTTCCTTAATCCTTCCATTTTCCCTAACACAGCTGGAAGAATGTTTGAAAATATAAATCAGATCATAATATAGCTCGACTTAAAACCCATAAGTAGCTCGTTATCAACTGCAAGAGATCTTTTAATCTCTTTACTTCTCTTCTTTGACTCCTCAGCTTCAATCAGAAATTTATATTCTGCCATGTGGTTGTGCACCTGTGTTTTTCAATTTATTTTATTTTGATAATCTGATGAGCATATTTGCCAATCTATGTTTTTGCCAAGAAAATTCTATTTACTCTTCACCCTCGCCTGAATTATTTTTGCTACTTGAAAGATACCCTAGATTCCACAGTCAGATTTCATGGTTCTGTCCTCTGAGTTCTCAGATTTTTTTGTACCTGTGCATTTGCACTTGCCTTTTTTTTTTTTCTTTTTTTCTGTTGAGATTATAGTGGAGTTAGCTTGTGTCCCCCTTATATTAGAGTGAAACAGCCTTCTGTGTCTTATTTGTTATGATCTCTTAGTAAATGATAAGATTTTTTTATTGTAAAAAATTAAATTTTACATTAGAGAGAAACACAATTAAAATTCTGGCCCACAGAGACATAATATTAGTTGCTGCCAGTATAGAAGGCTGCATCTTTTGCTCTGGGTAGAAATGAAGCATATGGCAAACTGACTTTCTTTTTCTTGGCAGGAGCTTTGCAGTGAATATCAAAACTTTGTGAGGAATGGAAAACTTGCTTGTACCAGAGAAAACGACCCCATCCTGGGCCCAGATGGGAAAATGCATGGCAATGCCTGCTACATGTGTGCGAACTTCTTGTGAGTAGGACTGTAGCTGGGAGAATGAAGAGGGTTTTGTCCTTTCCATTTAATTTCTTCTCTCTTTTTTTTTTGAGACCGAATCTCACTAGGTAGCGTGTCACGGCATCTTAGCTTACAAGCCTACAACAACCTCAAACTCTTATGCCCAAGCAATTCTTTTGCCTCACCCTCTTGAAGAGCTGAGACTACAGGTGCCTACCACAATACCCAGCTAGTTTTTCTATTTTCAGTAGAGACAGAGATCTTGTTCTTGTTCTTACTGAGGCTCTTCTTGAACTCCTGAGCTCAAGGCTATCCACCCACCTTGGCCTCTCAGAGTGTTAGGATTAAAGACATGAGCCACGGTGCCCAGTCTTTTCTGTTCAATTTTTATGTTCAATTATGAAAAGGGCCACTTAATCAGGGGGAAAAATAATTAAGGCATGCTTAGGGGCAAAAAAAAAATAAAACAAACAAACAAACAAAAAGCCCACCTGATTGGAAAAATGTGTGAAAACCATGTACTTTAAGAATTGCTAAGACTTAGGCACACTTAGGCAAGGGGAGAGTCATAGTCTTGAAATAGTCAAGTAGCTTTGTTTTTAAATGTGGGAACAGGGCTTGTTCTAACTTATCTCCATGGATAAAAGTGGAGCCAATATGCCAATGGATGAACACTCTGGAAAACAGAGTTCAATGCCAGGAAGAACTTTCTAACAGTTTGAGGATTTCAAAGATAGAGTGACTTACCATTGCGTGTCAAAGGTGATGTAGATAGAGACTTTAGACTTCACTGCAAATTAAAGCAAAGAGTAGATAGTCATCTGAGATACAATAGTGAGCACTGGAAGTTTTGGAAACCACTTCTAGACTAGGGTCTAAATCCCTAGTCCACAATTATTATCTCCCTGCCCTTAGGTGAGCTATACATTCCTTCTGTCAGTTTTCTTATTTGTAAAATGAGATGACAATAAGATTTTACTACATGCAGTCATGAAGATTTCATAGTACATGTATAGCACAGGGTTTGGTACATTATAAGAATTTAATAAATGTTAACTGTAATAATTAAATTATATTTGAGATTACTTCTAATATGGCGATACTGTGATTCTTACTCATCTTTTGTTTTAACCACTCTCAGCCAAGCAGAAGAAGAAAAGAAAAAGAAGCAAAGTGAATCAAGAAATAAAAGACAATATGAAGATACAGCTTATTTTGAGGTGAGGGCATCTTCTCTAGCAAGTCAGAGGCATATAGGCATGTCAGCATTCAAGGAACACATCAATTCCATGAAAGTATATGAAACATTTGTAGTTTGTCTTTTGTGTGTATTTAAATATATGCAGTTACACATGGGCATATGTGACCATTTCTTGGTTGAGGGTTCCTTGCTTTTTTCACTTAAAAATATCCCTGCCTTTCAAGTTAAGAACTAGTCTAAAATAAGTCAATCGCTCATCTCTACTTAGAAGACATAAAAAGTCTGAACTTCAGATATTTTTGCAATCTGATTCAACCTGTTAAACACTTCCAATTTCCCTCTTTGATTTCATAGGAATTATGTGGCGAATACCACAAATCCAGAAAGAATGGATCACTTCTTTGCACCAGAGAGAATGACCCCATTCAGGGCCCAGATGGGAAAACCTATGGCAACACCTGCTCCATGTGTGAAGCCTTCTTGTGAGTAGAGCAGTAGCCTCAGGCCTTCTGAGGGATTGAGAAGTGGCAACTGTGAATAAGGCATTTTCCTTTTTAGTGCAGTGTTCAGTTTTAGGTGCCACATTTAAATGGACTAAAAAATAAACAAATAATAACAGCTACAAAGCAAGTGGAGGGCTTTCAGATTATAATTGAATTGTTGGGACATAAAGTGATGTAGAATAAGCCAGACAGAAAAAACGAATACTTGCTTGGTCTCACATGTGGAATCTGAAAAAGTCTAACTCCTTGTAGAGAGTAGGTTGGTGATTATCAGAGGCTCAGAGCCTGGGGGTACAGATAGTATGAGTGTTGGGAATGAGGAGATGCTGATCAAAGGGTAAAAACTTTCAGAGACAGGAGAAATAAGTTTTTGAGATCTATTGCACAGTATAGTTACTATAAGTGTAGATTATAAGGCTTGGCACCCGTAGCACAGTAGTTACTGAGTCGGTCACAGACACCAATGGTGGCATGTTTGAACCCAGCCTGGGCCAGCTAAACAACAATGAAAACTACAACAAAAAAATAGACAGGCATTGTGGTGAGTGTCTGTAGTCCCCACTACTTGGGAGGCTGAGGTAAGAGAATCACCTAAGCCCAGGAGTTTGAGGTTGCTGTGAGCTGTGATGTCACAGCACTCTACCAAGGTGACATAGTGAGACTCTGTCTCAAAAAAAAAGAAAGAAAAAGAAAAAAAAAGAGTAGATTATAAATGTTCTCATCACAAAAAAATGAGAAGTATGTGAGATGACTAAGTTAATTAGCTTGACTTAATCATTTTCCTATACCAATAATATCACATTGAATCTATAAATTATGCCACAATTATTTGTCAATTAAAAATAAAAACTAAAAAAAATGAGATGAAGAAAAAATAACCTGGAATCTTTCACCCAGAGAAGAGTATATGCCATGATAATCATACTGATTGCTTTGGGTTTTTTGAGTAATTATCAACTGAATTAGGAGATAGATGCAATTACATGTAAAATATCATTATAGTGTAAGGGAGATTTATGAGGCATTTTTGGTTTTTAGTTCATTAACATTCTACTTATTCTGTGTAATTTTAAGGCATGGAATTAAAATGGGTAAGAGTTATTGAGAGACAAGTTTGGGTTCAATATGAAGACTGACCTTGTACTAGAGTAAGGAAAGACTCAAGAATAGAGATGAGTTTTTTTTTTTTTTTTTGTAGGAGTTGCATGTCCATTTATGGGGGGCTTAAAGGATGACTTCAGAATGGAAGATGGGATATGGTCCCTCAAACAAGAGCTTATGAGTTTCCTAAACTCTTGATTTTTGACCAAAGGGATACAGATTTCAGTTTTTATATTCTAAGAATCAGTGAAAGGCCTTACCTTTCAGTCTTTGCAGACAGAGCAGTATAACCCAACAGGCTTCCCCCACAGTGCTTAAGTGCAGAGCAAGTTAAGATGATGACTTGATTATTATCATAATAATCATTTATGGAGTGCATATACTTGTCTGGTACTTGCTAGGAGCTTTGCTACATAATCTTATTTAATTTTCACAATAACCATATAAAATAGATATTGTGTTGTCACAAGTTACAGATAAAAAAATGAAAAGCTCAGAAAAGATGAGAATGATGGAAAAGTCAGGAAGGTATATGCAATTTGTAGATGAAGAAAATGATAATGTGTGTCTCACTGTAGCATGTAGTCAAGACATAATCACTTAGCAAGGCCTTTACCAACTACTGGTAGATACATTTGTTTCATTTAGCCTATTCTCTACATTAATCTTTCGGTAGCAAGGAAGTAATCATGCCACCTAGTGGTCAGATTTGCTGCCACATCTGACAATATCCATTAGGAAAAAAAATGCTCAAATTTTTTAGATAACTTAGATGCGGCAAAATTTAGATCAGTTTTCATATAAATCAGTCTGAAAAAAAGCCCTATAATTTTGAATCTATTTTAGTGAGTTTCTTTCACTAACATAAATATTTCTTATCAAAGATAAATAATTTTTCATCATCTCAAATTTTGTAGGTGTTAACAAAGTTTATTGATTCTCTGGAGAATCACTGTACCCTCCATAGTCATTTTCAGCACACTGTCATACCATGTGAACACAGTTATTTCAACTCTTTAAAAAGATTGAAAGTGAGCAATGAGAAAGTCATAAGTTGACTGGACCACATTCAAATATTTTAACAAATTATATAATTTTTACCTGTAGAATATGATTGAGTTATTTGTATTATACATTGATTAAACTATAGCTATAATCCGTTAAACTAAATTTATAACAGTTATTCAAAATGCAAGAGATGTCATTCTCACTTCATTTCCACCATATGTCTATTTGGGACAGGTAACTTTCACTGATAACAATGATGATGATATCAGTCCCTCTTATCAGTTACACCAGTCATTTTATTATGTACCAGACACTGTTGTAATTCTTCTATGTGTATGAATTCACTTACTTCTTCTAATATTCCTATAAGAAAGGAACTCTTACTACCTCTTCTATTCCTTCTCCTCTGTCAAGCAACCCTCTTGCCTTGAAAATGAGGGAGGCACAAAGAGGTTAAGGCACTTGTTTTCATCATACACTTCGGCTGTGCAGTGTTTTCTCTTATTCTCCATGCTACACTGCCTCCAAGAAGCCAAATATTGGCACTTTATAGAGAGTCATCACAGATGCAAGAGAATCTACTAATAAAAAAAGTATTATTGGAGTACATATGCTGGGAAGTTGAATAGGTCTGCTTCTTAAATACGTGGCTTTTCTTTTTTCTTTTTCTTTTTTTCTTTTCTTTCTTTTTTTTTTTTTTTACACAGAGACTCACTATGTTACCCTTGGTATAGGCATCACAACTCACAGCAACCTCAAACTCCTGGGCTTAAGCGATTCTCTTGCCTCAGCCTCCCAGATAGTTGGGACTATAGGTACCTGCCACAACGCCCAGCTATTTTTTGTTGCAGTTGTTGTTGTTTAACTGGCCCAGGCTGGGTTGGAACCTGCCAACATCATTAAGCTTCCAGCTCTTAGGAAGTCTCATAAGGCAAGTCCAGGTTCTAGAATTTCCAGAGACAAGGCTTTGTCTAATCTTTGGGTTTTCCTTATGTGGGGCTCAGCATTAAATGTGCTTTAAGAAAAAGGTTAAGAATATGCTAAACAGGGTAGCGCCTGTGGCTCACTGGGTAGGGCACTGGCCACAAACA
This sequence comes from Otolemur garnettii, assembly GCF_000181295.1. Classification (NCBI taxonomy): domain Eukaryota; kingdom Metazoa; phylum Chordata; class Mammalia; order Primates; family Galagidae; genus Otolemur; species Otolemur garnettii. The sequence goes on along the minus strand of NW_003852398.1, from coordinate 28,096,050 downwards.
CTGAAGCTGGTAACCAGGGCCAGCCAAGCTATGAGCGCCAAGCCAAGTAGCTTTTTCTTGAATGCCATTCTTGTGAGTTGCAAAGAAGCGTACTTGTTTATTATCTGTAAAATTAAAAAGTATTATTGGTGTATCTGTGGGGTTGCCTGAAAATAGTCAAAGCACTGAATGATTGCCTATAAATGTGGTAAGTACCTACCTTACTGCACTAAGATCTGTTTCTTCTCTTTTTCTTTTTGTTTGCTTCTTTTTTTTTTCTTTTTTTCTTTTTTTTTTTTTTGCTTCTTATAGTCAACTAGAAGACAGAGCAAGAGCAAAGACTAAAAGAGAAGCTGCAAAGGTAATTTTCTCTGGAATGTTGATGCCATGTCCTGACATGTTTAACTTTACAGTAGCTTTTTAGTTATCTCATTAGAATAAGTGTTTCCTGTTTAATTTCCATGCCTGAAAGGAACAAAGAAAGTGTTTAACCAAAAGTTTCCAGAGAACCAATTTTATTTCATGATTATTTAAATTTTAAGGTTCATTTCATAAAAAGTGTAGTGTAAACTTTTTATAAGGGATTTCCCCCAAATATGGCTTTTATTAGATTACTGTTATTGGACACAGATTTTTAATATTAACTTGTATAGTTTATAAATTCTTGTCTATTACTTCAAACAAATATTGCAAGGTCCCAGATATTACAATTATTACAACATACAAAACAAATGCACAAATATTATCATATTTGATCTTTGTCACCACTCAGCTCTGGAGAAAATTCTAATTCTCTTGCCCCCAATTAACATTATTTAGTAGGTCCTTTGACTTTCCAATTATCTACTTTCTATACTTCTGTAATTTTGTAATTTTACAGGTAGTTGGGCCCTGTGTGGAGATGTTGGATTACTCTCATATAATCACTTTATATAAGATTTATTTTTATTTATTCTATTTCTGAACAACAGTTTTATAAATATAAGCCTAATCATTATTTGGGGAAAAAATGACACAGTTTAATAGTTTACCTTTAGGCTCGGCGCCTGTGGCTCAACCGGCTAAGGCGCCAGCCACGTACACCTAAGGTGGCGGGTTCGAATTCCCAGCCCGGACCTGCCAAACAACAATGACGGCTGCAACCAAAAAATAGCCGGGCGTTGTGGCGGGCGCCTGTGGTCCCAGCTACTTGGGAGGCGGAGGCAGGAGACTCGCTTGAGCCCAGGAGTTGGAGGTTGCTGTGAGCTGTAATGCCATGGCACTCTACCCAGGGGGACAGCTTGAGGCTCTGAAAAAAAAAAAAAAAAAAAAAATAGTTTACCTTTATACTGACTCATTTTTTCAATGGCTGTTTATGTTAGCTGCCTCTATGATTTTATTGGTAATTTGGAATGGAAAATTTGTTACATTCATTGTATTTGACTAGCTGCCAAGTCCTGTTACATATTTCTAAAGGTTCTAAAACACACCTCTTTCTCTCCACTCTGTTGTTACTCTCCCGGTTCAAATCTACATCGCCTTTTCCTAGACTTTATCAATTCAATCCCAGGAAGAGGTCAGTTTCTTCAAGGACTAAATTTATTCTCTCCTCACTCTATATCATTATAGAGCATCTGGGTTTATGCAAGTCTCCTAAAGAAGAACCAGGACTCAGCAATATTCTCCAATTCCTCCAGGAGGCATCTCTTCCAGGCCTGCCTATGGAATCTCCTCACCTCTGATTTTTCATAGCTTTTGTAGGTTGTGTACCCAACCAACACAGAAATATGTTTCGTCACATTGGTATATTAGCCTTCGTCTGCACCTTGAATAGAATCGCCTGCAGGAGAAAGATGATGATAAAATATTCCCAGGTCTGCTGCAGTGCCAGGGCAACTCTGCATTCATGACGGAAGTTTCATGAACATTTACTGATTTGCTGCTACACGTTATTGCTTTTCTTTTCACTTTTTACTCTGCATTACGTATTCCTCACAAGAGGAAATGTGCAGGCAGGGGAGAAAACTGCCCTAAGAAAATGTTTTCTTCATTTTCCAGGAAACCTGCAGTGAATTCCGGGAGCAAGTGAGAAATGGGATGCTCATCTGCACAAGGGAGCACGATCCTGTCCGGGGTCCAGACGGCAAGATTCACGGAAACAAGTGTGCCATGTGTGCGAGCGTGTTGTGAGTACCCTTCCCTGGCTCACTCGCTGAGTTTCTCCATCATCAGTCACCTCTGAGTTTTAGATTCTTCGTATAGGTGTAGAGTATTTACCATGGGTTGTGTGCTAGAAAATTTTAAGAGCAGATGGACAAGAGTAAATTAAGTAATATTGAACCAAAGGGTGGCAATGTTATTTTATATTCAATTATCCTTCTCACTTCTGATTAAATTAGAGAGAAAGACTCAGTTTAGTGCTAATACATTTTTAACACTTGATAATTTTCCTTTATAAAAAGGAGAGAGTGGACGTTTCACGATATGAATTGGATCTTTGTCTCATCCTTGACAGTTCATGATTTCTTGAGTTAATTCAGATATGGGTTGAGCAGAAGCCAGCTGGACAGAGACCTGTGGGGCCAGTATATAAGGACTTTTAAACCAGTATATTAGGACTTTTAAAATAATTTGAATAAAAAGTGGAATAGGGAAGTTTATGTTCATCCTTTCAGGGCCATTACTGTATGTAGGTCAGGCGTCCTCAAACTACGGCCTGCAGGCCACATGCGGCCCAACAAGGACATTTATCCAGCCCACTAAGGACATTTATCTGGCCCACTGGGTGTTTTTGCCACCTCTACCTGTCCTGCTTAGCAGCCGACTCATCCCGGAGCCCACAGTCTGGCCCTCTAACAGTCTGAGAGATAGTGAACTGGCCCCCTGTTTAAAAAGTTTGAGGACCCCTGAATGAAATGCATACTGAGTATTGGTTTAGTGTAGTGTGAAACCCCTCAGAAGCAGGCCCATTTAATACAGATTTACTAAAAGGTTTTCTTGTTAACCCAGGCCCAGGGCCTCCTAGATCTTGATTTGCTGAGTGGTGTGGGTAACCCTATGACTAGAGCTCCACTATGTGGGGCAACATAGGAGAAGCTGATTATTACCATCTCTAAGTCTTGTCTGAGTCTCTAATGCGACGATTCTCAACCTGGGGGTCATGACCCGCAGGAACTGTCTTGCAGCATTAGGAAGGTTGAGAACCACTGCTCTAATGCCTTCCTAAGCTTCACTTTAAATTAAATGCTGAGAAAAAGTATTTAAATAATATCTGTTTAAAAAGGCACTAAGGTATTTTCTCCTAAATTTCATATGTCCTAGTCTAACCTTAAGCTATGTACATAGTTTCTTAAAAATAGAGGTTGATGGAGTAGGCAGTAGGATAAACAAGGGGCAAAATTCAAGAACCTGGAGTTTTTCTCTCCCTTGTTTGATTGGCTGATGTTGTGGTAATGACTAAATGTAGTAAATAATAAGTATTTTCCAGTTTTGATAAGCTACATGTCAGTAGAAAACAGCCAGAATAAGAGAATATTAGGTTTGCAATTGATCTTTAAAGAATTAGATATGAAATCATCAGACTTAAATCACTGCTCAGTCCAAAACCCAAATTTCAACTGAAAAATTAAACAATATGGGAAATTTTCATTTTATAGCAAAATGAGGTTTGCTGTGATTATGGAGCCATCATCTGACTTGGCATTGCCTTTTTCTTTTGTCACTGTGATCGTAGTTGTTTGAATAAGAAAAGTTTCACAATTAAAAATTAATCAAGGCAATTGTGGCTTCTTTTAGATCATTGATGAGAAATACTGACCTACAGAAAATGAGATGATCTAAATGATACATACTGATAAAAATGCATGCTTGTTTGATTATTACTCTTTTCAGTGGGGCAATTGCACCCAAACTTTATGGCCACTCTGCATTTACCTACATCGCTGGCAAAGCAATAGCACCTCTCAGAGTAGGTAAATTTATACTGAAGACTGAATCTGATCTTTGGTCTAAAAGATCCTCATTCCTTCAAAACTTACACTACCAAAATGAATGGGGAGTTTTGTTCAGCCTCTATCTTCTTCTTCTATTGCAGCAAACTTGAAGAAGAAGAGAAGGAAACTAACAACAAAGAAGAGGAGAAAGTTGAGGCTGAAAAAGTGAAGAGAGAAGCAGTGCAGGTAGCTGTTTCAGATCACCGCGCCACCTGGCAGTCAGTGACCTTTCCCTTTACACAAACCTCCTGCCCTTCTCATCCCAGCATCCTCAGTGATGGCACATCAAGGACGTATGTTTGGTCCTCACGGATGAGAGGACTCCTTCATCCTTATTCATTTTATTAACACTAAATCTATTAGTTGCTGAGGCATTGGAGAGGAGATCAATTATGTCCTCCCACTAACCCTCTGAATTATATCACCCGAGAAAGAAGTACATACAGATTGTCATCCTGGTGTCTGAATGCAAACTAACAGAGGTAGATATTTAGACTTTTCTCAAAAACCCGTTTGAATAAAGCTCTTTCATTAAACAAAACCAAACTAGCTTTTCATCCCAATTAGTTCTCTGTGAAATTTTCGGAAAATTATTTGAGAACATCTCTGAGCCTTGGGTTTTCACTCTATAAAATCTCACATGACGATGACAATGATGATAATGATGATAGTAATGACCATTCATTATTTTGTTGTTACTGCAGGCCTCAAAGAATAAAAATTTCATGTCTAATATTTGTAGTAATCATTCAAGCTATGTATTACTATCTGTATTTTAAGGAAGAAGACTTGGAGGCTCCAACAAGAAGTTAGGAAAGATATGTAATTAGTAATATATAGAAATAAAATCATATATTAATAACATTATTTATTAATATAAGTATTATAGTATGTGATATAAATTATATTTATGCTTATCTACATTTAGTAATTTGAGAGCTAGCAATTAAACTACAAGTTATGGCTTTAAGCCCCATGAGGCATTTAAGATTTTATACTTTTCTGCCATTTGTAATGTTCCTTCAGAGTATGCCTCATGCCTTCATGATACCTTCTTTTATTCTTTGTTAATATGAAAGATTTCATTTCTGCAATTCTTTCTACTCTTGCCTTAGTTCCATACAGTCTACTCTCAACTGTTAAACCAAAGCAATTATTTAAAAATATAAAGCAGGTCATGTCAACCGGTAGCTTCTCATCTCACTCAGAATAAGAACCAAATTTCTTCTACTGGCTTACAGTGCCATGCACGACCTGACGCCTTCCACCTCTCAGATCTCATTTCCTGTTATTCTACACATTATTCTCCTTATGCCAGTTACACTGGCCACCTTGCTGCCTCTTGGACACACTAAACATCGATTCATGTCTTCCAAACTTTTGACTCAATAACATTTTTGTTAAAAAAACTCGACTCCATACTTGAGGTTCAAATCATCCCCCCATCTCCTTACCTGTAAGGTCAGATGGTTAATATCTTTGTATCTTAGTTCCTTCATGTATAAAATAAGGATATGACTAGTATATACATCATTTGCATAAAGTTCCAAGAAACCTCTCCATGTTTCCTATAAAAGCACTGTCTTATATCTTAAGTATTGAATATGTAAAATTATTTACTGTTAATATCATTATGTCTTCTCTCTCTCTCACTCCATGGCCCCCTCCCTCTCACTTCATGGCCCAGACTAGAGTACAGTGACATTATCATAGCTCAATGCAACCTCAAACTCTTGTTTCAAGCAATGCTACTGCCTCACCTTCCTGAGTAGCTGGGATTACGGGCACACACCATCATGCCTGGCTAATTCTTGTATTTTTTGTACAGACAGATTTTACTATGTTTCTTGGGCTGGTCTCAAACACCTGGGCTCAAACAATTCTCCTGTTTCAGCCTCCCAAAGCTCTAGAATTACAGGCTTGCACTGCCACTCCTTATCCTATTATGTATCTATTTTCATCGGTGAATGAGATATGTCACAGTAGGCAATTCACTAATTTATCAGCATACAATGAACTTTACCTTCAAATATGGGTTTGCTCATAGTGATGTTTATTTCCTCTATCAAAATTTTAGCCTCTTTTCATGAATAAGCAATACACATCTCTGACTAAGTAATACACATATTTTCCCATTTTATAATATAGTTAATAACTCTATCATCTATTATGCCATCACTTCTTTAAACGTATTTTAGTTATATCATTTGCTTTACTCCAACTAACAGTTGCTTCTATGCATAAGTAAAAACTCTGTATTAGTTTTCTGTGGTTGCTATAACAAACTACCACACTTTGGTGCTTAAAATAACATAACCTTATTATCTATGGGTCTGTAGGTTAGAGTCTGACAAGGTCCTCACTGGGCTAAAATCAAAGGATTGGAGAGACTGCCTGCCTTTCTCTTATCTCTAGGGCACTGCAGAATGCATCTCTATTTTCTAGCTTCCAGAAGCTCACTGTCTTCCTTGGCTCTTGGACCCCTTCCTCCATGTCCAAAGCCAGCAACTTTGCATCTATCTGACTGTTCTTCTGTAGTCACTTCTCCCTTTCCTTCTCTCTTCTACCTCATTCTTTCAGTATTACAGATAGACCCTGGGATTATGTTGAGCCCATTAGAACAATCCAGGACAGTTGGTCTTCCTATCTCGAGGTTCTTGATTCATTGTGCCTGCAAAGCCTCTTTGCCATGTAAGGTCATAGACTGACTGGTCCTAGGTATTAGGATTTTGACATTTTAAGTGTGTATGAGCATGTTATTGTGTTTACCACAAGTTCCTTAACCAATTTAAGAGACAATGAATTATTCTTCTCTGTATCTCTCATGATGTCTAGCACAGAATAATATTTGAATTGAACATTTTCTAATGAGATAAATAGCAGTAATCTTAAGTTTCAAATAATGTGCAACCCAGGCCTGTGAAAAGCATCTTGGCTAATATCAACCTTTTGCATCAACCTTCTGCATCACCTTTTTTTCATCCATTACTTTTTAGTTTTCAAAGAGATGAGGAAGATGTTCATCATTTAGTTATCTGATTAATTTTTAATTTTAGAATATTAGGGGGCATACATGTTTTGTTTACACACTTTGTTTTTGTACTGATTGTGTCAAAGTTACAAGTATGTCCTTTACCCAGCTAGTGTACACTGTACCCAACAGGTGTGGATTTACCCTTCCCCTCCTTTCCCCTTCTCCCCAGCTTGATTTTCATTGAGATGTACTTCCCTATGTGCTAGTGTATATCCCCAAGGGAAAACAGGCCATTTTATAGTTCTATGATTCTTAAATCCTCCTTCCTTTGCCAGGAGCTGTGCAGTGAATACCGTCAGTACGTGAGGAATGGACGACTCCCCTGCACCAGGGAGAATGACCCTATCGAAGGTCTAGACGGGAAAATCCATGGCAATACCTGCTCCATGTGTGAGGCCTTCTTGTGAGTAGAGATTCAGTCACTGTTGCTGCTAAGTATAGGGGAAGATAAGCCTTGGGTGAGCGAGAGGGATGACATTATAGGCTTTCTCCAGGAGGTAGATAATAAAGGCTGTCTTTGCATAGAATTAGTTGCTGTTATAAAGCCATATACTTACCACATTTCTTTTTATTAATTTCCAATGTTCTGAAAAATACTTAAATCACCGTCAAGAAAAGATCACGTGCTAAGGACAAATTACCCCAGAGTTAGTGGCATAAGAAGACTAAGACTTCTGTGCTCTGCATATATAAGTCATTGTTATGAATAATTCAAAGGTGTAATCATTTAGGTGCAAACAAATTGAAAATTTGTTAACATTTAATCAGTATCCTAGTTTCCTTCTGGGGAAAAGAATGATATCTCTATTTACAAAAAAAAAAAATCACATCAGCTTGGCGCCTGTGGCTCAAATGGCTAAGGAGCCAGCCACATGCACCTAAGGTGGCAGGTTCGAATCCAGCCTGGACCCGCAAACAACAATAATGGCTGCAACCAAAAAATGGCCGGGCATTGTGGCGGGCGCCTGTGGTCCCAGCTCCTTGGGAAGCTGAAGCAGGAGACCCTCTTGAGCCCAGGAGTTGGAGGTTGCTGTGAGCAGTGAAGCCATAGCACTCTACCCAGGGGGACAGCTTGAGGCTCTGTCTCAAAAAAAAAAAAAAAAAAAATCACATGGGGTGAAAATTTATTGACTGGTTTTCTATAGCACATATATATCTTATTCTTTAAGAAACATAAATAAGAACAATGGTATGAAGGGACATGCATTTACCATCCTACCCTCAACCTAAGTTGGTGGAGACATAAAAGTAATAGATTATTTTTATCTAGAGAAATTTCTTCTTAGGATAGTATGTATTGGGTTCTATGAATAATTGTTTTTTTCTCTTCTTCTCTTATAGCCATCAAGAAGCAAAAGAAAAAGAAGAAGCTGAATCCAGAGCAAAAGTTAAAAGAGATGCTACAATGGTGATTGTCCCAGAATGTTCATACTGCACTGAAAGGGGAAAGTTTTTCAGTATTTCTGTTAAAATAACTTGTGGAATTATTGTCAGGCAACACAGGTTTCCTTTAGTCCAGGGGTGAGAAACTCTATCTTAAAGGGACCGATACTAGATATTTTGGGCAGTGTAGCTATATAATCTCTGTCATAACTACTGTATGATAGCTTTACAGCAGACAGCAGTCAGATTATGCACAAGCAAATAAACATGGTTATGTTACAATAAAACTTTATTTCTGGAAGCAGGCAGTTGGTCAGATTTTGTACACAGGTCCCAGTTTGCAGACCTCCCATTTACTCTATTCCAGTATTTTAAAATGAAGATTTAGAATTCAGAGAGAAGGAAGAACTTGCTTACAGTTAGTTGGGGTGTTGTTATCAGTTCCTGTATCTTGTTATTTCAAAGTTCTTACATTTGCAAACTAGAAACAATGCAATACAAACCAAGACTTCCTGACACCAATTCCTGCATTCCCCAGGATATTTTGGATTACCCTATCTGGTCAAACCAGGTGCAGGTTCCTTGCTGTACCTTTGATAATTTTCTGGCACCAGATTTGGAGAGAAGACAAAAAAGTAGCATTCCCAAATAATATTTTCTTGAGTTTAAGAAAACTGACTCTAGGTAGGTCATTCCAAGTTGTGGCCATTTCCCTGCCCTCATCAAAAACTATTGAAACAGAATTTTAGATTCTTTAGGAAAAGGGGAGAATTCAGAATGAGAAATGGTCTGGAAACCATGTCATAAACAGAATGACTGAAGTTATCTGGGTGTGATTAATTTTTGTAAGAGAATATAGCGAGGGGTGGGAGGACAAGAAAGCTGTCTGCAAGTATCTGACGGACTCTCACATGGGAGAAGAAAAATAGCCTTAATTTCTCTGAGGGAAGTTAAATACTTTAACTGTGCTGGTCTGAAGAAAGAAACATCTCATTTTAAATGACAAAGAAAATTAAAGGATCCTTACAGTACGGATTCTATAAGATTGACAAGAGTAATTTCCTAAGATTCCCTCAAAGCAGAACTTGGGCTTATTTGCAGAAACCAGTGACAATTTTGGATTGAACTGTTGGGAAGATAGTGGAATTTTTATCACTTCTGGTGTTTCAATAGAAATTAGTGACTTGGCAGACAGGACATAAAAAGAATTGGGAGACAGGATGCACAGTGGACCTAGAGGCTACATCCACACCTGGAGTAGTTAAAGTCTGTGATACATTAACATGATAGAGACAATAAAACCCTGAGCCAAGGCTGTGACCGATTCAGACAAAATCAGTTTATTAAGTCATATGTGTGATTGTAGGCTTAGTCTCGATTTGGGGCTAACTCTCAAAGAGAAAGAAGTACAAACCTTTTCCAAATCCTGAGCATTTAATATGAATGAAATAATATAATTGCCAGGAAAAAAGTCCTCAGATCATTCTCTCTCTTTTTTTTTTTCCCCAGAAAGTGCTTAGTAAGAACTCAGCAAACTAATTTCTAAGAAAATACTCAAGCTCTTGCCTTTCTCCTATTTCTAGGACACATGCAATGAATTCCGGAGTCTTTTACAAAATGGAAATCTTTTCTGCACACGGGAAAACGATCCTGTGCGTGGCCCAGATGGCAAGACCCATGGCAACAAGTGTGCCATGTGTAAGGCAGTCTTGTGAGTGTGCAAACAAAGCCTTCACTTTGGATGGGCAGAGTGGGGAACAATGAGCTGGGCAGATAATACAAATTGGGTTTGGCCTTGCCGCACACAAAAGAAACAAATGCTTATCCATAAAGCATTTGATGTAAAGCTTTCTTTATAAAGGCCAAGATTTATAGTTCTAGAAATAGATAATGTATTACTAGGTCATTACACTCTCTGTTAGTTCAGAAATAGAACGTACCATTTTCTTTTCTCTTTCTTTCCTTCTTTTCCCCTCCCTCCCTCCCTCCTCCCTCCCTCCCTCCCTCCCTCCCTTCCTTCCTTCCTTCTTTCTTTCCTTCCTTCCTTCCTTCCATCTTTTCTTTCTATATATATATTAGAGTCTCACTCTGTTGCCCAGGTTAGAGTGCAGTAGCATCAACCTAGCTTACAGCAATCTCAAACTCCTGGGTTCAAGTGATCCTCTTGCCTCAGCCTCTTGAGTAGCTGTGATTACAGCCATCTGCCACAACATCTACCTAATTGTTCTATTTTTAGTATACATGGTATTTCCTTCTTGCTCATTCTGATTCTTGAACTCCTGGCCTCAAGGAATCCTCCTCTCTTGGCCTCCCAGAGTGCTAAGATTATAGGCATAAACCACCAGTCTCTGCCAACATTTTCTGATAAAATCCTAAGTCCTCTGCTGTCAAGTGAATCCCTTCCATTATCTTGGAATTCTGATTGGAAGAAAACACACAGATTTTAGTGTCAATCTAATTCCTCACCTACATTTTTAAAAATATCACATTTTCAGGGAAGTTTGGAAGTACACTTAAGATAGTTAAGTCTTTTAACAGACATTTATTGAACATCTACACTGTACGGTGTGTATAATGATTATGCAAAAATGAATAAAACAGATGCTTTTCTCAGAAATCAGATAGTCCACTAGGAATTAAACACAGACATAAAGGGATATAATATAAAGGAGAAATTCTGTGTATTTTTTGTTATGGTACTACAGGGAAAGGATAATTAATAGAAAGTTTTAGGGGGTAGAACTGGACTGTAAAATTTGGATATGAAATGTACATGACAGGAAAGAATGATAGAAGAAGCAGAGAACAGTATAGGTAGAGATTAAGAAAACTGTAGTATTTAGAATGAAAAGCAAGTCATTAGTTAAAATTTACCAGCTTTGAATGCCAGAGTGAATATTTTCTGGTCAATGCTATATGTAATGGGAATTCACTAAAATTTTTCAGGTAAGAGAATAGGTGGCATAAATGTAGTTCTTTAGGAAAATTCTTATGTCACCAGTGAAAAGAGAAGGAAGGGCTGTAGGTGAGTGGGTCAAGGTGAACATAAGTGGATCACTGTGAGGGTGGAATCAATGTTATATGGGCACAGCTATGTGAGCGATTGGAGATGATTCCAATGTTTCATTCTTTGTGAAATGTGGAAAATCCAGAAGAAAAAAGACACATTCAGTGGACTTCTTGAATATATGTATGATAAACATAGCTGAAGATCCCCAGTGGACATATGTGAAGTGCTAATTACTTACCGTGTCTTGTGGTAATGTGCATGCTGGTTTTCTTTCACTGTAATAAGAGGTCTTCCCGTTGAAGGATTCCACATACTTTATCTTTTTATTTTTGGAGAAGGCTTGCAATATAAAAGATGTTAAGTAAATGCTGATGAATTCTGATACATATCTGATTTGATGAGAAACTCACAGAAATACACTGTACTCTCTGTAATCTATTATTTCCTACTGCCCACTTTCTAATTTCCAGCCAGAAAGAAAATGAAGAAAGAAAGAGGAAAGAACAGGAAGATCAGAGAAATGCTGCAGGACATGGTTCCCACGGCGGAGGGGGAGGGAATGCTCAGGTGAGACCTATCTCTAATTTCAGTGACCAGAGCATGCTCAGCTCATTGACGATGGGGTGCTGACATGGCTTGTGTCACCCAAAGGGAATGACGTAGTTTTGGGTCTGAAAGCATCCTTGGAAGAACAGAGGCCTTTCCCTTTGATTAAGGGTATAGGGTATGTGAGGAGCAATTTCTCCTCTCTCTTGGACTCATTTTAACTTCTTCAAACCCGAAGATAATTAGCAATGTGCTGACCTTACCCCAGTCTCCAGAGTTCTCCTTACAGTATTCTAGCCCTTATGTTAATAATCATTCTCATCAGTGTCATAAGCTCTTCATTTTCTTTCATTATCCTTTGTTGCTGTGAATGGAGCTACTTTTTTTGAGGTGTCTTTTCTATTGATCCAAGGCAGCAGACTATGGCAAAAAGGCATACGCTTTAGAGTCAGATAGTTTGGGTTGCGATCCTGCCCTACCACTTGGATTGTGAATCACTAAGTAGATCACTTCATCTCATGTAACTCTAGTGTTCCTTATTTAGAAGTATTCTTATAAGGATAAAGTAAAATAACTTAGGAAAATGTTTAGCAGACTCCCAAAGACATTTTTAAGTACCAGTGTGATAATATTGTCTGTAAGGTCATTATTTGATTGTGTGAACACCACATCATAAGACTATAACTGGTGCCTGTAGCTCAGTGTGTAGGGCACCGGCCACATATAGGCAGGTTCAAACCCTGCCTGGACCAGCTTAAACAACAATAACAACTCCAACAACAAAATAGCCGGGGGTTGTAAGGGACGACTGTAGTCCCAGCTACTTGGGAGGCTGAGGCAAGAGAATCATTTAAACCCAAGAGTTAGAGGTAGCTGTGAGCTGTGAAGCCACAGCACTCTACTGAGGGTGACAAAGTGAGACTCTATTCAAAAAAACTACAACAACAACAACAAAAACCATAAGACTATAACTATATTATTTATCTTATACCTTAGAATATCAAGACCATCTCTTCACTTCTAGGTTTGACACAGACCCAATATTTACCTTTGATAAACTCTAGCCTTTCTGGTGTTTTGTTTTGTTTCTTTGTTTTTAATATATTTTTTTTGCTTTAGGAGGCTGAGTTTTCCTAAATAGGAATAGACTTGTTAAACGTTTTTGTCTGTCTCCACCATAACTTGGTCAAGCCTACTTTTCTTAACATTTTGTGTAACTTTACTCCCAGCATTTTATTCTCCCCTTTATCTATGCCAGGGGTCAGCATGTTTTTTTATAAAAGACCAGATGATAAATATTGTAGGCATTACGGGTTATATTGTGCCTGTTGTGAAGAAGAAGGCATAAATAATATCTAAATATTTGAGTAAAGATGTATTTTGATCAAATCTTATATCTAAAATCAGGCAGCAAGGAAAATTACACCTGTGGGTAATTTTCTGCCATCTTTATAATTTCTCTATGTAGAAAGAAACATTATTTGTAGCCATGACTACTGATCTCTAATGATTAAAATATGGATGATTCTACCTACTCTTTCTCTGGGGCTAGAAGTCCTAGATATTACAATTCTTTTAAAGGGAGGTTGGTGAAGGCTGAGGGGGTTGATGGGAAATTTTCTTACAGGAATTGTTTAGCAAACTTAATAACAATATGGTAGACTAAGTAATCCAGGAGCCTTGCTCTCTTCTTCCTTTTTAGGACCAATGTGCTGAGTTTAAAGATAAAATGAGAAATGGAAAACTCACCTGTACTCGGGAAATAGATCCTGTGCGTGGTGCCGATGGCAAATCCTACAACAATAAGTGCACCATGTGTAAAGAGATCCTGTAAGTTCTTCTCTCACATATATGTCTGAAAGATAGTCTGATATTCCTTCTAAATTAATGTCCATTTCTCATTTTCTATGCTTCCCTCCATAAAAATTTATTCTTTCTGTTATTTTCCAAATGTTATCTTTTTCTCTTGCAAGACTGAGGAACAATGAACCCTAGAAGTAGCACTAATTATGTAGCTGATGCTCACTCTTCTAATTCTGTGACCTCTAAGTGCCATCATGGGAAATAATTGTTCTTCTTTGTATCTGAATCCTTGGAAGACTTTAGGATGGTCATTAGGAATAGTTGGTGAGCACGGTTTCAGAGAGCTGGTGTCTTGTCATATGCATGAGACACACTTTTTGCATACTCCATGTTCTGTTTCTTCTGTTTATTTTTCCTGGGTGAATGATTTTAAATTGGAATGCTTTATGATTGAGCTCAGCCATTTTTGGTTAGGGTTATTGGGGTAATGTAACTACTATTAATTTTACCTATAAAATGAGATAGTTCTAGGTGATGTTGAAGAGTACCTATAGTTTTAAAACATATTAAAGTGCTCTTAACTATGGCATTCAGTTGTTGTGTATTTCACAAATGTTTATAATGCTTTGATTAGTTTTGTGCAATTAATATTTTACAGATATGAATCTAACTGAGATAGCTCTTCACTTAAGACTTTCTTTCTGTGTCACATATTAATACTGGAGAACTTTGTAAAGGAACAAACAATGATTTTTAAATGCAGAAATTAAGATAAAAAATTTACTATTTTAAAATATTTACCTGAAGTTAATAGCAGAAATAACCAAAAAAAAAATGTGGAATTGTTTTTTAACAATCTTTGGAGACCCTTTATCTTACAAGTGGTTTTCCACTACCTATAATGTAACAGACATGCTTCATAAACAGGTACTTTTCAAGTGAACATGACCAAGTTACTGCCATTATAAAACTGTATTATGTATAATGTAGTGAAGGCAGATAATAGGAAAAAAAAACCCAAATAACTATGTATAATACAAGGCCAGATAGTAATAAAAATAAAGTAGAACAAGATAACAGAAACAGACTGGCACTGCTATTTTATTTCTGGTGTCCTGTGAAGTTTTCCCACGTGAGGAAAACCTATAGAGCATGAGTAAATGTGAATATCTGGAAGAAGAAAGTTTCAGGCAGAGCAAGAGCCAATGCGAGAACTGCTGATATGTATGAAATCAACAAGCTCAAGGAACAGAAAGGAGGTCACTATGTCTCAAGATTATTGAGGATGGAGAGAACTATAAGAAACAAGTCTGGAAAGATTACTTAGGATCATGAGAAAGACATTAGATTATATTCTCTGTGTGATCAGAGACTGCTAAAAGTTTTTGGGCAGCTGTGACTGTGATTGGAACTTCATCAAACTGAATGATTATAGGTATTCTCTTTCTCTAATAGCTCATGTGATTAAACGTGCATGACTTTAAACTTAAATCTTCAATGTGTATTTTACTAGCACTTTCCTATCTCTTACACACTCAAAGGGAGTTCCCTAAGAAACAGAAATATATGTGTGCATGTGTATATATATATATATATGAAATATACATACATATACATGCTTTATTTTATGTGAAAACACAAGTGAAAGTTTGAAAGAGAAATAACATAAACTAAAGTTTTTCAGTACAGCTGATTCCAAAACAACATGGGTCTGAATTGCATGGGTCAACTTATATCCAGATCTTCTTCAGTCAAATATAGATTGAAAATACAATATTCCTGGGATGCAAAACTCAGATATATTTAGTGCCAACTTTTGATATAGATGGGTTCCATAGGGCCAATTGCAGGACTTAAGTATGTGGGAATTTTTGTATATGCAAGGTGGAAGGGGATCTTGGAACCAACCCCCTACATTTGTGGAGGGTCAGCTCTATTTGAACATTAAGCCAAGTGCATTGGAATCAACTGGCTTGTTAAAAATCAAGTTACTGAGCCTACTTCCTATACTGTGCACAAAAATGTTGGGATGGTTAGAGAATGTGAATTTTTAACATCTCTTTGGTGATTTTTAATGCACATAAAATCTTAGAACCACTAGCAGAAATATTTCGTAAGAAATACATAAAAAAAATCAGCATGATCCAAGGGTCATCCCTAAATTACTCTTTTTTTTCCCCCCATCTTGGGCCCCACACTTTAAGCAATAATGATAAAATCGGTTGACCTGAAAATTAAGGAGCCAGTATGGGGAGTGGATGGAAAAATTAAAATGCATAACTTAGGATGAAAAGGAGAAGAAACTAAGGAAACTATTGAGATATAAAAATTGCCCTTATATATCTAAAAAATTATCACTGGTAAGAGGTAATCAGTTCAGCAGGCTGGACTGGTGTTGTTCTGAGCATGTGAAATAATACAGAAGGATGAAAGTCAGAAAGAGAAAATTTAAACACAGATAAAGGCAACTTTGTAATTACATGAGATGATCTACATATAGAATATATGTACTTTGAATATATCTACTTTGTGATGAGGGAGCATCTTGTACCAGGAACTTAGTTACCCAGCTGACTGTCTCCCTCAAAGAGGTACAGAGAGATTTCCTCTAAAGGTGGTTAAGGATATATGAACTCTTGAGTTCCTTCCAAACCTGAGTAGTGTTAACAAGATGACTACTGATTCTTTTCTTATCTAGGGAAAGAGAAGCTGAGAAAAAAAATGAGCAGTCTGGCATCAGGTCAAATGAAACTGGAAAGGTGAGTCATTAATTAGGTTTTGGCAAATATGGTCTTTGTATAAATCAATACTTGGCCATGAAAAATATGGGACAAGCATGTCACTATGGACAAAAGAGATCTTGCCCTTAGAAGGCCAGGAGCCTTCATTAATGTGAATACCACTGGTAACCTGTTAAAATGAAACTCTTTCAGCACTTTTATAAATTGTAGTTTATTTAATTTTCTCAGCTGCCTGGCCAACCAAATAGGTGTTTTGTTCTGTGTTTGACAGAGTCTTGCTCTGACACCTGGTCTAGAGTGCTGTGGTATCAGCCCTGTTCACGGCAAACTCAAACTCCTGAGTTCAAGTGATCTTTTTGCCTTGGCCTTCTGAGTAGCTGGGACTATAGGTTTGTGCCACCAGGCCTGGCTAATTTTTGTATTTTTAGTAGGGATGAGGTCTCACTCTTGCTCAAGCTGGTCTCGAACTCCTGATCTTCCAGCCTTGGCCTCCCAGAGTGCTAGGATTATAGGTGTGACGCACCATATGTAGCCTGAATGAGGCTTCTTAATCTTATGTTATAAATAAGTAAAATGCAGTTCTCAAAGTATATTAATTTGTTATTGCTACTGTAACAAGTTATTACAAACAGTGGCTCACAACAAAACAAATGTATTATCTTACATTTCTGGAGTTCAGAGGTTCTAAATGGATCTGTCTGTGCTAAAAACCAAGATATCAGTAAGGTTGTGGGATTTTTTTGTTGTTTATGTTGTTTGTTTTTGTTTTGTGGAGGGTTTAGGGGACAATCCATTTCTTTCCTTTTACCGACTTCTAGAGGCTACCTGCACTCCTCTGCTGTGGCCACCTCTAATGTCAGCGATGGCCAGGCATGCCTTTCTCAAGCTGTATCATTCTGACATTGACTCTTCTGTTTCCTTCATTCTTGGATGAGAACCCTGTGGTAAAATTGGGACCACTCAGATAATCCAGGAAAATCTCATTGCACACTCAGCTGATTGGCAACTTCAATTCTATATTCAATCCTAATCCCTCTTTACCATGTAAAGCAACATATTCATAGGTTCCAAAAATGAGAACATGGATGTCTTTGTGGGCCCTTATTCTACCTATTGAAATAAGGTTAAGTAGCTGACAATCCAATAAATACTATGCAAAAACAGCATTTACAGCATAATCTTCTCATCTTTTCAGAATACATGTGATGAGTATAAAAGTCAAATGCAAAATGGGAAGCTTATCTGCACTCGAGAAAGTGACCCTGTCCGGGGTCCAGATGGCAAGATGCATGGCAATAAGTGTGCTATGTGTAAGGAAAAACTGTGAGTATTTTCCAAAAGTGAATTTTTGACCATTAGACTTAAAGTATGATAGTTATTTCTTATCAGTTTGAAAAAAAAAAAGAAGACAATTGCTTTAAAAGCATAACTAGTAATTAATGACGTATTTGTTCACTTTGGTTGAAGTATTTCTTTCCATCTTTTCTTCCAGGGAAAGAGAAGCAGCTGAAAAAAATAAGAGGGAGGATCTAGAAAGGACAAATGCAAAAGAAAACACCAATGATGAACAGGTAAATATATGTTGTGCACACTAATTCCTAAATTTGGCTGGTTTATATGGTTAATTAATTCAACACAACATACTGTGGAATGCTGACTGTGTCCTAGTCACTGGGGACATAATGGTAAACAAGAAAGTCCTGGGCAGGTCTTACATGTAGCCTGGTATTCAGTGCACTAAGAGCAACTTTGATACAATTATCATACATTTGTAGGACCAATGAAAATTGATAAATTATTGAGGTTACCAGTTTACTTTATTTTTGAAGTTTTAAAACAAATAAACAATCAAGCAAGCAAATGCCAAAAATTACAAACAAGAAAGTTGACTATCAAAAATTTGGACCTCTAGATCATAATTTCTTGATCTGGCATTTCCACGCCACCTAGTGTTCAATTTTAGGCTTTCTACATAATATGCAACTCATCACAGCACCAACTGGCAGACTATTACACAGCTCCATCTTCTAATTCATCTATGGACTCTAATTGAAAAAGCAAAATAGTAAAATTTCCTCAGGAAGATTTTCCTGTCAGTGAGGAAACTTTCCATTGGGCCTATACTAGCTAAACAAAGTGACACATTAATAGTGATTATCATTATTCAAAAATATTCTGGGAATTACTTTTGTGCATTTTGGTATATGAATAGCTTTGAGAAAATACTTTATTGTACAACTTTAAATGAATTCTAAAGGCCATCTATTTAAAATTTTGGTCAGCTTTCAATTTTATGATATTTATTTTTGACATTTCAAACAGAAAAAAATACTACATGTGTATAGGTATATAGAGAAAATATTGAGATTGTGTGTGTGTCAAAAAGAGAGCTACAATTTTATGTATAATATAAAGTAAAATTAACTTTATAAATTATATTTAAACCTTGCTCCAACCCATGCAGTGGGTAATATTATATAGAGAAGTTAACTATACATAAATAATAAATAGAAGAGCCAAAAACTAAAACCTTACATTGAGGGTTGCAATATGGGTAGATGTGTGTTATATAAACATATGTGGTATTGTGCACACCTGGAAATGGGAATGATTGTAGTTATCTATGAAAATGATGGTTGTGAGGTGTTTAACATATTGATCAGATATTCACTTCCAGAGCATTTTTTAAATGCTGCAGATAAAAGTACACCTGGAATTATTTATGGACATCACAATTTTTTAAAAGGAGAGTAAATACAATCTAGGTTACTAGTGGTATTTTTTAAGGTAATGTTCCCCATATTTCTACTTTGGCTCTTTGGGCTGAAAGAAAGTTCAAGAGACTTCTGTGGATCTTTAAAGATTTTTAACAGAGGCCTGATTCTGTGGTCTCAGTTCTATTAGCTCCTTTCTAAAGGTATTTTTCAATGAATAAAAAGGCAGCTCCATTTCTTATAAATGGATAGGCATTTCATTCTCTGGTATATGAAAACAAAGAAGCAAAAAAATATAGCCTGCTTGTTAGCAAATTTCTGATCACAAATCTAATGTTGACTTAATATCACTGAGACTTACTTTTCTTATCTGTAAAGTGAAGATAATAAACATTTATCTTATATTATTTTTATGCACAATAAAAGAAATCCATTAGAAACAAACAACAAAGTGCCTGGCCTGATAAAAAAAAAAAATTTCGAGTAGAATGTAAGCACTCCAGTTTGTACAAATAACACATCAAATCCCACAGAGGCATAAATGTATTCATGATCTATGTGTACATGACTCAATAAAAAAAAATTTCAATTGTTGTTGAGGAACAAAGCTGAAAGTTTACGTTTGTGGGTCTTACCAGAAAAGTATTCCAGGACATTTGAATTAAGACTTTTTATGTGTGGAATAAGGAGTACAATTTCAGGGAGATAGGTTTGGGCTCAGTTTCACAGAAGTATATAAAACTGTAATTATCTTAGGCAGTAGGAAATTCCCACTAAGGCAGGGAGGCAGTCATTTGAGAGGGATGCTATGGAGAGGACCCAGACTTCTAAGGCAGAGATTGAATAAAGTGCCTTTAAAACATATTCCATCTCTGAAATTTCATTTTCTCTATTTTTTTCTATCAAATGTTGTGAGTTCATATCTAATCAACTAGTCATGTTTTCAGGCTTTAAAAATCAGTATTATGGAGACATCTTTTTTGCACTCTTATTGGCAGGATCAGTGTCATGAATTCCGGAGCAAACAGAGAGAGGGGAAGCTTGTCTGCACCAGGGACAACAGCCCTGTTCGAGACGCGAACGGCAGGATGTATGTCAACAAGTGTGCTATGTGCCTCAGCATCTTGTACGTAAAGAGTTTATCGATGTGTTTGATAATTGTGCCTGTTTGCCAGAAAATAGTTTCTGTTACTTTTAAAACCTGAGGTATTTAGCATCACACGTTAAAGATATATTAGTGGCTCGGCGCCTATAGCTCAACCAGCTAAGGCGCCAGCCACGTACACCTAAGGTGGTGGGTTCGAATCCCCAGCCCAGACCCGCCAAACAACAATGACGGCTGCAACCAAAAAATAGCCGGGCGTTGTGGTGGGCGCCTGTGGTCCCAGCTACTTGGGAGGCGGAGGCAGGAGACTCGCTTGAGCCCAGGAGTTGGAGGTTGCTGTGAGCTGTAATGCCACGGCACTCTACCCAGGGGGACAGCTTGAGGCTCTGTCTCAAAAAAAAAAAAAAAAAATAGCAATAAAGATATATTAGTTCCCCACTTTTCAAGAGGACAGTTTCCAAACACTATTTTTCATAATAATTTTTTATTTTGATGATAAGAAAAATAATCATAACTTGAGTCTCTGGGGTAGACAGAGAGTTGCTTTGTAGTAACAAAATCATTGACTTTTAAAGAGGAAGCTTATTGGCTAAGTAATCCGGGTCAGCCCAGGGCACTTTGCAAAGCCTCAGTTCCTCATATATAGGGATATATGGGATATATGGGATCTATAGGGATTCAAGGAGCTCATAGTTTTTAAAAT
This sequence comes from Otolemur garnettii, assembly GCF_000181295.1. Taxonomy (NCBI): domain Eukaryota; kingdom Metazoa; phylum Chordata; class Mammalia; order Primates; family Galagidae; genus Otolemur; species Otolemur garnettii. The sequence goes on along the minus strand of NW_003852398.1, from coordinate 28,075,061 downwards.
GTTTATAAACTTATACGCACTGTAACTATGTAAAGAATAAAAGTTTAATTTAGTCAGAAAAGTAAAAATGAGAAATGAAGTAACTCTCTATATGATAGCTACAAAAATATTCTATTAAGGAAAAAAATGGCCTTTTACAATCATTCACTCTGGATAAGAGTATAGTAACTGAATCGATAACCATTAGTTGCATTGCTACAAAGATTTAATTAAGAAAATTTCAACAATCAGAGCTGATCAGTAGAAAAAAGTACTTTTAGTTTTTTTTTTTTTTTTAGGTATGAGAATATAGAATATAGTATTAGATTTTCAAATATTTAGAATTGGATAAACGCTTGATTAAAGACAGTTTGGTAACAACCCTAGCAAACTTATTCTATTCTTTTTTATTCTACAGTGAGCGAGAAGCTAATGAAAGAAAAAAGGATGATGAAGATAAATCAAAAGCTGAGCCCTCAAATAATGCAAAGGTTTTTTTCATAAAGAATACTAAAATAATTATTTTACTTTTCACCTCTAAAATCTTGTACACTTCTTCTGTTTTTGGATGATGAAGACACTAATCTTTTACTTCAGAGAAAATTGATTTTGCCAATATGGTCATATGGGGTGGTCATGATAAGATTTTTTTCTTTTTCTTCTGGCTTTGGAGTTTGATGCTTTTCTTGATTTTGTAGGGAATTCTCCTAAAGTGTGTGTCAGTTATTGCTTTAGTCTTTCCTCTTTGGGAGAAATATGAAATGAAACATAGGGGGCACAACTTTTTACCACCTCGACGGAAATCCTGTTTCTGACACTTTAAGGGTTAGATGAGGCTTCTGGCAGCTTGCAAACATAGGTTTTAATAATTCACGTAATACAAACTAATCGCAAGCTTCCCTTTGGCTTCTCTCTTTGATGTTTTGTTTGCTTTTTTCTCCGGATGATTTTCTCAGCATCAACAAATTGATAGTGTGTGTTCGTGATGCTGTCTTTTTTATTTGTTCTTCAAGTCTGCACAGAAGGCATCTTCATTCAGTTTTTTAACAGAAATATAATCACATTTTGGGGGTTAGATTCTTGTGAGATTGTCCTTTGGTCAAGAGCACCTTGTATGGATGGAAAATGGATGAGAGGAAGGATGGATTAAAGGAAGAGGGAGAGAGGAAACCCGTGAAGTGTCGTTCTATGTTTTCCTACATTTTCAGGACAGAGGCTGCCTTTCACGCAGAGGCTCAGAATGAAGCAGAGGATGCAAAGTTTACACAATCTGAGTGTCCCTTGGCCTCTGCTGCTAGGATTAGTGTGATAAGACTGAGCTCAGGGCCCAGAGAAGGCTTCCTAAAACCAAGTTTGAGAAAATCACCCAGTAAAAAGGAAGATCTCTGTTCATTTCCCCTTTGTCCTTTTCCAGGATGAGTGCAGTGGCTTTCGAAAGTATCTGAGGAACAATGAACTCATCTGTACTCGGGAGAATGACCCAGTGCGTGGTGCTGATGGAAAGCTCTACAAAAACAAGTGCTACCAGTGCAGAGCTGTCTTGTGAGTAAGAGGATTTTGCTCCCTTGTCAGTGAGCAGTGGGGCTGAACTTTTAGAAACTGCTGATTGAACAAATAACGTGTGCTTATGAATCCCCTTGCACCCTTAAAATAAATCTTTAGCATCGAGACTCTTAAGTTGAGAAACGCTGACACGGTGTAAAGAACACCTGATATAGTGGGAAGAACATCTGGACTTGGAGACAGAAAATCCAGATGTTAAGTTCTAACCATGAAACTTACTGGCTGTGTCATTAAAAAAGTTCTTTTTGACTTTCAGCATCATAGTTATAAGAAATTGTTTAAGATCTTTTTTTTTTACAAGATCAGATTCAGTCAAGATGTCTTTTTAAAATAAAATACTGATATTTTTTTATAGCTCCAAATTATATTAAATCAGCATCTCAAGGGCTATGGAATTTATGTTTTAGAAAGAGTTTCTAAGTTATTCTAATAAGCAGACAAATTTGGGACCACTGGACGTGAGAGAGGGTGATGACGATGGTTATGAAAACACTTTGAATACAATAATCAAATTTATTTAGCTTTTCATAGTAAATGTTTTTTGAGGCAGAAGTTTCCAGTACTGCTCTCTTTATGTTCTAGAAAATTGAAACGCAAGGACTTTACGTGAAGGTCACACAGCTGTTAAGTGACAAGAGCTCTAATCCAGCTCCTCACTGTGTACTTTTTTCAGTACACAGTGTCTGTGTACTGTGTCTTTTTTCAGTATCTTCCTGGTCACTCTCTGGTTGAATGTTCTTTTCATTTTTTCACTGTGAAAAAAGACACAGTGTCTTTTTTCAGTATCTTCCTGGTCACTCTCTGGTTGAATGTTCTGTGGCTCTATCATCCTTTATGAGGATTGCTTAACTTCTCACTGGAAGTTATTGGAGTTGGTCCTTGTGAATATTATTTTAAATTATTTTTTGTTTTGTTTTCCAGTCAAATGGAAGCTTTGAAAAGGACAAGACGTCAAGAAGAGCCATCTGGAGAAGAAGGTAACCCGGATGCTGCCATTACTTTTCGGGTAAGGATGACTATTTCAAAATAAGTATTAATTAACTTAATTTGCTTGAGTTTTTTTTTTTAATGTTTTGCCACTTGTGTTCCATAAACACAACTTCTATAGAAGGGTTGGAAAGAGGCCCAAATTCAGTGCAGCTGTAGGTTGTGTGAGGACAATGCAGTTTATGCTGGTGACAGTTCTGGGATTTCCCAGCAGTGTTTGTGTTCCCTGAGTCATGAGCCCAGCTTCAGTTCACTGCATGGGGTGTGTGGTTAGTGTGTCTAGACACATATGTGGTCAAATACATAGACACATGCGGTCAAATACATAGACATCAGGTGCCTCAATTCTACAATTTCAATATGACCAAAAGGCTCATCACCCAGCTCTGCTCACTTTCCTCCCCCAACCAAATCCTTTCCCAGTGGCCAGAACTGCAGGCTGAGCACACTCAGCTTGTGGATGTCCACCAATCAGCAGTTCACACTAGCTTAAACTTCTGATTCAACATGCAGGCTGATGGTCACCAGTAATCATGTCTTTCTGTACATTACTATAGTAGGATTTCTTTTTTAGGGTCTAGACCTGCGCTTCTCAACCTGTGGGTTGCAACCCACAGGAACTGTATTGAAGGGTCACGGTATTAGAAAGGTTGAGAACCACGGGTCTAGACAATGTGAAAAGTATCAATAAAAAAGGAGAAAAAGGGGATATAAGAGCATGAAGTAGACTCATGAAGTAGAATCCCAAATTGGGCCTTGTGAGGAAGATGAGATAAGTTAGGCTTCTCACCTGGAGGCCATGAGGTGCTGGATAGTTTCAATTAACTTGTGATGAAGCTGGCAGGTGCCATGTTATCCTAAATACCCATCATAGTGCTTGATTCCCAGTTACTTTGAGGGTTTCTGCCTCTGAAGACTTCCTACAGGGGTGAAAAAAAGAAGCTACCTAGGCTAGCCTGCCTGTCCCCATGCCTGCTGATTGGCTGCCACGAGTTGAATAAAGAACACACATGTCACAGCTACCTAGGGTTCCTCAGTTCTTTTTTGGTTTGTCTGAATCCAGTGCAAACCTTTTCAGCCTCAACTATTGGCACTACAGGCCCTAAGAGGGAAATTTTAGCACCTAGGCTGATGACCCAGGAAAGAAGGAAAGGTATCAAATGTGAATTTTATATAATTATTTGCCTGATTCACCTAAGATATTAAATGACTTGCATATGTGAAATAAATATGCATTAATCACATATTTCTAGTAAATTGGTCCCTATATCAGGGATTCCTAAGTATAGAGAAGAGCTACTCACAAAATCTGTACTTTTTAAAAAACATTTTGCTGAAATATAGTAGTCACATAAAAGTGCATCTATCTTAAATGTATAACTACATGAAATGTTGCAAAATGATCACAACTGCGATACCAGCACCCAAGTCAAGAAATAGGATATCAGGGCAGCACCTGTAGCTCAGTGGATAGGGGACTGGCCACATACACCAAGGCTGACGGGTTCGAACCTGGCCTGGGCCAGCTAAACAACAATGGCAACAACAACAAAAATAGCCAGGTATTGTGGTGGGCACCTATAGTCCCAGCTACTTGGGAGGCTGAGGCAAGAGAATCACTTAAGCCAAAGAGTTTGAGGTTGCTGTGAGCTGTGATGCCATGACACTCTACCCAGGGTGACAGCTTGAGACTCTGTCTCACAAAAAAAAAAAAAAAAAAGGAAAAGAAAAGAAATAGGATATCACCAGCAGACCAGAGCCCCCTGATGCTCTCTCCTAATCCATAATCTGGTTTGGGGCTGAGATTTCTTTTGGAGAAAAGAGTATCATTCATTATAAATTTTCTTAAACCAATCTAGCAGTCTATTTGTCATGCTATGAATATTGTTAAACACCTACTATTCTTCCAGAAATTATTTATGTGTGCTAGATCCATAGCCGTAAACACTCATGTAGTTTATGTTATATTGGAATAATAGAGACAATAGACTATATGAATGAATAAAATGTAATGCCAAGGAAAAAATGAAGAGCAGAAAATTGGTGTAAATGCTGAGATCG
>NW_003852398.1:28064637-28070239 GCF_000181295.1 Otolemur garnettii | reverse complement strand
ATTGACCATGCTTCTGAGTGAACACTGTTTGAGAACAGTGATATTATCTGATTTATGTAGTAAAAGAATAATTCTGCCTACTATGTTGAAAATATGCAGTAGGAAGGCAGGAAGAGAAACTGGATGTTGAGATGATGCTAGTTTATACCATGGCTATGGTGGTCGAGCTCATGAGAAATGTTTGAATATTAAGTCTGTTTTAAAAGTGGAATCAAAAGAATCTCCTGAACTGATGCACTATGTAAGAAAAAAAAAAAAAAGAGCGAGAACCATTCTGTCTTTGTTGCCTGTGCCTGCTAATTTCTTATAGTACTTTATCCTGGTACTTTTGGAACATTTTAGCAGAGGTTAGCTGAAAAATACAATCAATATACCTGGTTCAGTCATACTTTTGCCAAAGATTCCTAGAGGTTGCTTGTCTAAATTCTACCTGAATATTTATATCAATAAGGAACTCACCACAATCTAAAGCATTTTGTTTGGATGTTTGAAATATTTATGAAAACGAGCAAGGAAACAAATCCTGCTTAGAATCCTCTGAAATGAACAGTAACATACATAGTACTATCCTATTTTCTATTCTTTGTGTCTGCTGCAGGATGCGATTTTCAAGGAAGTTATTAATTTCATCTATGTCATCAATTTTATTGGCATATAGTTATTTATAACATTTTTACACCATCTTTGTAATATCTATGCCTTTTTGCCTCTAATATCAGTAATCCATGTTTTCCTGCCTTTTTAGTAAGTTTTATAAACAACTTATCAGTTTATTAATCTTCTCAAGGAGCTAACTCTTGACTTTGTTCTGTTTTGTTTGTTTCACCAATTTTCTCTCTTTATTATTTCTTCTTTTTCTATGGGATTAATTTGCTTATTGCTTACTAGCTTCTTGAAATGAAAGTTTAGATCAATTTTAGAATTTTCTTCTTTAGTGGTTCAGTGCTTGTAGCTCAGTGGCTAAGGTGCCAGCCACATACACCGGAGCTGGTGGCCTCAAATCCAGCCCCGGCCTGCCAAACAACAATGAAAACTACAACAACAAAATAGCTGGGTGTTGTGGCAGGCTCCTGTACTCCCAACTACTTGGGAGGCTGAGGCAAGAGAATCATTTAAGCCCAAGAGTTTGAGTTTGCTGTGACCTGTGGTGCCATAGCACTCTACCCAGGGCGACAGCTTGAGACTGTCTCAAGAAAAAAAAAAAAAACTCTTCTTTACTAATGTATATATTAAACTTATAACTTTCTCTCAAATCACTGCTTTAGTTGTAGGGAATTGATAGGTTATGTTTTCATTGTCCTTTATTTCAAAACATTTTGAAATTCTGTGATTGAGTTATGAGTTATTTAGAAATCACTCTTTTACTTTCCATCTGCTTGTTTCCTTATATTTAAAATATATTTATTATAAACACAGAGTTGATTCTTTTTGTTTTCCGAGTCAGATGATCTCTCTTTTAACTGGAGCATTTATCCATAAATTTCATGTGATCACTGATACTATTGGATTTAAGTCTTCCAATGAGCCTATTTTCTTCCATATTTATTCTTTATCTTTTGGTACAACATTTTGTCTTTCTTTCCCTGACTAGTCAAATTGTTATCATTGTTATTATTTATTATTGAACTTATACTTCCAAAACACTATGAACACCAGATATGGTTCTTCTTTCACATGGAAATTTTTTTACCATGAAAAACATACAGAAACTAACATTTACCCAGACTTAGTATGTGACAGACACTGTGTTAAGCATGTGTTTACATACATCATCTGATTTATTAAGCTAGAGCTTTTCCAGAAGGAAAGAGCTATTCATTATTTATTATGTGCAAGTGAGACAATTAAGGCTCAGAAAAGTTAGATAAATTACTTCTGTAATTAGTGGCACAGCTAGGACTCAAATATCCATTCATTTAATTAGTATTTACCTAATAGACTTTGCTTTCTACACTGCCTATAACCAGTAACTTTATTTTAAAAAAATGAATATTTTTTCTAGCATGATTTCCCCCTAGTTTTCTTCACTAGTTTTTTTTCTATGGGTGTGCCCCAGCTTATTGTGTCCCTTCTTATACAAAGGTTTTGCTTTCTTATTACATGATTATTTCTCGGTTCTTCATTTCCTTATTTTCACTAGTTAAAGGGGCCAAAACCAAGAGGTTAAATTCACTAACATAGCATGAGAGAAATATGTGAGTTCGTAACACCTGTATCACAGTTCCTTTATGATCATTCAAGTTGGGTTAAGGAGATGAGATCAAAAAGTTCATCTAGCCCCGCCCTCCCTTTGAATGCCCTTAAGCAAGTCTGCCTTATGTTTCCCTGTTTAGGATTCTGAGATGTGCAAAGACTACCGGGTACTGCCCAGGATAGGTTATCTTTGCCCCCCAAATTCACAGCCTGTCTGTGGTGATGATGGCCAGACATACAAAAATCCCTGCATGCTCTGTCATAAAAACCTGTAAGTATACAAATTACCCCATCGTATCTTCCGGTATAGAAGTTATTGACCATAATGCTACCCCATAGTAGTGTATTGATATCAATTTGCGATGTGTGGCAAATAATTCATGAATCATAGAAGTTAAAAGTTCAAAATTTGTGAATTATCTTTCTTGTATAAAATAGAAAAGATTTAAAGTTTACCTTTTAGTAAAATTTTATATCTACATTTTTATATGCTTTACTGAGTAAAAGAGAAGGGGAAAATGTTCTAGGGTTGCAATAATTACAGAACATCTATATAAAGTTGTAAACACTCATGGTGTGGTGGCGTGAACATCACCCATACTGGGTGTTCAAGAGAAAAACAATGGAGAACCACTGCCATATACAGTCAGCTCAGCTGATAATATCTGTAAGGTCCTGTAACTACAAAACAGTCACTGATTTCCCATCTTCTCTAAGCCTTCCTCTTGAAGGAAATGGTATTCGATAAGAGGAAAGTGGCACCACACAAAAGAAAGAGCCCCAGAATCAACACCAAGCCTGATTTCCACTTTTAGATTTATTACTACCTGTGTGTCTGTGGGTGCATTAATCTCATCCTTCTGTATCTCATTTTCTTCACTGGAGAAATGGAAACAGTTCTCTAAACAGCTAACTTCTCAGAACTGTTAGATATAAAAATATTTTTATTCTAGGGTAAATATAAAAGATTTATTTTAGGGTGATGCCTGTGGATCAAAGGAGTAGGGCACTGGCCCCATATACTGGAGGTGGGAGGTTCAAACCCAACCCCTGCCAAAAAAAAAAAAAACTGGAAAAAAAAAGATTCATTTTAATACTTTTATTATTGGGTTTAGCTTTGTTGCTGCTTTTGTGCTATCTGCTAGATCAGTGCTATCTAATCTGGGTAATATTTGCTCCTTCTATACATATTCTCAACCTCTTCCAGCTTCCCTTTAACCAATGGTGACAAACCTTGATTCTTCCATCCCACCTAACCCAGACTTACATGGTGGTCCATGTACTACTTTATCCTTCTTTGGACACTGTAAGCAAGGCCCAGGGCATGGAGATATGACTCCTTAACATACTTCTTTTTAATCCTGTAAAAATATTTAAATTTACATTGATTTACTTTTTGAATAAAGTAACTCATAAAAGATAAGCAGTTCATATACTTTGAAGCATAAGGTATGAATGTGAGTGCTGTAATATGTTTTTGCATCTACAGGTAAGGTCTGGTAGAAAAGATACTTTCACATTCACTCAGTGAATCCCTGCAACCTTCTGTGGAGTGGTAGTGTCTTCATTATATAGAAGGTTAATGTGAGGCTCAGAGCATCTAGGTAATTTGTCTAAAGTCACAGAGATAGGAAGTAGACCAGACAGGAGTTTAACCTTGTTGATTTGGGTCCAATTACAGTTTTCCTTTTTGGTTACTATACTGCTCTTCTATCCAAGGCAGTCGTTTTTTAAGTGTTTGGGGATCAAAGAGTCCTTTAATAATATGAAGAAAATTATCTCTTTCAAGAGAAGAAAAAAATGTGACATGAATAATTTGTACATATAATATCCATGTGCCAAAGGAATACTTGAAATTTGTTCATGACCTTGCAGAATTTCAAGAATTAAGAAATCTTTGTTTAGGAAATGAATGTAACTACTCAGGAATTCAGCTACTACAAATACCTTATCTCCAGGCCTCATATCCTCCAACTCTTCTTCATTGTGAACATCAGAGCCTAAATTATCCATATAATTTTCTTCAAAATGTCCATTAACACCTGTGTAGACCCATAACAGATGATCTACTCAAGAGTACTCTAGAGTAAGAAACTCAAATGATGAAAATGTTAATAAAATATGTCTCAAAATGGCTTGTTTGGCTAAGAAGCTGGGAGTATATATTATGGAGAAGTCAATATTCAGGTTACATCAGACAAGAGGGACTAATAACAGTTTCTGTGGTTCTAGAAGAAATTATACGGGAATAATTTCAACTTAAGTAATATCCAAAGATGAATTGCACTGCCTTGATAGAAAATGAATTTACCATCATGAGTCAAAGAAGATGTTTGATTGAATATGTCTTAACTGAGAAGCATCAAATCCACGTGCTTTAAGATTCCTTCCAACTATGAAGTCAACACTGTATTATTTTGTCTTGCTATATTTTTATTTCCCAAGTCACATTAGAGATACATGATATTGTCAACCTTTTCTATGGGATCTAATTTTTCCATCTACAAAATAATGACCTTTGGACCAGATATGTCCAAGTTATTTCCAATATTCAACATTACTATGAATATATTAGTGAATTAAATGTGATGAAATAAGTTCAGGGCTTGGGAAAAATCTGGAGCAGAAAAGGGAGACTGAACCTGGATGATACCTGCTAGAAAATGTCTGAATACAGATCCCAGGTTCTCCTAATGTCAGTCTGCTTTGATGCCCAAATATCTCTCACATTGGTCCTTATTTTTTTCTCTTGATAACTATGGATTCTCTCATTGTTGACACTTCCTCTGATCTGTTTTAGAATGCGCCAAACTAATACACACATCCAGAGTTCTGGGACGTGTGAGGACAGCAGCACTCCAGAAGCAACATCTGTTATTACACCCACATCTGTGAGTACACTGGCCCCCATGACTGTGACATTAGGAGCATTTTCTGCTTTTATTCTCTTGCACAAGGCAGTGGACATTTCTCTGGCCAGAGAAGTGATGCTAGGTTAAGTGACTCCAGAATTGGGCACATTTTCACTGTGAAGATAATTAATTAGTTATCAAAATATATAATGGGAGTTAACATTTTACACTGTTTACTGGGCTCATTCATAGATAGTTTATGAGGAAAGTCTCTAAGGTAAGATTACTTATTTCAGGATAGATTTTTGTTCTCTGTCATCTACAACAAAAAGATGAGACCGAGATCAAGAGAGGTGATAGTGACAAAGCTGGGTTTAAATTCATTTCTATGAAGTCCCATATGCTTGCACTTTATACTGCATTTACATTTTTTCCCAATATTTAAAGTTGACCTGTTTTATTTAAACCAAGCATATTTCAATATAAGCGTATTTCAATATACATTGTTGGGTCTGAATGTATTGAATAGTCTCTTCATCAGGCAAGATATGTAACTT